>NC_139723.1:26901939-26926939 GCF_964211835.1 Anser anser | reverse complement strand
ATCACCTAGGTGATGCTAGATGCACCCCTTCCCCCAGTCTGCTGGGAAAATTTAAACTTGACAATGAATCAGGAAGTATCATTAATATCAACTTATTTTTTCAAGGAATTCCTGAATGAATGAGGGAATATATTTATTGAGAACCCAAGTTCTCAGCAAGTAGAAACCACAATATTTACATATGATTATCTGGGTTTAAACAAACAGAACTACAACCGTATGGTCAAGTTAATTATTTTAATGTTGATATAAAACGGTCAAAAATTTCTTCCTTGTAGTATTTGTAGGGAGATTTTAATTTTTTTAATTGTTTGATACACTCTTATTTAGCATATAATAATGTCATAATTGCAATGTATTTCCTCATTATCTAAGTGATTATTTGTCTACTTGCCTCATAGTACTATTTAAGTAAGACTTTTTGGTTACATAATGCTCTCAGATGCAATTGAGACTTAAGCAATAACAGGAATAGATGTCATACTCTTCTGGTTTCTTTGTAGTAAATTTATTCAAAGCACAAATAATTTTGCTGTAATGTTGCTTGTTTTCAAACAATGTATAGTATATCACATAATACTGAAAATGTATGCAGACAAGCTATTTCTTTATTGTTGCATCACCATTCTTGTGTTGAATAATATTGACTATAAAATAATAAACCAAAATAATCAATATAAATATATGTAGTTCATTTACAAGAGATTGACTGGAATAAACAGTAGTAAAGAAAATTATATTTCAACTAGAAAACACTAGGAAACTTTGTGGCATATACAATACAATAAATCTCTAGTTTCTCAGTTTTTTATTGCTTTATGAATGACTAAATATTAAAACATGATTCAATATTCTCAATGTGATTGCAGACTTCTTACTGACCTGGAAAGCATTACATGATCAAAACACTAACAACCATGAACTGTTCATTCTCCTTAGTATTTTTGCTCCTATTCTTAAGTTAAGACCTCATGTATTATATTAAAACAATCAGCAAGTTATTTTGCTTTGATTCCTCTCTGCAAGTGATCTGTCATTGAAAGAAAACATTTAAGTTAATTATATTTACAAATATATTTGTTTCCAGTCCTTCCAGATTTCAGGATTTTCATTTTGTTTCATTTTTCATTTTTCATTGTTTCATTTTTTTGCAGGCAAGATGGCTCATTTTTAGAATGTAACAATTTCTTTTCCTTACTTTGATCATAAAATTGTACCTTACATGTAGTTCTGATTAATGAATAAATTTGTTTTTCTCTGTATTTCATGTCTTGCCATATGAAAATGTATACTCGCTGTCTCCTAGAATGTGATTCAAATGATTATTACCAAAAGTTAAGGAAAACTCTATCCTCCTTTTACTGACGAGAGAGATTTGGAGGAACAAAATGCTTTTGTTTTCATGGTGAATAGAAACTGTGATCTAAGACACCGTTATGCTGTTCCAACCGTTTCTTAATACAGCAGTTCACAGATTTCCATATGTATGGAAGGAGTCCATGGCTACTCAGAGGTCAATTGTTACTACTTATCTTTTCAGAAGGATGGAAAATAATCATGAGAGCAAATGTTGCAGAGTAATCAGGAGCTCCATCCCCTCCAGTTTCTACCCAATCAGATCTTTCACATCACTGTTTTCTTCCTCACAGTTCTAACTTACGATAGGTCTCCTGGATTTCCCCATATGGGTTTACAATGATAGAATTTTAGGAGTGAAAGAATTTTTATTTCATGTCAAAAGATATCTGATAATTGGAGTTACTTAAGGGAAATTAGGCACATCTCTGAACCTAAGGTGAATATGTATCTTGGGAAAGAAAAATTATTCAGGTGGAAATTGAAGTAAAAACACTTATTATATCACATAGAAAAGACAGATTGCGACACTTTAATGTTATTCTTAATCCTTACAAACTTTTTATTTCCTCAATTAATATATAATTTCTAAGATAATTATTATTTAGTTTTGAAATAAACAACTTTTTTTTAATCAAAAAAAACCATATTTGAAATAGTTCCCACTTAATATTCTTTATTTACGTGAAGAGTTTCATAAGATTCACAGTGTTTCAGAAAAGGGCAGTGAACCTTGAGAAGCTCAAACTGTGAGATCTGATCATTTGTCTTGAATATTGCACAGATTTATTGAAAATTCCCTCACATATCTTGCCTCCATTTTCAAACATATATTCCAACTAATGAGATTTTTGGCCTTTTTTATTCAAAACCCTTGAAGAAACAACAACAGAAGAACAGAAGCTAAATAAAACACCAAAGTTTTGTAAAAGAATTCTGTAAATACTTGAAAATTTTATAAAATGCTTCACTAAGAAAAGTGTCCTACACAGTGACTGATAGTTTGTTACAATTGATATTGTACAGGAAATGTTCTCTACATTGCAAAATTAGTCATCTATGTATTATATTTACTTTGTAGTGTTTACTTTCAATCTACTTCAAGCATAAATTTTAGACCTGGAAGGCTGAAAATCTTATTAAAGTACTTTAAGCTTTTCTGTATCAGTAAGTCCTTGTGCCAAATTGTCCAAAGCTTTGGGAAAGGAAGCCAGTTCCACAGAGTTGTCTCCTTCATGCTCTAACTTAGGTTATCCACTACTGAATGCTCTTAGAGAGAAACTACCAAGCTGCAAAGAACTTCTGCTGTAACTTTTTTACCCTTAGGAGAAAGACAATAAGTTCAATATATAGTGTTTTCTATGTATATTCAGGGACATATACACATTCATTATACAAGTAAATATACATCCATTAATGTATACTAATGCATATATATGTAATGATTTATTAGCCTTGACCCATTTCTTTTTACTAATTACAGCATTTTTAAAATAGACTATATGGTAACTTAACCTTATGTTTTAGATTCTAGGTAAACATACGTAGTAAGTGTATGAAGCATTGTTGTAAAAATTATCTCATTTTTAATAGAAGTTTTAAAATTCTAAGAAAATACATACCTACCTGCAATATATTATCATTATTCTTATAACAGTATTTTCTTCATTGTTTTCTTTACAGGAGATTAAGAAACACTTTAATAATGTATCCAGTTAATTACTACTAAAAATATTCTAAGCAGTGTCTTCTACAATAGTCTACCGTTATTTTTGGTTTGTATTGTTTTTAATGATAAATTTTTGTATGATATTTATAAAATTTAAGTTAAGTACTGGCACAGGTTCCCCAGAGATGTGCAATTCCCATCCTTAAATATATTCAAAACTCAACTGTATGAGGTCCTCAATAACTTTAACTACTACTTTCTCTAACTTTGTTTTGTGCAGGGAAATGGACCTGATGACATCCATATGAACTCCTTAATCTTTCCAGCATTCTTTTATAATTAGGAAAAAAAAAAAAAGCAGATGTTATCAATAGTTTAGATGTTCATATAGTAGTTTAGTAATATAGAAGGGAAGGTAGTTTAAGTGAAAGTATACAGGATTGAAGTTTGTATATTCGTTTTTAAAACTTTATGTTAATTCAGCTGAACTCATTAGGAATCAAAATTGACTTTTTCTGTTGTGTATTCTGTGAACATAAGGGATGAGTGGAAAATGTGCAAACAACAGAGAAAACACGTAAACTTTATTTTCCTTCATCTTCTCCACTGACCTTACTAAAAAACAATACAAAATAAAAACAAAAATGAACAAAAAACAAACAAAACAAAACAAAATAAAACAAATGTTTAAGAAGCCAGGAAATATTTCATGAACTTGTGTTTAATTATGTTAAACTGAGACATATTGCTTCAAACAATGCAATTAGACTTTTCCATTTATTATAAAACACTGAGCATTACTGTCAGATTGGTTTTCCTAAATTCTTACAGCTGTAAGCTACGAAATGTTTCAAATTTTGTGCTGTTTGCCTCATTTGCCAGTAATTACATTTTTCATTAAAATATTAGACTTCACAGACAACAACCTTATTAAATGTCTTTTAATTTTAAATATATATATATTTTTTTTTTCCCCAGTCTCTCCTGGACAGTTTTGATGATCTGCATTCTTGCATGGCTGGATCCTGTTCTCAATATAATTTGTTGGAGAAAAGAAGAAAAAAAGCTAGAAGAGAACCTTAGAGACAATTTCACACATCTGTTCCTATGGGTAATCTTTCGTTCTTTTTCATTTATAATTAATGAAAAATAATGGTGCTGACACAAGTTAATTACTGTGAAAAATTACAGTTTATGCTATTCATTATAATAATGGCAAATTACTTGAGATTTTCAAACACTGTTCCTAAGCAATTAGAATTGTTCATAAGAAGCTCACCTATGATTTTTTTTGTGTGTGAGTTTGCACTCAGTATAGTGAACACCCAATGTTTTTCATTAACAACCAAGGTAAAACAAGAGATATTAATCACAAGTCCTGTATCTGAGGGAGTAAAATGAAGAACAAACTGAGCATATGTTGATGCAACACAGGTCAATCAGCAATGCATAAAGATATTCATTATAGTTAAATTTTTCTCAACAGATCTAGAAGAAATATTATTAAACCTTGTCAGTTGAAATTGACATAATGTAAGTAATTAGAACTAATGTCACATCTTCAGCAAAATATTAAATTCGTTGTTTAAAAATTAGAATTAGTATTCTGAAAATTAGTACATGCAAATTAGAAGAATGTTTCTTCTATATCTTCTTTTTTTCTTAGCACACAAACTGAAAATATACATGTGATTTTTTTTTCACATAATTAAGGATAATGTATGGTTGAAACATACTAATCAAGTCTAATGTGTGTAGGCAAATGACTGTAAAATGCACAGTATATATAAAGTCAAAAATAGTTGAGAATGGTTGCTTTACATTTCACTTAAAAAACTGAATTAATGAGAAATAATATTCATTTTACTGCATATCACTGGTGCATATTTAGAACGATGCATGTAATAATGCAAAAGTTAGCTCAAGAAGTGCCTTTAAACATGTTTATCTTTTATATAATTACCTTTTAGGTGGATGAAGTCCTGTTGATTCAATGATACATTGTTGTGTAAAACTTACAGAGGTCAAAATCAGTTTCAGTGCAAGTAGAAATCATAGAGCACAAACTGGAAAGTAATACTTCAATATACACCAAACATCTGATCCAACAACAAAGTCACAGTGCTAGGTTAAGACTTTATATCAGAGTAGAAATCAGAGGAAATAATAAATGTGCACAGAATCACATTGAAAAAAAAAAAAGATTTTGATATTTTGAAAACGTTATAGACAACATTAAGTGCTATGATTTTCATAGATATCCTAGAATATCAACAAATGTCTTGAGTTGGAACAGGCCTCAAAGATCATCTAATTCCAATCCCCCGACCACGGGCAGGGACGCCACCCACTAGATCAGGTTGCCCAGGCCCCCACCCAACCTTGTCTTGAACACTTCCAGGAATGGGGCATCCACAACTTCCCTGGGCAACCTGTTCCAGTGACTCACCACCCTCTGAGTGAAGAATTTCCTCCCAACATCTAATCTAAATCTTCCCTCTTTTAGTTTAAAACCATTCCCTCTTGCCCTATCACTATCTGCCCATGTAAAAACTCACTTTCCATCTTTTTTTATAAGGCCCCTTTAAGTACTGAAAGGCCACAATAAGATCTCTCTGGAGACTTCTCCAGGCTGAATATCCCTAGGTCTCTCAGCCTGTCCTCGTAGGAGATGTTCTCTAGTCCTCTAATCGTCCTCATGGTGCTGCTTTGGATGCACTCAATCAGATCCACGTCTTTCTTATACTGGGACCCCCCAGATCTGGATACAATACGCCAAGAGTGGCATCATGAGGGCAGATTAGAGGGGACAATCACCTCCCTTGACCTGCTGGCCACACCTCTTCTGATGCAGTCCAGGATGCAGTTGACCTTCTGGGCTGCAAGTGCACGCTACTGGCTCATGTCAAGCTTTTTGTCCACCTTCTCTGCAAGGCTGCTCTCAGTAAGTTCTTCTCCCTGTCTGTAATTATGTATGGGATTGCTCTGGCCCAGGTGTATCATCTTGCACTTGATCTTGTTGAACATTAATTAGATTCATGTGGGCCCATTTCTCAAGCTTGTCTAGGTCCCTTTGGACCCCTTGGTGTCATCTACAAACTTGCTGAGGGTTCACTCATTCCGTCTGTTATTGATAAAGACATTAAACATTAACTGCCCCAAGGACAGACTCCAGAGGGACACAACTAACTATCAGCCTCCACCAGGACATACAACCACTGACTGCAAGTCTCTGGCTGAGGCCACCCAGCCCATTCTTTATCCACTGAATAATCCACCCTTCAAATCCATCTCTCTCACAAGTTTAGAGATCGTCTGGGACTGTCAAAGGCCTGAAAGAAGTCCAGGTAAAGACTGTTACTAATGGCTGGTCTTCCCTTGTTAAGTGATGCAGTCACTCCATCAAACAACCAGATCAGTCAGGCACAATTTGCTGATATGTTACTCCAGTTTGGAGTACATCAATCTGATACACAGTTATGCAGCAGAAGACATAAATTTATAAAAGACCTAAAGCACAGAGGAAAATAACCTGTCAGAAATTTCCTCGCTTCTACATATTTTCCCAATTACATTTCTTTTGTAATGTCAAGATACATTAGTTACCATCGCTCTTAGTGTATGTTTGTAGAATTGCTGCTGAACATTTCAAAAGCAAACATCCAGAAACTTTCGATAGATTTTACCTTTGTGTAGTCCTCACTGGGACTACTCCACTAGTGCTGAACTCATTTTAATTTAAAGATCTTAAAGATATGACCCACGATATGATAAAACCTGGACATTTGTTATTTAGATATTTGTTCTCCAGAAAATTCTTACTCTGATTCTAGACTACAGTTCCTCTACTCTTCTGTTGCTTGCTTATATTTTATACAAGAGATGTATTTTGTAGCTTGTGCAAGCCGTGGAATCTGAAGCCAATCTTGGCTATTAGTATCTTTCATATCTTTGGCACAAAAAGAGGTAGTGCAAAGAGAATACAATATTTAGTTACAATAGTGTTTTTTTTAAAGATAAATAAACTACCTGTATAAATATATATGTAGCATCTTTTTACTATGGGCTACGATAAAATTGTAAATTATTGTCAGAAATAGCATCTGGACGTGGAAATTCATAGTTAAAAAAATTGTTGAAGAACAGAAGTTTTCCTCTGCATTCTTGTTGACGTGATTGATTTAGAGAAGTATATGACAGCTATGAGAGAAACAGATTTTTCTCTACATCTGGTTAAACATATGGCAATATTGCTTTATGACTCTCAGCACTGAAGATCTCCCCAGAAGCAGGAGCACCTTGGTATTACATTCAAACTCTAGCATACAGAAAATAGTTTTTATTACTTCATTTACTAAAACAAACAAACAAAAAACTCAGAAAAGGCAACGTTTTGTAATTTGTGTACAAAACGTCATCTCATTATTTTTCAACACATATAGTAAAGTTACTGTCCGACTTTTTTTTTAAGATTAAAGTATATATATATATCTTAGTCTAAGAACAATTCATTGTTTTTGATATCTAAAACTTGAGCAGATAAAGTTTGCTTGGGTACATAAATCACTCAATATTTCTTAACCAAATGGAAAAATATAATTCATTAACTCATTCATTTTGTGACATTCAGGATTGTCATTACCATCTAGTAGCTGTCTGAAATTAAACTGCATAAAAATGATGCTGTGTTTAAGTTACTCTCAATACAGCCTATGAGAGCATTGATTCCATGAATCTCTGCTCTGTTCTTAAACTGTGTTGTGCTAGAAAATATGTTGAAGAAGGCAGCAAAATATGACCTGTTGCAAAGGTAAGAATTTTGAGCAGATAATTAACATATCACAGAATCACAGAATCATCTAAGTTGGAAGAGACCTCCAAGATCACCTAGTCCAACCTCTGACCTAACACTAACAAGTCCTCCTTTAAACCATACCTCTAAGCTCTAAATCTAAACATCTTTTAAAGACCTCCAGGGATGGTGACTCAACCATTTCCCTGGGCAGCCTATTCCAATGCCTAACTACCCTTTCAGTAAAGAAGTTAACATCCAACCTAAACCTCTCCTGGCACAACTTTAGGCCATTCCCCATCATTCTGTCACCAGGCACATGGCAGATATAGGCGTAACAAACTTCGTTTTAACTAGAGTGATCAAGGAGTAGGAAAGATTTTTCAGCATTCAACCGTATCTGGTTGAAGACAAAGCAGGGGGTACTTTTGAACTTTTCTTCCCCTAAGCTGTCCTAGTTCATTTCGTTTTATGCCACCTCAGTTTCTATTCCATCATGCTAGTGAAAAGTTACATGAGTTTGATAGCTTTATTACTTTAAAAATGAAATAATTCAAATATTTTTGTATTGTTAATTCTTTTCCAATAGCATAGATGTAGAAAAGCTTAAATTATGTTTTTGCAAACTGTTCTAGTTAATGAAGCAAGCATTAAAGATATGAGATATGCTGGATTTTTATTATTTTTTTTTTTCAGAACAGTTATTGACATTCACACTAGCAACAGTAATTCTGGAAACACTCAGAATATATACAACTAAAAATATAATTACTAGATACATAATATCTTTTCAAATGCTATTAATGCATTCTGTGATTCTATGATTCTATGATAATGAGGCCAGTTTTATATTGATATGCTTTCTTGTTATTACATGTCCCAAATTATTGATTACAATGAAATGTCTTGATTGGACTTCTGTGGAATGAATCTAACAAGCATGTTTATTTTATCATTAATCTTGTTGGTCATTATATCATTTACTGTTCATTATAGCAAGAGATAAATTACAGAAATGTTTAATAATGTTAGTTCAGCTTGGCTGCATCCTTTAGTGACACTAATTCTACTGAGCAGTTGGGCAAAATCAATGTCTGTTGCACGATTTATATTATTATGCTTGTTATATGATTGAATCAACACTACGCAGAGTTTTCTCAAGTTAATTGATCAACTCTTACAAAACAAATTAATATGATACATCAAGCTTAAGCCAAACTGTAGACCAGAACAGAACAAACATGAATGCTGAATGAAAGCCAAGCTGCATGAGGCCACACAGGTCCAGGTAATCATGATCCATTCTTTGGCTGAGATAGCAGTAGAAAATCATATTTTTATGTTTTAAAGAAAATATCAAAAAATATCAAAAAAAATCAAAAAACAGGTTTAAAATAGGATTCATAAGTCAGGAAGCCTATGAGTTACAGAATGAAAATTCCACTTTTTTTTTTTTTTTTTTCAAATTGACCCTCAACATTTTATTTAGATTTCAGTTTAGTAGAGAAATTCGGCCTGTATATAATTCATCCTGTATACAACTACCCAGAGATTCAACTTACTGTATGTAAGACATCAGGCCCAAATTCATTCCTCTTTTACCCCAGTGTGTTTAAGTGGGTTTTGATCATGACTCTTCTAGCTACAGTAGTCTTCACAAATATTACTGTCACTGTCTACCAGAGAATAATAGATTTTCCACAGCCTTTTCCACATGGCTGCCCTCTAGCCTCTCATCTCCCAGTCTGTACATATAACCACTATTGCTTCCATCCCAGGTGCAGAATCTGGCACTTGCTCTTGTTTAGTTTCATACAATTGGTGATCGCCCAATCACCACAATTTAATCTACAGTTAGATTGCCCTCTGATGGTCAAGATGTCTCTGCAAAACCTCTCGTCCCTTTAGGGAATCAACAGCTCCTCCTAATTTAGTATCATTTGCAAACTTGGCATGCATTAAGGTTCTGCACTGAGATTATTTATAAAATACTTTGAAGAAAACTGGCCCTAAAACTAGTTATAATATTCCATTGCCACACATTTTCAATTGTAAGTCAATCACATGACTGGATTTTTAGATCTTAGTATTCATTGTCCATTTATTTTATTTAATGATTTTAGAACTGTCAGTAACTTGACAATAGCCAGAGCATGGTGATTACAGTAACTTCTTTATTTTTGCCTTTAGTAGTGAGATCACAGGTGGATCTCTAAGACATTCTCAAAGGAAATATTAGAAGTAAAATTTGGCTTAATAAAAGATGCTACGTGCAAACTTTGTATTGGACTTCATGATACATCTGTGGGGAATACTCTATATATGCTCTTTGAAACCACTTAGGTAGATTACTCATACTGTCAAACTGCTTAAGAAATGCGTAAGTTTTTTTGTGCTTACCTTCTTTTGTTCCTACACTAAGAGATTTAAGATATGTGTTATAAATATTGATAAAAAATCACAGGAATACAAATATTAATGCATGTTATTCGGAAATATTACATACTTTCTTAGAGCTGACTGTATAAATATCAAGAGCCTATGATAAAGCTCGACAGCAGGCTTATTTAGTTGGTGGCTCCAAGCTCCCTCAGAGAAAAAGTATTGTTGTGGTTTTTTTTGTTTGTTTTTTTTTTTTGTTTTTTGTATGTATAATACATTAAAAGTCTAGTTGGATCGATGTTGCAGTATCTATTGGAGTGACAATTAAAATGTTCTTCGGAACAAAATTGCAAAGCAATGAGCGTACATGCATTAAAAAACTCTGATGAAGTAAAATGTGGTGCAGAATGTTTTCATTCAATTCAATTTTCTTTTATTTAATTTATTTTTCTCTGAATACTCTTCTTGACATGTAAGATATTTCTTAGGGTAAACTTTCTTTTGAAAGCCATTCATGTTTTCTATACTAACTGTAACAAGACTTAGGCAATTAACAGTAAATGATGTCGTATCTCCTCTATTCTCTCTATATGAAGATCAAATGTGTTTTATTTCTATTATATTGTACTTGTCACATGGGAAAGTAAACATTTAAAATATCTTATTTTACTTTCAATTTGAGTGACGACAGTCAGCAACTTATATCCATCTTCACAGGTAAATGGGTTCCCTCAAGTTTTCAAAGCCAAAATAGGCAGACTTCCAGATCAGAGAGAGAAGAGACGAAGTAGGTCAGATAGGACTCAGTATGTCATGTTGATGGTTAGACTTGACAATCTTGAAGGTCTTTTCCAACCCACATGATTATATAACTCTATACACTGCTTATATTAAGTTATATACATAACACATAACGTTATTTATCTTTCTGTAAAGTGACAGTTACGTGTGTATGTATGTGTATATGTGTTTATGTGTATAAAGTGGAACATCAGTATTTAATTTCTGAAAGTCTTCCTCTCTCCAGGCTTTTTTTCTCTTGTTTCTGGGCTTGGTAGTGTGTAGGGGGCTAGTCTTAACTGTGACGACTGAGGCAAAGAAGGAATCTAGTAACTCTGTCTTCTCTATATCCACCGCCACCAAGGCACCCATCTTTTCCTTAGTCTTCCTTTTGCTGCTGACGTATTTGAAGAAGCCCTTCTTGTTATCCTTGACGTCTCTTGCTAAATTTAATTATAACTCGGCCTGGGCTTTCCTCATTGCATCCCTGCATTCTCTGACATTGTTCCTATATTCCCTCCGAGTGGTCTGTCCCTTCTTCCACGTCATGTATGCTTTCTTTTTCCGTTTAAGTTTTCCCAAGAGCTCCTTGCCCATCCATGCAGGTCTCCAGCCCCCTTTGCTTGACCTTTCTTGTAGGAATGCACCAATCCTGAGCTTGGAGGAAGTGGTGCTTGAATATTAGCCAACTCTCTTGGGCTCCCTCTCCTTCTAGGGCCCTGGCCCAGGGGATTCATCCAATTAGGTCCCTGAAGAGGTCAAAGATAGCTCCCTTGAAATCCAGGGTTGCAGTCCTACTTTTTGCCCTGCTTCCTCCTCGCAGGATCTTGAACTCCAACGTCTCATGCTTACTGCAGCCGAGACTGTCCTCAACCTTCATGTTTCCAACTAGACCACCTCTGTTTGTTAGTACCAGGTCCATCAGTGCCCCTCTCCTTGTTGGATTACCTACCACCTGCGTCAAGAAGTTATCCTCAATGCTCTGCAGTAATCTCCTGGACTGTTTGTTCTGAGCTATGTTGTCTTCTCAGAAAATATTGGGGTTGTCAAAGTCCCCCATAAAAACCAGGGCCTGCGAACGTGAGGCCACTTGCAGCTGCCTATGGAAGGCCTCATCCACTTCCTCTTCCTGATCCAGTGGCCTGTAGTAAACACCCATCACAATGTCACCCCTGTTGGCCTGCCCTTTAATCCTCACCCATAGGCTCTCAACTTGCACTTCATCCTCCACTAGGCAGATAGACATTCCAGTTGCTCACTAACATAAAGAGCAGCTCCACCACCTCGCCTTCCTGGCCTGTCCTTCCTAAAAGACACAAAGCCATCCATGGCCACATTCTAGTCATGAGAGCTGTCCCACCATGTCTCAGTAATTGCGATAAGATCATAGCCCTGCAACCGCATGCACACCTCCACTTCCCCTAGTTTATTTCCCATGCTGCGTCCATTTATATAGAGCCATTTGAGTTGGGCTCCCAACGCATCTGCCGTTCTAGACAGGGCAACTATAACTGATCCTTTTGGCCCATGGTATCTCTCTTCTTAAGCTCTGTTCCCTAGGCTCTGAGCATCCTTTGCCGGCTGTAGTGTTCAGCTGGTATGAGTGGGATAGCATGTCATCCCATACCTTATCACCAGCATCCTTGATGATATCCCCCTCCCCCATCAAATCTAGTTTAATGCCCGATCAGTGAGCCCCACCAGCTCATGACCAAGGACCCTCTTCCCCCTTTGGGAAAGATGAACCATGCCATTTGATGCCAGCAAGCCTGGTGCTTTGTAAGACTTCCTGTCACCAAAGAACCTAAAATTTTGGTGATGACACCAGCCATAGAGCCACATGCTAATGTACACTATCTTTCTGTTCCTGTCACTGTCAGTACTGGGGAGAATGGAGGAGAAGATGACTTGAGCACCTGAGTTCCTGATCATCCATCCCAAATCCTTGAAGTCCCTTCTGATTTACCTTGGGCTGTGCATTGCCACTTCTTCTTCTCCCAGATGTAGGAACAGCAATGGGTAATAGTCTGAGAGTCGAATCAAGCTGGGAAGTCTCCTGGTGATGTCCTTAACCCAGACCTCAGGAAGGCAGCAGACTTCCCTTAGAGGAGGGTTCCTTCTATATTTTGGACCCTCTGTTCCCTATATTGTGGCATCACCCACAACTAAAACTCACTTTTCTTCCTCCTGCCAGTAATCACGATACTAGGGGTTCGCCTTTCTGACCTTGGCAATATCTCTGGTGGAGAGGGATCATCTCTTCTGATAGCTCAGCTACCATGCTAAGCAGGACTTCCATCTGCTCACATCTCACGCAATTGCTATCTCTGCAGCTGCCCAAAAGTAGTGTGAGACTTTGGCACTCTCTGCAGCCTGACACCTGGACAGCTGCATGCTTTTTCAGGAGCTCTGTTTGTGTCCCCACTTCATTTTTTTGGCAAGTGTGGACGTGGCCTTCTGCTGACTGTTTGCCATGACTGCTCTCTCATCAGAGCTCGCCATTTCACCCTGGCCACGCAAACTGCTGAGCAAACTCTTTGCACATACTGGTCACCCTTCTCCTGGTCACTTGCCCTCCCCAGGAGCTGCCTTTGTACGACAGAGGAAGGGCGCTTCTCTCTCCACCCAAGCCTCATCAGCCACCCTTGTGAGTGCTGCCAGGTCCTGGCAGCTCCCTCAACTGCCTCAAGTGACCGTGGTGAAGGGAAAACCCTGTACGCTGTAATCCCTTGCTCTGCTGCAGAACACATCTGCCCCAGATTCAATCACCTCAGCAAGACACTGTAAAATGGTTTCAAATACATGTGATGCATTTAGAATCATAGAATCATAGAATATCCCCAGTTGGAAGGGACCCATAAGGATCATCAAGTCCAACTCCTGGCACCGCACAGGTCTACCCAAAAGTTTAGACCATGTCACTAAGTGCACAGTCCAATCGCTTCTTAAATTCAGACAGGCTTGGTGCAGTGACTACTTCACTGGGGAGCCTGTTCCAGTGTGCAACCACCCTCTCGGTGAAGAACCTCTTCCTGATGTCTAGCCTAAACTTCCCCTGCCTCAGCTTAACACCATTCCCGCAGGTCCTATCACTGGTGTTTATGGAGAATAGGTCACCTGCCACTCCACTTCCCCTCGCGAGGAAGTTGTAGACTGCGATGAGATCACCCCTCAGCCTCCTCTTCTCCAGGCTGAAAAGGCCCAGTGACCTCAGCCGCTCCTCATATGTCTTCCCCTCTAGGCCCTTCACCATCTTCGTCGTCCTCCTCTGGACACTCTCCAACAGTTTAATGTCCTTTTTGTACTGTGGTGCCCAGAACTGCACACAGTACTCGAGGTGAGGCCACACCAGCGCAGAGTAGAGCGGGACAATCACTTCCCTCGACCGATTAGCAATGCCATGCTTGATGCATCCCAGGATACGATTGGCCCTCCTGGCTGCCAGGGCACACTGCTGGCTCACATTCAACTTGCTGTCAACCACAACCCCCACACCCTGTCTGCGGGCTGCTCCCCAGCGTCTTGTCACCCAGTCTGTACATATAGCCAGGGTTGCCCTGTCCCAGGTGCAGGACCTGGCACTTGTTAAACTTCATGTGGCTGGTGATCGCCTAGCTCTCCAATCTGTCCAGATCTCGCTGCAAGGCCTTTACATCTTCAACAGATTCCACAATTCCTCCAAGTTTGGTGTCGTTGGCAAATTTGCTCAAAACACCTTCTAGTCCTACATCCAAATCATTTATAAAAACATGGAAGGAGACTGGCCCTAAAATGGAGCCTTGAGGGACCCCAGTAGTGACCATCCGCCAGCCAGATGTGGCCCCATTTACCACAACCCTTTGAGCCCTGCCCATCAGCCAATTGCTCACCCGTTGTATGATGTTTTTGTTTAGCTGTATGCTGGACATTTTGTCCAGTAGGACCCTGTGGGAAATCGTGTCAAAAACATTGCTGAAGTCCAAAAAGATCACATCAGCTGGTTTCCCTTGATCAACTAGATGGGTGATCTTATCATAAAAGGAAATCAAATTTGTTAGGCAGGACCTACCCCTTATGAACCCATGTTGGCTGGAACCAGTGACAGCATTGTCCCCCAGGTGCACTTCAATCGCTTCAAGGATCACCTTCTCCATAATTTTACCAGGCACTGACGTGAGACTGACAGGCCTGTAATTGCTAGGGTCTTCTTTCTTTCCCTTCTTGAAAATTGGCACAACATTTGCCAAGTTCCAGTCCAATTGGACCTCTCCAGATTCCCAAGACTGTTGAAAAATAATTGAGACAGGTCCCACGATGATGTCAGCCAGCTCTTTAAGCACCCTGGGATTAATCCCATCTGGACCCATGGACTTGTATGGATCCAGGTGAAGCAGCAAATCCTGCACACATTAAGGGTCGGTTGGGAGTTTGTCATTCCCACCATCTTGGTCCTCCAGCTCAGGGCACCCTGGGTCCCGAAGCCCATCATCAGTGTTGAAGACAGAGATGAAGAAGGCATTAAACATCTCTGCTTCGCCTATGTCATTGGGTGTGAGGAGACCTTCCCCATCTAGTAGCGGACCTATGCTTTCTTTGGTTCTCCTTTTTCTGTTCACATGTCCAAAAAAACCTTTTTTATTGTCTCCCACAGACATGGCCAGCTTCAACTCTAGTTGGGCTTTGGCCACATGAATTTTCTCCCTACAAACACGAACAGCATCCCTGTATTCCTTCCTCATCGCCTGACCCTCTGTCCAGCAGCTGCACACTTTCTTTTTTCGTCTAAGCTCCAGTAGAAGATCCCTGGTCAACCAGGCTGGCCTTCTGCGCCACCTGCCTGACTTCTGATATTTTGGAATTCCTGATCTTGTGCTTTTAGGAGGCAGTGTTAAAGATTGACCATCACTGATGGACGCCAATGCCTTCAAAAGCAGTTTCCCAGGGGACCTTGCTGACTAGTTCCCTGAGCAGCCTGAAGTCTGCTTTCCCCATATCCAGGGATGAAGTTTTGGTGGCAGTTTTCCTTCTGTCACCATAAATTCTAAACTCAACTGCTTCGTGGTCACTACGACCGAGACGGCCGCCAATTGCCACGTCTTCCACAAGACCCTCTCTGCTCTCCAGCAACAGATCTAGGAGGGCACCTTTCCTAGTTGGCTCCCTTAGCACCTGCACTAAGAAGTTATCATCTAGGTGCTTTATGAACTTCCTGGACTTGCTCGTGTCAGCCGTGTGGTGATCCCCATTGATGTCTGGCAAGTTGAAATCCCCCATAAGGACAAGGGGAGTTGATCTTGAGGCATCTCTTAATTCTGCAAAGAATAATTCATCGGCGTTGTTGTCCTGGCCAGGTGGTCTGTAATAGACTCCCACAACGACATCCCCTTTATTTGTTCGTCCCTTAATCCTTACTTAGAGGCTTTCAACTTTGTCATCGCCAACTTGAAGTTCCACACAGTTCAGCCCATGCTTCACATACATCGCCACCCCGCCACCTCGCCTACCCTGCCTGTCCCTCCTGAAAAGCTTGTAACCATGTATTGCAACACACCAGCCACAGGACTCATCCCACCAGGTTTCGCTTATGCTGATGATGTCGTAGCTGTGGGACTGGACCAAGACTTCTAGCTCATCCATTTTATTCCTCATACTGCGTGTGTTTGTGCAGAAGCACTTCAAATGTGCCTCCCTACACGCAGCACCTTGTGGAGCCAACCGAAGGAGCTCACTAGCACACAGTCCCTCTGATTCTAGCACACCATCCCTTAGCTCATCACCGGTGTGCCTGGTTTTATCCCCTTGCCCCTTCAACTCTAGTTTAAAGCCGTATCTATCAGCCCTGCCTACTCCTGGGCAAAAATCCTTATCCCTCTCTGAGAGGGCGCATCCCATCTGGTGCCAGCAGGCCCGGTGTCACGTAGACCTTCCCATGACTGAAAAACCCAAAGTTCTGCTGGTTGCACCAGTCCCGAAGCCACGTGTTAATGTGATGAGTCTGCTTGTCAGCATCAATCCTCCCTATTGGAAGGACAGAGGCAAACACAACCTGTGCCCCTGATCCTTTAAGTAGTCGCCCCAAAGCCCTACAGTCCCTTTTGATTGCTCTTGGACTTCTTGTTGCTACCTCATCATTACCAGCCTGAAAGACCAGTAGCGGGTAGTAGTCGGTGGGCCGTACCAGGCGCTTGACTTTCTTAGCGAAGTCTCTCACCTTAGCCCCAGGGAGGCAACAGACTTCCTTGTGGGTTGGGTCTGGTCGGCATACTGGGCCTTCTGTCCCTTTCAAAATGGAGTCCCCCATGACAATAACCCTTCTTTCTTTTTTTGACAGATGATGTAGCAATGCAGGGGGTAGGTTGCCTTGCCTTAGGCACCCTCTCCAACTGGGACGGGCTTTCGTCTACTTCGTTGTTCTGACTGTCGTGTTCTAGACGCTCATACCTGTTATATAAGGGTAGATGGGAAGGTGAGGTGGGCAGGGACAGGTCTCACCTACCACCCCAAACAGGAACCTGCTTCCATTCCCCCCCTTGGCCTAGGTCTCCTCCTACTGCCTGGTGGGATGAGGGAACTTTTGTCTTCTGCATATCAGGAGACACTTGTGCTGTGGCAGGCTTGTGAGTCTGTCTCAGAAAGGGTAGAGTACACCTCCACCAATCAATTTCCCTCTCTGACTCTCTGATGCTCCTGAGCTTGCTCACCTCCTCCCGAAACTCCGCTACCTGGCTGAGCAGCTCTCCAATCTGGGCACACCGCCCACAGGCACACCCCTCGCTGCTGCTGTCGTATACTGACAGAAGACTTCGGCACACCCTGCAGCCCAAGACCTGGATGGCGGTGTGTTTCCCCGAGCCCTCCCTCTGAGTAGCTACATCGGTGACTGTGGCTGGAAAGGCCACGGTTTTCTGCCTGGCTGATACCATGGCCAGGTTCCTCGCAAGCAGGTTGCAGGTACTGATGGGAAAGACCGCTGACAAAAGAGTGGCAAGGAGCCCGCCCTGCTCGCCCTGCCTGCGCGAACTGCTGTGCAAACTGCCGCGCCCCGCCTTCTGACTCACCACGCCCTGTTTGCCCATCCTGGTCGCTGTGCTCCTGGTCACCCACGCTCCCTATGGGCTGCTTTTGAACGGCCGGGAGGGGGCGCTGCTGGCTCCGCCTACACCTCCTCAGACTCCCTCTCGAGGGCTGCCGGGTCCTGGGGGCTCCCTCGGCTGCTTCAAGTGGCCTCGATGCCAAAAAAAAAGCCGTGCCTGTCTCGATCCCCCGCTCTGCTGCAGAACGCGTCTGCCCCGGAGCTGATCGCTCCAATATTTGATGTATTTAATGAAAAAAAAAATGTTACAAAAAACATGGGATACTAGTCTCTCCAGAGTTAAGCTCATTAGCGCATCTGACTGACTAAATCAGGAATCTTCTTATACCATATTGATGATGACTTTCATCACTAGTGCAGGACAAGCGTCCACGATCAAGCAGTCATGATAAAATCTATGCATGATTTGATCAGCCAGTAGTAAATAAATAATGGTAATGATATTTCTGTCAAATGAATTAGATGAGTTAGACTACAATTAGACTGCAATGTTCTTCACATTCAACATAAGTAATGGCAGTTTGAAACTAGCTTGCAATTTCTTCAAGAGGACAACTCATGATTATTGAAGTTCCCATACCACATCAGAATCTGTATTCACATAGTAAAAAATGCTCCCTACCCCAAGTGTAAATAAATAGATCTCAAGGTGTTTTTGTTTGTTTGTTTTTAAACTCACTCCTTTAATTTTATAATACCAGCAAATTGAATCACTAGACCTGGGTTACAATCTTTCATGGATTAGTAAGTGAAAAATCTAAGCTGTATAATGTTACAAATCTTTAAACATAATGAATGATTACAGGTGGTAATAGGTGGAAAGGCAATATAAAGATCTGTTTAAAAATTCATATTATATGCTTGACTATGAATAAAATTTTCAGTCACTTCATCAAGTAGAAATCCAAGGAAGAGGGCATCAAAGAGAAAATCAAGTAGACTTAACATTTTCCGTAATCACCAGAGTTGACCAGTCAGTTAATTAGCCTAAATCTATTAATTCCACACTGGAAAATCTTTCTTCATTTAATGTCCAGAAATATTTATTTTAAGATTATTTCCCTGATTTATATTTGTTAAAACAGTACTATTTCTGTAGCATAACTGAAAACTTTCTAGGTGACCTGGCAATAGATATGCATGATCAGAGTGCAGTGTAATATCTAATTGCAGTTCACGAAATCTGAACCGAGTACTGTTATGGTGTAAAAATTATGCAGAAAAGTCTTTGAAAATCTGTTGACTTCAGAGGAATTATATAAATTCAAATCCAGTGTGAATCTGGTAGAATATTTTCAGAATACTGTACAACTATGTTTTATCCTCACTAGAATATAGGATTAGAATATAAGTGGATAGCAAAGGCAAAATCATAGCTGTTTGTGACTCAGGACAGAAAGTATCTGAGAGCTGCCCAAATTTATGCATGTAATAAATAAATAAATAAATACATAAATAAATAACAAATAAATAAAATCTTTTTCTTATATACGAGGAAGAAAGAACAGGAGAAGAAAATTTTTCAACTACAGATGCAAGTAAAAAAACAAACAACAACAAACTATTCGCAAGCAAACTTTTTTTTTTTTAAATCTACAAATACAGAGCTCATTTTCCTATTTATTTTTATTTTTAAGTGTAATTTATTGTCATAATGTTTTTCTCCTAACAAAGAGACTGTTAATAAGAAATCAAAGAGATAGATGAAGCTGTCAAAAGAAAAAATCAGTAGCTATCAAGGGGAGATTTCTCCCACCATATGGCATCCATGGAGGCAAGATTAGTCTTCTCAGACTTGAGCTTGAACCCTTGAGTTAAGGGAACTGAGTGACCTGTTGGCTGTGACAAGTGAAAGGAGACGCTGAGAGCTACAGCAGAAGTAAAAACAGAGACACCTACCTCATCAAGCTCTTTCTCCTTCTCAGAGGCAGAGATTGAGCAGATTTTCTGAATTCTGGGTGGAAGGATAAAAAGCTGGAATAAGAATATAGTGTGGCTTGGAAGAAAAGAAGGTGCTCTTGATAAAAATATTTGTTGGTTCCACTTGGAAAGAAGCAAAAATTAAAAAACTTGTCCCACCTAGATACAAGGATCAAAAGGTTGAACTGCTTTCTACACTTTAATGGGCTCTGTACAAAACTGTGTTCCTGAGATTTTTTGGTGTTGTTTGTTTGCTATTGCTTTCACAATATAATGAAATTCCAAATAGGAAAACAAACAAACAAATAAACAAACAAACAAAAAATAAAACTCACAGCACAAGTTTCAATAGAAATATCTCAAAAACTTTGTCTGACATTAATTAAAATTAAACTGAGTGAATATATATATAAAAAAAAAATAAAAAAAAATAGCTAACAATAAAAGTGTGGGAAACAATTTAAAGCTCTTGGATTATTTAAAGACCTTATTATTTTAAACATCTACACTGAGAAAGGGTATGCTCAAGTGGTAGCCCTGACAAAGATGTTCTGGTTCCAGACAAGGTCAGGAAGTTTATATCAGAGTTTAATATTACTCCTTGTTTCCTACTCTTCCTTTGAGAATTTGGGATTACTCTTCTGATGTACCTAATTCCCTTCATATAAAGCTTGTTTTGACTATGTAAAGGGTTTCTGAATGATTCACCTTTTATTTTGTTAAATACCATGTCAGCTGATTACTTCATTTGCAGTACTCACTCCACCACACTACATTTTAATGTTGGTTTCGGTTTAGGGAACTAATTAACAGTTCTTACAATGTCTTTTACCATTCACACAAGCAAAGGTATATCTGTTCATCTTGTTTATCTTCTTCATCAACTGAGCACCTCTAAGAATGTGATTCAACAAGTATTGATAATTTTTAAATTCCTCAGTGGCTTCACCAGAATAAATAAATAAATAAATAATCAAACAGACAGACAAACAAACAAAAAGAGTATGTTTTTAAAGTTTGGTATGTTGACAGAACTATTTTCATAAACAAATAAATATTTAATATTCTTGTGATTTCTGAGCTTCATAAAATTGTATGGGAGCATAGGGTTTTTTAAATTGGTTCAGATTCACATTAACAGAAGAATGGAAAAAAGACCCAAAGAGTTTCCCATCGAGCAATTGCCAATTGTGCAGTTCTGACAAGGTGTAGAAATTATTTCCTAACCCATGTCATAACTGGTGTTTACATGGCTGTCAGGAATTCACTGACTTTTTCCTTATTGGTTTCAATTGATTTCATGGCTGGAAGATCAACTGCAGCTGATTTAGCACAAACCAAATAGTTTAAAACCCCATCCACAATTTTTAATTTTGATGTTTTCTATCCATGAATTCTGTGTATTGACTATGTAACATGTAAATAATGTCCTTTTTATTTGTACTGAGTCTTACCACCACTACTTTGAGTACTCTGTTCCTCTCATATTGAAGGGAATGAATGATTATATATCACTAGATCTTCCGTAATTTTATTATAACATTAAAGAACCATGGTTATTTCTGTCTTTCATACTGGATTATTCTAATTTGTGCAATCTTTTTTCACACATAAAACCAAATATCTTCACAGCCTGTCTCTTTAACCCTTCAAGCTTCATTTTATAAACTGCAGTGAAGACAGTAGAGAAGAGCTGTCTTGCTCTTCTCTGACACGGGTAGGTGAGCGTTAGTCATTTCACTTACCTGCAGGTGGAAGTCTGGATGAAGAGAAGAGGGGACTGGTTTTGAGAGAAAGATGATGATGATGGGCGTTTCAGCTGATACAAACCAGTGCTGGTTTTCTTAGAACACTTTGAGCATCTGTGAGCAATATTGAAGCATGTGAACAACCTTAAATTCTGTTCTTCTCTAGTGTGTATAGTGACAAGCAGCAGATAAATCTAAGTAATAAACTCAAATGTTGTGTTTATTTATTTATTTTTTTTTTGTTTTCTGTCCTCTTGCCTTTCCTGTGTATTTCTTTTTGGCAGTGTTTGGTGACTTGTCATTTATTTTATTTTGTTTTATTTTATTTTTACTTTATTTATTTATTTTACTTTTTGTCTTTCACATGTCCAAACTAGTAACTGCAGACCAGATGTTCACTTCCTAGCTTTTGTGTTAGGGGAAGGGAAGGGAAGGGAAGGGAAGGGAAGGGAAGGGAAGGGAAGGGAAGGGAAGGGAAGGGAAGGGAAGGGAAGGGAAGGAAGGGAAGGGAAGGGAAGGGAAGGGAAGGGAAGGGAAGGGAAGGGAAGGGAAGGGAAGGGAAGGGAAGGGAAGGGAAGGGAAGGGAAGGGAAGGGAAGGGAAGGGAAGGGAAGGGAAGGGAAGGGAAGGGAAGGGAAGGGAAGGGAAGGGAAGGGAAGGGAAGGGAAGGGAAGGGAAGGGAAGGGAAGGGAAGGGAAGGGAAGGGAAGGGAAGGGAAGGGAAGGGAAGGGAAGGGAAGGGAAGGGAAGGGAAGGGAAGGGAAGGGAAGGGAAGGGAAGGGAAGGGAAGGGAAGGGAAGGGAATCGTGTGGTCAAAGATAATAACTTGAGTTAGTGAAAAAAAAAAGCTTATTATATATTTATCCCAGGCATACATTCTAATGTAGATTAGCACATCTTTAAATATTCTTGACAGCTCTATATGGTTATCTTTTGCTAGATTTTTTTTTTCTCTATCTATCGTACAAAAAATGGAAATTCCCTTTTCCAAAAATTTTGAGACTGACATCTTTTTGTTCAGGTAGTGTACTAAGACATAACACTCATTTCTGAGCTATTTAATACAGAAACTAGCAAAACCAAATGCTTCACTTTTGATAAAATTAATACTTTCCTAATAAAAATGGAAAATGAAAATACAGTGAAGGAAATCACTGAAGTTCCCTCAAAAAAAAAATCCTTCAGTGTTTTGCATTTTTCATGTAAATTAAGCAGTGTTTTTTTTTTTCTCGTTTCATTTGTATTAAAAATATATATATATATTTTTGCAAGGAAATTTGTTTTACTGATCAAATTACAAGGCCACAGAATATAATATCTTCATGCTTCTGATCATAACAGAAAACATCACAGACTGTAAATCATAGAATCACTGAGTCATCTCTATAAGATGTCTTTTATTTTTATTTATTATTTTTTTAATATGTCTTTCCATGAGTGAACATAGAGAGAAAAATATTAAACAAGAATTTTGGTGGTTACATTTTAGCTTAGTGTTAAGTGAAATATGGATGCTAAAAAGAAGAGCAGGACATCTGCATGGATAATAATTGATCGGTTACTGAATTCTACACTAAGCAAACAAAAGAGAAAGTACAAACTTTAGTGAAAAGTTTTTAAAAAGCTGTCTAGTGTATTTTGGCCAGAGTAGTGGTATTAGAGAACAAAATGAACAAATCTGATAAAGTAAACGGATGTGTGTGTGAATTCCAGATAATTAAAATTATGTAGAAAAAATGTAATAAATGAAGTTTTCTACCATATTATCTCTTTAACTTATTAAATTCTTAAGGGAAGATAGATAAGTAAATTGCAGTTTTAAAGGGACAATATTTTGTTAAACTTTTTGCAATATTTTTTAAAAATAAATTGTACTTCAAAGTGGTATTTATTTATGTCATCTTTCTTGTTAGTGAGATGAGTTTAAATGAAATTTAATTCTGCATTTAAATTTTGCTAGTGATGGAGCTATTTCAGCTTTAACTGCTTTTTAACTGCTTTAACTTCTTCAGGATACTTTGATATTCACAGGAAAAATAATCATAGGGACTTCTATGCAGGATAGATTCCTCTTAGGAGGAATAGATAGCAGATTTATCTTAGAAATAAAACCTGCTTCCAGGACCTGAGTGGTCTGAGAGTTCTCTATGATATCATTTTTCACTGGTAGCTGTGGAACTGCAATCTAAGACTTGAATTATTGAAAAAGTACTAAGGATCCTCATTTCTTAATAATGTCAGTAGGTGGACTCCTAGTGGAAACAATTGAAAACATGACACTCCAGAGTGGTGCCAGAAGGTGCTAGTGATTTGTTTCATATGAGGAAGATGTAATGTTTTATGTTTGGATTTAGGAAGACATTTTAAAAGAATGTGTAAATCTATCTTAACTGTAATCTTATAGTTTGAAGATAATGTTTTTTGTTGGTGGTGGTTTTTTTGGTTTTGTCTGAATAAAACAGATACTAAAGAAAAACACTTTCAGAATTAATGTAATAAGATATAACTTCTACTTTCTTCCTTAATACTTTCATTTTTTTGTCTTGCTCATATTCATCATATTCCCATGCTTCAGTCCCCTCTCTGGTGGTATTTGGGGAATAGTAAAATACTTTTCATTTCTGGTAACAGAAATGTCTTAAGCCCACATCTAATAATGAAACCAGTTGTCATGTAAGTACATACATATATGTACATATCTAAAAATCTCTAACTGTTTATAATACATTTTGAAAAATCACCTCTGAATATTTACATAATAAATAGTTGTTTTCTTTTGTGTTATGTCCCATATTTTCATTTCTTGTATTCCGTATATTTGTTACCTTTAAATAGTGGAAACTTAAAAATAATGATAATAATAATAATGATGATGATGGTGGTGATGATGATAATAATAATAATAATAATAATAATAAAATCTCAGTCTTACTTGCAAAGTTCTCATGCCAGCAAAGACAAATGAAAACTACTGTGGTGGTTTCACTCAAGTGGGCAGCTAAGCTCCACCACAACTGCTCTCTCACCCCCCCTCCTCAAAGGGAAAGGGGAGGAAATATGGTGAAAAGGGCTCAAGGGTTGAGATAAGGACTGGGAGATCATTCAACACTTATCATAATGGGCAAAACATACCCAGCATAGAGAGATTAATAAAAGTTGCTAACTATTACTAACAAGCTAGAGAAGTGAGAAACAAAGGAATGAAATTAAAAACACCTTCCCTGTATATCCACCCTCTCCCACCTCTTCCCCCCGAGCAGCACAGGGGAAGAGGGAAATGAGG
>NC_139723.1:26741071-26901739 GCF_964211835.1 Anser anser | reverse complement strand
AGCAACAGCAAGAGAACAGAAACACAAAGAATATATATATATATTTTTAAGTAGCAGATCAACCAGGAAAATAACATTCAGTTTAACCTTCCCTTTAAATATTTAAATAATTGGAGGGAAAAAAAATGGAGGAAAAAAAAAATATGATGTATGCTGAAGACGATGCAAATTTGGTATGAAAATAAGTATATCTTTATCAAATGCACAAATAAAGGAACAATTTTGCACTAAGTAGTGCTGTAACTATTACAGCACTAAGTAGTACTGTTAATTCATAACTTCTAGATAGAAGGTATATTCACAATAAAATATACTAAATGATTCCAATATTAGTGAAAATACAGATAGCATTATTTTAGAAAAATAACACCACAGTGAAATCTGAGAGAGCTTTAAGGTCAAAGCTTGGTGAGGAATCTAGCAATTTTCTACAACCAAAAAATACTTACTGTTACAGAACAATCACTGTATAATGTCACATATATTTGCAGTAACTTAGATAAAATATACAGCAGCTGATAAAGTGACAAAAATGCTTTATTGCTTTTTCATTTACTTTATTGCACTGTAAGTTTGAATTTTAAAGATCACTAAACTTTTAGATAACTCATGCCTTACTTGATAAGATTTTTTTTTCTTTTCATTGATTTTTGTCTTTTGAAAGATTATATTCACATGCAATTCAGCTTTGTGTTTGCAAATCAATGTATGCTAGTTTTTTGCTTTAAAATATGTTTATTACAAAATATTTCCCATCTTTCACCCAGACCATATCATATTCTGTGTTTTGTTTTAGAGGTACAAATTTCTGGGATATTCTCGTCTTACAAATGTTCACAAATAGTCTTAAGTGGATAAAAATACTTCTAAACTTGTATCAGAAAAAGTCAGCTAGAAAAACAGGATATGATACCTATGTAACCTCAAACTTACAAAATACCTGTCATTGAAGAAATATTTTATTATTATATTATTATCATTAGATTTTTTTCTTGCATTAAATTTACATGGATTACAACAGTACTGGCAGAATAATAATAAATTTTCATATTTTTAAAGTTTATGTGAATGAGAAAAGCTGAAACTAAGACAGACTTAAAGGCAGCCTAATACAAAGAAATGAGGAGAAGTATTGAGGAGTGCAGTTGTACCCTGCAGCCCTGCAGGGGCCCTACAATCAACGCATCCATAGTGAATACTGAAAGAAAAGAAAAACAAGCAAACAAGCCCTAAAACAGCAATAGACAAAATCTTTAGCTATTCCAGAGTCACTCTTGAGACCAATTGCAGTGGTCTTGAGATAGATAATAGATACACTGTTGGTATAAGGAATAAGATACACTGTCAGTATAAGGAATAAGAAATAATTTTCAGACTGTTTCTAATCTTAATATCAGTAGTTCATACTTTTAATGTTGAACAGAGTCAAAGTTGAGTCAAATATAAAAAAGTAGAAAAAAAGTTAGGATTACTGGAGAAAGCAATACTTTACATAGCCTAAAAAGTGCATGACTTGAACTGAACATAAAATAAGGTGACTTTGAGCCAGCAAGGAATTTAGTATTATCAAGACATTTTGGATTTGCAATAGTAAACGTTTATAGATCTCAGGTTTTGAAGCAAGAAGTAAGAAGAGCTGCATTTTTTTTTTAATGTAAAAATCTAGAAGAAAACGTGGTTAAAATGTATTGTAGTTTGAAAGTATAAAATAAATGTTTAATCTGAATATTTTAATTCCCTTTCCATTTATACAGAAATCAGGGAAAATTAGGATTCTTTTTTTTTTTTTTTTTTTTTTTTTTTAGCAGATATTAGTGTTCAGGGATCAGCCTTTTTCTGAGAGAAGCACACTGTTCAGCATAGTATTATGAGACTGAGAAATGCTAACAAAACATGAGATTCCCATTCTTCTAAAGTCAGGTTAAAATATGCTAATAATTTCAAATGTTATTCCACTATTTGTACATCTATGGAAATACATTTTGCATTTTTATATGAGATAGAAGATATTTATAGAAAGAAAAAAAAAAAACAACTGTTTTTCAGGTTAAGGTCAAACTCTATACAGAATTTTATGTATAACTCTACATTTTAATTGAAGAGTAATAAACAGAAGAAAGATCCATTAGTACTTTTACATGAACCTACTAGTTTGTATACAGGTTAATAGAAGCAACTCCAGCTGAGATAAATGAAGGATTTAGTTATGCTCTTCAGATTACAAATGTGATGACTACAGGTGGTAGCCTTGGATATGGCGATCATAGCACTGTGGAGTTTAAGTTCTGGCTGAGCATACTAAAGACCAGTAATAAGACAAAACCCCTGGATTTTAGAAGAACCAACTTCAGTATGCTCAGGACACATTTGGAAAGCATAGAGGAAAAAGGAGCTTTAAAGATCTTCCTGGAAATACAAGAACAGTCTACCCTCTACAATGGGAAAGGAAGAAGGCAGAACAAAGAAAAGCTTTGGCCTAACAGGGATTTTGGGTGTGGTTGAAAGCAAAATTTGAAGCATGTAGAGATGGAGCCAGGAAGACTAAGGTTCTGCTTGGACTGTAATTGACCAAAGATGTTAAGAATTACAAGAAAAGGTTCTTCAGCTATGTGAGCAGTAAGCAGAAGCACAGGGAATACATTGGCCCATTGCTGAACAAGGTAGGTAATTATTAATTACTAGTTACTAATAATGTTGGCAAGACAGAGGTTCTCGATACCTTTGCTGTTGTCTTTACTGATGTGACTGGACCCCAAATCACAGGATCAAGTAGCTACAACAATGCATGTGTTGACCCACCAGCAGAGGAGGAAAGGGACATTTTGCAAGAGCTTAAGCCACTTAAATATATAGGCCCAAATGGAATCTACCCCAGGGTGCTAGAAGTGGCTGACATTGTTTTAAGGCCTATATCTTTGAAAAGTGGAGATAAGAGGATGCACCTGGTGACTTGAAGATGGCAAATACCGTACTTATCTGCAAGAAGGGTCCAAAAGAGGACCCAGAAAGCTACAAGACCATTAGTCTTACTTCAGTCTTTGGACTAATGGAAGAAGTCCTTCTAGAAACTATTAAAAGCTAAATGAAACAGGTGATTGGGAAAAGACAAAATAGATTTAACAACAGCAAATCATATCAGACTAATTTGGTCACCTTCTACAAAAAAAAAAAAAACATTACTTTCTGTCAACATGGGGATAGAGCAGTCAATATTTTTTACCTGGACTTTGGCAAATATTCGATGCTTCTGTTTGCTTCTGTTTGTTTGTTGATGTTTGCTTTCTCCTAGACAAGATACAGTCTCTATAGGCGGTCTGCAAGATGGGGTGAAAGCTGGTTAACAGGACATGTTCTGAGCATCATGATTAATGATTTTTACTCAGGCTGGCAGAACATCACAAGGCTGGAGGGGGGGCGGGGGATATCCTCCAGAGATCGATACTGGGCCCCACACTGTTCAATATCTTGATAAATGAACTAGACAATAGGATTGAAAACACCCTCACCAAGTTTGTTGATGACACTAAACTGGTTGCTGAGGTGAACACATCAGAAGGGAAAGCTAACTTACAGAGAGACCCGAAGAGGCTGGAAAGGTGGGCAAGCAAGAACATCCTGAAGTTTAACAAAGACGAGTGCAATGTCTAGCACCTGGAAAAACAGAACTACAAAGCTCAGTACAGGCTAAGATCTGTGTGGCTAGGAGTAAAGGACCTGTGGTTTGATGTAAAGGACCTGGAGGTTCTGGTGGACAGCAAGTTGACCATGTGTAAACAGTGTACCACTACAGCAAAGAAGTTTATGGTCCTTGTGGGTCCATTACAACTTAGGATATTCTATGACTCTATGATTCTGTGAAACTGGATCCTGGGCTGCATGCACAGGGGCATTACTAGCAAAGATGTGATCATCTCATTCTACGAGGTGCTTGTCAGCACCTGGAGTACTATGTTCTGGTCTGGTCCCCATAATTCAAAAAACATGTGGACAAACTGGAAAAGAGGGCCACAAAGACGTCCAAAGGGTTGGAGAACCTGCCCTATGAGGAAAGATGAGGAAAGACAGAAAGTTAAGTCTTTTCATCCTGGAGAAAAGGAGACGTCACAGTATTCTAGTACTTAAAGGGTGGCTAAAAAGCATACAGAAGCTCTCTCTACACAAGGAGCTACAAATAGAAGACAAGTTACTTGCTAGAGTTTTTGTAGTGATATAAAAAATATTTTATGTTATTTTATGTTATTTCATTTTATTATTTTATTTTATTTATTTTATTTTATTTTATTATTTTCTATTCTATTCTATTCTATTCTATTCTATTCTATTCTATTCTATTCTATTCTATTCTATTTTAATTTTATTTTTTTACAGTGAGAACAATTGATCGCTGGAATAATTTCTCCAGGGATGTAGTAGAATCCCCATCAGTGGAAGTTTCAAGATGCAATTGGACAAAGTGCAAGATAATCCCATCTAGGCCCCCTTTTTCCATAAGAGGTTGTATATCATGATATTTTGAAGTCCCTTCTAACTTTGGCAGACCTCTTATACTTTGATTTTCTGATTCTATCGTATAGAGAAGAAGCACAACATTAGCTTTTGACACTTTCCAGAACTTATAAAGCAGGATTTCTTATTTATATGGGTACAAATGTCTTAGTAAAACTAGGACAGGAAAACCTACTAAGTAGTTGATTTGTATCTCTAAACCATTGTATGATATCGAACAGCCAAAGAACAGTGCAGAAGTCTTAAGATAGAGTACTGGTCCTTTGATAATGAAAATTTTTGCAAGTATATGAAGGCTGGACCCCTATTACCCTGATTTTTTGGGGGGAAACTACCTATTTGTGTCCTTTGTTGTGGTTTTGTTATTCTCTCTCTCTCTTTTTTTTTTTATTGAATATGGATCATCTACATAACCTTTCCTGATCACATCATATTGCATTGTATTCTGTGTCCTTTTATTTATGATATCACTTAAGTGATGGTGTTAAGATATTGTTATTTTTTGTTGGTGGTGGAGGTTGTTTGTTGTTGTTGTTGATGTGTTCTTTCTTCCTTTGGGAAGGGCTTTAATGTGTTGCTTAAACATATGACATTAGACATTGTTAATGAGAGCATCTTACAGGTCCCAAAGCACCCTTCTAATGCTGCTTTTGAAAACAACAAATCATTGTTGGATACAAGAAAAACAGAACTAAAACTCCTGGAAAATTGATTTTTTTTTAATTTTAATTTTTTTTTTTTTTTAATGTGGAAAGATAGACAAATTCATGAAAGGATAGATGGGCATGTATGCAGTTAAAGATTTCACATACTTATCAGATCTATAGCAATCACTGAAGTTCATATGTGATGCAAGTAATAGAACACCAAGAAATTTTCATCTGCACCATTTCAAAAAATAATTGTCATGATGTCTGACATGAATAGACTGATCTTTCCAGTACAATCCAGAAGGAAAGACACTACAAGTCTCCCTAGACTAGTGGTTTGCCTAATTATTTGAGATATGGAAAAACTAGTCACTGTGGTGACACAAGCAGAACTTTCAATGTGGATGTTCCGCACTTCAGACAAGTTCCAACCAGGCTGGAGGCACATCTACTATGTTACTGTCCCTGGTCCCCTGGCTCCCAGCATGCATATAAAACAAAAGAGTGTTTTTTTCTTTTGTTTGTGTGTTTGGTTGGTTTGGTTGTTGTTATTGTTGTTGATGTTGTTGCTGTTTATGACAACAAGCAACAGCAACAACAACAATAATGATTGTTATTATTAGCATTATTGTTATTGTTGTTGTTACTGTTGTTATTATTAAAATGTCCTAGTTTAAAAAAAAAAAAAAAAAGTTCAAATTTTTGAGACATCTCAAAAGAAAAATCAGGTTTTCTGGCCTGTCCTAATAAGAAACTTTCATTGAAATGCACCTACATTGTGATTCACTTTTGCTATGTTATTATAGTTTGTAATGTGATTTGGTAAGAATAGTTTCCTCTGCCGTTCACCTCTTCCAATGCAGCACTTAATTCAGTGATTCTTGCCATGTACATCAACCAATAGGGGCCACATTTACATGCTCTACTGGAAAAGAACTTTTAGTTGTAAGTGCTCTAATAGTTCAGAACCTGCTGTGAAACGTATGTGAAGAGACATTAGCCACCTACATGTGTTAGGAATGTAAGGAAGACTGAAAGACTGTTGTACACACTGGCAAAATAATTGAAACTTAATGAGGAGCTTCTTGAGGCAGAAAATGACCTCTTGTTGCAGTGTCACTGAATTTCCACTGTCTATCAGGTGGCTCAAAAATGAACCACTAAGAGCACAAGGAGCAATCAAAACCCACTGAGCAGTATTTTTTACTGAGTGTTGATTACCTCTAGGTGTGGGTTATTACATTGTTTCAATGAAAAATATTCAATGCAGTTTTCACTGAGCTGACTTGGAATTTTTCAGCTTCCAGCAAAGCTGAGGTGGAAAATTTTATTGTTGCATAGCCAAAATTTCTTTTATATGTGAAGCGATCCAAGTTAAGAGAAATCTTGCAGCTTTTGTTGTGAAAGAAACCACAGAATTCAAGCTCATTTAAAGAGACAACTGCATGTTGTAGCCCCTGGTGTTTTCACTCGATGAATTTATCTTGACGTTTGACTGACTGAACAACCTAACATAACTAAATTGCATATTGTGATGGATAAAGTAAAGTTGATACAAATAAATGGTTTTTTTTTGAAAGATTTGTACCAGTTTTAGCTTGTATGACTTTTCTTGAAGTCATTTAACAAGTCTTATGTTTTAATCTAAACTTGATCACTACACAAAAAAATGTTGCTCATTTAAATCTATGTCACATTGAAAAGTAAACATAGATAGAACTTATGGATTCTATTACTGATTGATTTAAAATATAAGATGAAAGATGCATTAAAGTAAGCATAATCTTGAAGCTGTCAATATGCTTATTTTTACTGTATACTGTAATGCATTTTAAAAGAGAAAAGTACAATTAATCATGCATTATATATGTACTATGCAAGTATTAGAACAAATAAATGTTGTGCAACGGAGTTGGAATTTTTGTGTTAATAAATTCTTAAAATCAATTTTAAGTGAAGTTCCACCAGTTCAGGTTATTCTTTCTTTCTCTCTCTCTCTTTCTTTCTTTCTTTCTTTCTTTCTTTCTTTGTCTCTTCTTTTCCTCCTCTCTTTCTTTCTTTCTCTTTCTCCTTTTCTCTCTCTTGCTTCTCTTTTTTTTTTTTTTTTCTCTCTCTCTCTTTTTTCCTTCCCTCTTAGTAAAATTTCACTTGACAGTTTTTATAGGGTGCTTAATTTCTGCCACTATGAAAGAAATGTTGATGTAAAATTCAGGGGCTGTACATCAGGCTCATTGTGACCAAGAGTGCTCTATGCAAATATTGATATCTCATTCTGTCATATAACATCTGCTGAAGTTAAACTACATCCAACTCTTAAAGTGCACAATACCATCAAGCCTTCAGGAAAGCATCCAAGGGCAGAGCATGATATTGCTTTGATTGAATTGGAAGAGGTTAAAAAGTATTTCCGGAAACTAGTACCATTTGTCTGTTTATTTGTTTGTTTGTTTCTTTTGATATCACAGAATTTATCTCAATAATAATGCAACAATATTTGCTGCCTTCAGTTTTTCTGCTGATCTTTGTCCAACAAGGGGTGTGGAGAGAAGTAGGAAGAATTCAAGGGAGCCCAAGTTACCTTCCATTCCCTTTCAGATCTTGCCTGGCCTACTTGTCATCACGAAATTTGGAAGATTATTATCCATCTTACAGAAGTGTGCTATTATCTCATAGAATCATAGAATCATAGAATATCCCCAGTTGGAAGGGACCCATAAGGATCATCAAGTCCAACTCCTGCCACCGCACAGGTCTGCCCAAAAGTTTAGACCATGTGACTAAGTGCACAGTCCAAACACTTCTTAAATTCAGACAGGCTTGGTGCAGTGACTACTTCACTGGGGAGCCTGTTCCAGTGTGCGACCACCCTCTCGGTGAAGAACCTCTTCCTGATGTCCAGCCTAAACTTCCCCTGCCTCAGCTTAACACCGTTCCCGTGGGTCCTATCACCGGTGTTTACGGAGAATAGGTCACCTGCCACTCTACTCCCCCTCTCGAGGAAGTTGTAGACTGCGATGAGATCACCCCTCAGCCTCCTCTTCTCCAGGCTGAAAAGGCCCAGTGACCTCAGCCACTTCTCACATGTCTTCCCCTCTAGGCCCTTCACCATCTTTGTCGCCCTCCTCTGGACACTCTCCAACAGTTTAATGTCCTTTTTGTACTGTGGTGCCCAGAACTGCATGCAGTACTCGAAGTGAGGCCGCACCAGTGCAGAGTAGAGCGGGACAATCACTTCCCTCAACCGACTAGCAATGTATTGCTTGATGCATCCCAGGATACGGTTGGCCCCCCTGGCTACCAGGGCACACTGCTGGCTCATATTCAACTTGCTGTCAACCACAACCCCCAGATCCCTCTCTGAGGGGCTGCTCTACAGCATCTCATCACCTAGTCTGTACGTATAGCCAGGGTTGCCCCATCACAGGTGCATGACCTGGCACTTGCTTTGGTTAAATTTCATGTGGTTGTTAAACTTCATGTGGTTGGTGATCGCCCAGCTCTCCAGTCTGTCCAGATCTCACAGCAAGGCCTTTCCACCCTCAGCCGAGTCCACAACTCCTCCAAGTTTGGTGTCGTCGGCAAATTTGCTCAAAACACCTTCTAGTCCTACATCCAAATCATTTATAAAAACATGGAAGAAGACTGGCCCTAAAATGGAGCCTTGAGGGACCCCACTAGTGACCATCCGCCAGCCAGATGTGGCCCCATTTACCACAACCTTTTGAGCCCTGCCCGTCAGCCAGTTGCTCACCCATCGTATGATGTTTTTGTTTAGCTGTATGCTGGACATTTTGTCCAGTAAGATCCTACGGGAAATCGTGTCAAAAGCATTTCTGAAGTCCAAAAAGATCACATCAGCTGGTTTCCCTTGATCGACTAGATGGGTGATCTTATCATATGGAAATGCTTTGTTTGTTTGTTTGTTTGCTTGTTTTGTGTTTTTTTTTTTTTGTTTATTTTTTTTCATTTGTTTTCTGGTTGTGGAATCTGCTTGACATTTGGAGGCTTTAATTTGATTTTTTTAGTTGATATAAACATATTCACAAAAACTCTGGTAAAGAAAAATCTTAAGATTTTTATGTTTCTCTTTCTTCATGCTCTGGGCTCAGCTAAGTCAGATATTACTTCAGTGGGGAAATTTTAATTCATCAATCTTCATTTTATGTACTTTTTGGGTCTCTAAAAGCATGATGGTTTAAACATCTCAAAGAGGTTATTTCTCCAAAATTGTTGATTACTATTCTGTCTAGTAATATCAATTAGTAAGTAATATGCCAATGACAGCAATAAGGCATACATTTTCCTTTAAAGTATTATCATTATTTTGCACATTTATGTAAACTTATGTATGGAGAAATTTTACTCAGGACTATCATTGCAATATCAGATGAAGAAGTGTTATATGGTTTCTAGAGTAAAAGATTTTTTCACATCAGACAAGAATAGATAAGCTGCCTGTATGTTACCCAAGATGACAGAGCTGAAACTGTTCCCTGAAAGAACTTAAATTCAAATAATCTTGGAGAAGAAAATGATGTAAAATACATTAAAATCTAAATGAAGCCCTGAATAAATCCCAAACAAGTTTGTGAGTATAAAGAATGACATTCTTCCCCAGCCAGATAGGTACTGAAGAGGTATAAATGGTAACTTAGGTAAGTGGCTACAACTTCTCGTCTAGATAAACAGGGAAGAGAATGTTCTTTTGGATTTGATATTGGGGTAAATAGAGGAAATTATTTTTTTTCTTTGTCTTTTATGTCACATGTATTTACAAATCTGTGTAATTTAAAGTAAATTAAGTAATTTTAATGTTTCTTAATGTGGCTTCTTGCAGACAATTATAAATCAATTGGTCAACATTAAAGCACTACACACTCTTGGATGTGCTGCAGCTGAATGACAGAATACAGGAGCACTCTGGGACTCAGAGTTCCTAAGCTTGTTAAGGTAGTTTAGGGGCAGCAGAATATACCCAGAGCTGCTTTGGATGATTGGAGACAGTAACACAGAATACATTTTGGAAGAGTTTCTGAAGACCACTGCTGGGCAGTATAACTTTTTCTTTCTGGGTGACAGCAGACAATAAGAAGCATTTCTGACACTTGAGTTTTTGTAAGGAACTTGTGAAAAACAGCTTTAGTAGGAGACCTGGCAAAGTCTTGATTCCCTTATATATGAAAACTTCCTTTTTGTAACACAAGTTAACAATGGACTGCAATTGAGGGGATCTAATCAGATTTTGACAAAGATGGTTACACTTCCTTTGGTGGGAATTAAGTATTTAGCATTCAGGTAACTTACAGGTACTTCATACTAAAAAATAATAAAACAAAATAAAATATATCAAAACAACAAAAAAAACATAAAATATTGTCCACTTAATACTCAGAAATGTGTGTTTTATACAGCCATAGGTGTAGTTGATCTGCTTGAGTGTAGAAAGGCTTTAGAGAGGGATCAGGATAGGCTAGGTAAATGGGCCAAGTCCAGTCATGTGACATTCAACAAAGCTTAATTTTGATTCGTGCTCTTCAGTCATAAGCAGTATAGGCTTGGGGAAGAGTGTCTGGAAGGTTGCCCAGCAGAAAAAACACCTGGGGGTGCTGGTAAATAGTCAGGTGAATATGAAACAGCAGTGTGCTCAGGTGGCCATGAAGGCCAACAGCATCTGTGCCTGTATCAGAAATAATGTGGCCAGCAGGATGTGATTGCACATGGCACTGGTGAGACCACACCTTGAATCCTGTGATCAGTTAGGAGCCCCTCACTACAAGAAGGACATTGAATTACTCAAGCATGTGCATAGGGGAGCAACACAACTGGTGATGGGATTAGAGAACAAGACTTACGAGGAGAAGTTTGAGGGAATTGGGGTTGCTTAGTGTGGGGAAGAGGAGGCTTAAGGGAGACCTCATCACTCTACAACCACCTGAAAGGAGATGGCAGCAAGGGGATTCAGTCTCTTTTCTCAGGTAACAGGTGATGGGACACAAGGAAACAGTCTCAAGTTACACCATGGGAGTTTTAGATTGACCATTTGGCAGAATTTCATCATGCCCCATCCCTGAATTTAATGTGGAAGTGGCACTAAGGGACATGATTTAGTGATAGAATTGGTAGGACAAGTTGATGGTTGCAGTTCATGATTTGAGGACCTTTTCTGACCTAGATGACTATGACACTATAGGCTACCATCAGCCATTTTGCTTTCAGGTTGGTGGCTCTTCGTACTTGCGCTTACGTTTCTTTGGAAACACAAACACTGCACCTGTATTTTTCATTAAGATAGGGGGGAAAATACAAAAAAGAACATGAAATGATGGAAACTCTGCAATTTATGAACTATCCTCACAGTAGGCTCAAGGACTCAACTTTCTGTTTGCATATTGGGGTTATGTGACAAGGTTTCTGTAGCAGGGGGCTGCCAGGGTGGCCTCTGTGAGATGAGTCCAGAAGCTGTCCCATGCTAGGTAAGAAAAATAAAATATAAAATAAAATAAAATAAAATAAAATAAATAAAATATAATAATAATAATAATAAAATAAAAATAATAAAAATAATAATAAAAAAATTTGGTAACTATTTAGAATAGCCATTGCACTAAGCCTCTTCTTTCCTAATTCTACCAACATCTTTAGTCTTAAGTCATTTAGGTGGGAATGTACATATATTTTCCTTTTAAAGATACTTTTCCATTGAAGACAGTTGTTAAACACTGAACTAAAAAAGCTGCATTTCTCCCTTTCAGGATATTACAGCAGCAATATTAACGAAAATTAAAATACATTCTCCTTTCCCAGCATTTGCCTCAGTTAATTAATTAATTTATTTATTTATTTTACTTTCTACATTTTCTAAGGTGAAAAATAAAGTTTGATGGTTCAAAGTTGAACAGGTCTCAGACAAAAGTTAAGGATAACTTTTATTACTTTCCTGTTCATCCTTTTCCATAAGCCATTGCCAATGTTCATTCTTCACTTTTCATTCCAGCCTTCATTTCCATTATATTTAACATTTATGTGCCCTCTTAGACAGACATAAGAGTTGTAGAAAGAGATTTTTCTGTACAATTAATATTATGTTCTTAAATAACTTTACTGCAATATTAAGGAAATGCAAAGAATAGACTCTTCATGTTAGTTATCTAAGACTCAAATACTCTCGTCATCTGGAAAGAGTTTTTCAGAGGTCAAAAGTTAACTAAAATTTGCTAAAAGAAATAAATGTGCACATTATATATAATGTATATATGCATGCAACCATATATAAATGTATATATAAATTATGTTTAGGAATAATTGTTGTCAGAAATCAAGGATGCTTACTATTTTGTAAGCTACTGCAGGTCAAATGCTGTTTATTCAAGACTGTTAGAGTGAAGAAACAGAAGAAAATGTACTGATGCTACTTTGGTAAGAAAAGGATGTGGACCTGTTACAGAAGACGCAGAGGAGGGAGATCAAAAGGCTAGAGCTCCTCTCCTGTTAAGAAAGGCTGACAAGATGGGGATGTTGAGTCTGGAGAAGAGAAGGATTTAAGGAAAGCTCTTTGTGGCTTTTCAGTGAGTAAAGGGGTCATAAAAAAGATGGAGAGAGTTTTTCCATGGGCAGATAGCGACAGAGAAAGGAACGATGGTTTTATTCTAAAAAAAAAAGAGTAGATATTAAGATAATAAGATTAGATATTAGGAAGAAATTATTTACTCTGAGAGTGGTGTGGCAGTGGGACAGGTTGCCCAGGGAAGCTGTGGCTGTCCCATCCCTCAAAGTGTTTAAGACCAGGCTGGATGGGGCTTTGAGTAACCAGGTCTAGTGGTCTGTCTCTGCCCATGTCTGGGGAGTCGGAATTGGATGATCTTTAGGGTCCATTCCAACCCAAGCCATTCTATGACTCAGTCAGGCATGCACAGTTCTTACGGTTCCTTCAATGTTTTGAAGATAATTTTCTGACTCAGCTGGTGGAGGACAAGACAAGGCAGGGGGTGCTTCTGGACCTTGTTCTTACCAACAGAGATGGGCTTGTTAGGGATGTGAAGGCTGAGTACAGCTTGGTATGTAACGACCGTGAGATGGTGGATTTCAAGATGGAACTAGGTGGAAGAAGCAAGGCAAAAAGGATGATTGTCACCTTGGATTTTCGAAGAGTCAATTTCAACCTCTTCCAGGACCTACTTGGGGGTATCTCATGAGCTACATTGCTAGAAGGCAAGGGTGCTTGTGAGAGCTGGGCAACATTTAATCAGCACTTCTTCCAAGCTCAGGATTGGTGCATCCCGAAGAGTAGGAAATCAGGGAAGGGAGGGAAGAAGACCTGCGTAGATGAGCAAAGAGCTCATCGACAAGATCAAAAAGAAGAGAAAAGTCTACGAAATGTGGAAAAAGGGACTGTCCTCTTGGGAGGAGTATAAGAGTGTTTTCAGGGCCTGCAGGGATGAGATGATGAAGGCTAAAGCCCACCTGGAGGTGAAGCTTGCAAAAGAGATAAAGGATATATATATATATATATTTAAGTATGCAAACAGTAAAAGAAAGACTACAGATAGCGAGGGTCCCCTGCTGAACGAAGGGGTTATCCTGGTAACGGGGGACACTGAGAAGGCAGAGATACTGAATGCCTTCTTTGCTTTGGTTTTTTGCTTCAAAGGCTCCACCCCAGGACTCCTGAACCCTGGAGGGAGGAGAAAGAGTCTGAGAGGTGGAGATCTCCTCCCTGGCTGATGAGGGAGTGGGTTGGGAGCATATGACTGGGATCAGTGAACACAAATCCATGGGTCCCGATGGGATGCATTCATGTGTGATGACGGAGTTAGCTAAGGTGATTGCCCAACCGCTCTCTATCATCTTTGAAAGGTCTTGGAGAACAGGAGAGGTGCCTGAAGACTGGAGGATAGCCAATGTCACTCCGGTCTTCAAGAAGGGCAAGAAGGAGGATCCGGGAAACTACAGGACAGTCAGTCTCACCTATGTTCCTGGAAAAGTGATCGAACAGCTTGTTCTGGAGGCCATCTCCAAGCAATTGGAGGAGAAGAAGGTTATGAGGAGTAGTCAGCATGGATTCACCAAGGGGAAATCATGCTCAACCAACCTCATTGCCTTCTATGATGGCATCACCAGCTGGGTAGATGTGGGGAGAGCAGTGGATGTCATCTACCTTGACTTTAGCAAGGCTTTTGATACTGTCTCCCAAGACATCCTGCTAGCAAAACTGGGAAAGTGTGGAATAGAGGAGTGGACAGTAAGGTGGGTTGAGAACTGGCTGGCTGGCCGAGCTCAGAGGGTTGTGATCAGCGGCGTAGAGTCCGGCTGCAGACCTGTGACTAGAGGTGTTCCCCAGGGGTAGGTGCTGGGTCCAGTCTTGTTCAACATCTTCATTGATGACCTTGATGAGGGAATAGTGTCCAGCCTCAGGAAGTATGCTAATGATACAAAGCTGGGAGGAGTGGCTGACACACCAGAAGGCTGTGCTGCCATTCAGCAAGACCTGGACAGGCTGGAGAGCTGGGCAGGAAGAAACCAAATGAGGTTTAGCCATAGCAAGTGTAGAGTCCTGCACCTGGGAAGGAATAACCACATATATCAGTACAGGCTGGGAGATGACCTGCTCGAGAGGAGCTCTGGGGAGAAGGACCCGGGGGTCCTGGTGGACAACAGATTGACCATGAGCCAGCAGTGTGCCCTAGTGGCCAAGGAGGCCAACGGGATCTCGGCATGCATTAAAAAGAGCGTGGCCAACAGGTGAAGGAAAGTGATCCTCCCCCTCTACTCTGCCCTGGTCAGGCCTCACCTGGAGTACTATGTCCAGTTCTGGGCTCCCCAATAAAAAAAGAGACAGGGATCTCCTGGAAAGAGTCCAGCGGAGGGTAACAAAGATGATACGGGGCCTGGAGCATCTTCCCTCTGAAGAAAAGCTTAGAGACCTGGGTCTGTTCAGCCTTGAGAAAAGAAGGCTGAGAGGGGATCTTATTAATGTTTATAAATATCTTAAATGTGGGAAACAGAGGGATTTGGCCAACCTCTTTTCAGTGGTTTGTGGGGACAGGACAAGGGGCAATGGCCAGAAAATTGGTCACAGGAAGTTCCTCACCAACATGTGAACGAAATTCTTCACAGGCAGGGTGACGGAGCACTGGAACAGGCTGCCCAGGGAGGTCGTTGAGTCTCCTCCTCTGGAGGTATTCAAGGCCCATCTGGACGCCTACCTGTTCAATTTGCTGTAGGGAACCTGCTTTGGCGGGGGGGTGGACCTGATGATCTCTTGAGGTCCCTTCCAACCCCTTCCAACTCCTACAATTCTGTGATTCTGTGATTCTATGATTCTATGATAATATAATATTTAAAGGTGAAGCCAGACTATATCCTCAAAGTACAATAAGCTAATGCTCATTTTCAGACTCATTTTGCTTTGATCTTCATATTTGTTTAATCAAAAATTAATTTAGACTGAAATTACTTGAAATTGCTTGAAATTACTTACTGAAATTTTTATTCTTACTGGAATATTACTACTGATTTTCACATCCATGCAATGTTTAATATAATGATTATTATTCTCTTTATTGAATACTATTTACCCACAAGCCTTATTTTACTGGTTTCTTTTTCTTTTTCTTTCTTTCTTTCTTTCTTTCTTTCTTTCTTTCTTTCTTTCTTTCTTTCTTTCTTTCTTTCTTTCTTTCTTTCTTTCTTTCTTTTTTCTTTCTTTCTCTCTTTCTCTCTTTCTCTCTTTCTCTCTTTCTCTCTCTCTCTCTCTCTCTTTCTCTCTCTTTTCTTTTCTTTCCTTCCTTCCTTCCTTCCTTCCTTCCTTCCTTCCTTCCTTCCTTCCTTCCTTCCTTCCTTCCTTCCTTCCTTCCTTCCTTCCTTCCTTCCTTCCTTCCTCTCTCTCTCTCTTTCTCTCTCTCTCTCTTTCTCACTTTCTCTCTTTTTCTCTCTCTTTTCCTTTCTCGTATTTTCTTCCTTTCTTCCTCTTTTAATGGTATAGTTATCGTTTATATTCCATCTATAAGTTTTTTGACCTATGGATATAAACAAAATCTATAGTAAAGCTCCAGTCTTATAAGGATTAAGAATTTGATTTTGAATGACATAAGGTTATGCTTTGAAATGATTAATCAGTAAACTGTTGTGCAATTTGGAGAAGTCTGTCTGAATGTTGACCTGACAGACAGGATCAGCTGGAGACCATAAGTAATAAATGGATGTAGAGTAGGAATGACTAAAGTTACAGTTTTCTTCCAAAAAGAGTCATTGGACCTAGATTTTGTGAAATATTTCAATGACCTATTAAAATCTTTGCTTTCAAGGATATTTAGACCTACTTCAGATCTCCCTGAGTTACCTGGAAATGCTAGCGCCTAACTATTTATCAGAGAATAATAATTAAATAAACATACAGTTTTAAATCCCAACTATTTTCTAAACAGATTACGTCAGAACGTTAGAAAAAAAAGCCACTATGACATTAATTATACAAAATGCTTCTTTAACAATTTGGATAAAGTAATTCTAAACTTTGGGGCTTCATTGAAATCAGCTGAAATTTTTACTTTTCTCCCATTTACTGGTTATAGGCACAGTTATTTGAGGAGATAATAATTTACTCTGCAGTAATTAATGACCACCCTCCCAAGCTTTCACAGAAATCATGTTCTTGGAAGCTTAAGACAGGAATGATCTGTCTGTTCTCCTGGTTATGGGGTCTAGGAGAGAAATATCTTTCAGATTAAATGCCTACTGTCATTAAGTCTCTGACTAAGGAGATGAAGGCCTGCTTAGAATTCTACCATGGCATGGGAAGCCCCACCTGGCTGTGCCTCACACAGGCACAGCTGTGCTTTACAAAGCTTTGTGATTGTGAATGAAAACACAGTACTGACTTGGTAGGACAGGTAGGCATGACAGGATAGTCTATGACACTTCTGTCATTCCAGTACTCTCTTTACATGCAAGAGAATATTAGGGTGGGTAAAAATTGTATTTAGAATTGGTTTGTGGTTTCAGACAATTTGTGATAACATTCAGTAAGCTATAAGAATCACTACCTAATTATGCAATTTCACTAATTAGGTCTTTTGAAATGAAATTTTAAAAAGAAATCTTCAAACTATGGCCATTCCTCCTTAGTTCTTGGTTGATTCTAGAGATAGTGAACTCTCATTAAATGAAGTAGATGCAGATACAGTGAAAAGTAAGCTGTAAGAAATTTTATCAAAAACATTACATAAAAATGTTATTTTTCAGTTAAAAACACCACATTTAAAAACAAATTGTCAGGTGCAATCAAAAAAATTATTTATTTATTTATATGTGGGCTGACTGCAACCCACATAGAAGAGGGTGGATGGGGGGAAGGTGTTTTCAGTTTGTTTTGAGTTTCTCACTGCTCTCACTTGTTAGTAATAGGTAATAAATTATATTAATCTCCCTATGGTGGGTCTGCTTTGTCCATGGTGATTATTGTTCAGTGGTCTCCCTCTTTGTCTCAGCCTTTAAGCCCTTTTCATTATATCTTCTCCCCCTTTTTCTTTGAGGATGGGCAGTGAGACAGCAGTTGTGGCAGAGCTCAGCTTCCCAGTTGAGTAAGACACCTTTCTCACAGAGGACCTGTTCTTCAGATCTGTTTTCCTTTACTTCTTAAAAAAAAAAAAAAAATTAAAATAAATATAATTGAACTTTTGGCTGCCACGCAATGAGACACAGATTATACACAACACAATCGGAGAGGCAACTTAAAATGGAGGTGGTTTTCTTCACCCTGTCTTGCCTCAGATTGTGAGATGATTTGTGGTCAGAGTATCAACGACACACTGGCAGGGGAAAAAAGCAGGTAGCAAGATGCATAATCCATAAATATTAGGTTGGTAATGACCAGATTCTACAATTGTTCTTTGTACGTGTTTCATGCAGAATTTAAAGAACATTTATTTAAAAACAAACAAACAAACAAAATAATATGGATATTTATCTGCAGTCCTTCTTCTTGACTCATATAGGCTTTGGAGAATTTAAGAAGTGCTTACCATCTTTTATTTATTTATTTATTTATTTATTTATTTTTATTCTCTTCTCTATGAAAAAAAAATAAATAAATTTACGCCACGGTCTCAGTCCACAAAAAGGTATTTCTGACTCTTGGCACAATTTGACTGGTTCTATAAGAGGCCAAACATGAGACAAAAGGAACTATTACTGCAAGTCAATAATTATACTACAGTCTTTCTGCTTTCATCCACACATCTGAAATGTAGTCTGTAGAAGTCTATGAGGATACCTTGTATATTGGCAATTCAGGGCATGTCTTTGTGTGTCCAATGAAAAAAAAAAAAAAAAGAAGAAGACAGCTCATCACAGAATGCTGACTAATAAATAAAGACATGCAACAATTAAAAGAGAGTAGAATGATATACATTCTTTTATAATGCAGCCCAGGAAGGGAAAAAAAAAAAAATCAAGAAAAGGACTTCATGGCAATAGACGTTCCATTTCTAATGAAACATGAGTTTACTTATCTGTCTGGCATCTCCTTTTCCTGCCAAAAAAATTGATTAAATATGTAAACTCGAGCTTTTTCTTCATAAGAAAGAGTGTGGGCAGGCCTCCAAGACCCATCACTGCAGTAGTTTGTGGCAAGATTTTTGCCACTCAAGGATTTCACTTGTTCAACCCATTCAATCCCTGAGACTTTGTTCTGTTTTCTCCTAGGGCTGATCAAAATTGCATTAGACAGAGGAAAAAATTTCTGTGTATATGGTTTACAAACATATCTGTAAAATAGCATCCAAAGGCATGTTAAATTGAATAAGTAATTGTTTGTGCCAATATTTTCATTATTACAGACTGTGTTAATTTCATTTTTTCCGAGGAATTGAAACAGAATCCTAGTAAAACACCTCTGTGGAAATTGAGCATGAAGTCAGTGTATAATAAATTCTGTTGTCCTTTCTGAAGAGATAAACACTACTGTTTAAGCTGTTACTTACATACTTTTCATTTTATTGCCCTAGTTTGCTGGAGTTTACAAATCTGAGCTGTGAAAATTAAAAAATAAATAAATTAAAGAATGATAGCGTAATTAGGAAATTCTAATCAATATTGGGGAAGATATAATTTTACTGTTATCTGCTTTATATTCTGAATTTTCAGAATTTCATAAAGGCTGCACAAACTGAGGACTCACAAGATAAATTTAAATCCTGACTGTTCATGTTTCAGAAGATGATAAATAAGTTATATTGAATTAAGGACAATTAATTTATTTGTTCGTCCTTCTTGTCTTTCCGCTTAACAGTGGATTTAACCTGAAGGAAGTAACTTTTTTTTTTTTTTTTTTTCTTATGGTGAAGTCCAACTGTAATTTAATTAGTTTTGACTGCTCTTTAACAGAAAAGATGTATCAATAGTTTATATGGGGTAAACAAGAAATTTTACAATACTGTTAACACAATGAACTCAATGAAAGGAAAAATAGAAGAAGCAGAAAATCATGCTTTATTCATGTTTTAACACATAATATATTCATGTTATTTCATGTTATGACTTTATGCCAACATGACATATATTAGAAATATATAAGTCCTATTAAACTGATAAAGAATTTGGTATTAAATTTGTGAAATATTTAATTACTAGCCTAATTTCATGCATACCTGTGTGTTCATGAAATAAATAATAATTTTAAAATAGATGAAAAAATGTCACCTTGTGAGTTTTTCTAAAAATCTTGAGTGGTTTATCCTACAGCTTTTAAATTTTTATTTTATTTATTTATTTTTTTCTCTGTGTGCATGTGTGTGTGGATTTTTATTTTTTATTTTTGTCTTTCATATCGTTCAGTGTTGAATACATTTGCTTCCAGAGTATTTAAATATTTGACAGAAAATACTTGAGAAACATGGTCTGCTGGGGGTTGATGGGGTCCACCGGTCACAGAAAGGGAAGAACGTCTTTGGTTATAAGCTTGCGAAGCTGGTGAAGAGGGATTTCTAGGGGAGGGGAACCTCAGTCTGTCCCACTCCTCCCACTTTGATGCCAGTGTCAAAAATAGATTCCCAGAGCCTGGAGAAGGATCATGGATCAGCAGGAGAGCAACTAAAGAGCAGCACAAAGGAACTCCAGTTGCTCCAGACAGTGTCTCATCTTCATCAGAGCCCAACTTAAATGTCTTTGTGCTAATACACATAGCATAAGAAATAAACGAGCAGTCAGAGATGTACGCACTCCTACAGGGTCAGTTGTGACCTAACTGGCATTACAGAGAAGTGGTGTGATAGCTCCTATGACTGGAGTGCTGGAATTGAAGGATACAGGCTCTTTAGGAGGGACAGGCAGGGGAGGTGAAAAGGATACATTTTTACCTGGGGGGGGACAAAAAAAAAAAAAAAAAAAAAAAAAGCCCGAAGTGCATGAAGCTCTGTCTGGGGATGGATGAGCAGCTGACAGACATCTTATGGATCAGGGACAGGTGACGTTATAGTGGAGGTCTGCTACAGGCCACCCAACCAGGAAGATGAGGCAGATGAGGCCCTCTACCAACAGATAGAAGCCGCCTCACTTTCACAAGCCCTGGACCTAATGGGGAACTTTAGCCACCCCAGTATATGTTGGAAGAACAGCACAACAGTGCATAGGTGATCCCAGAGGTTCCTGGAATGCCTTGATGGTAACTTCCTTCTCCAAGTGATAGAGGAGCCAATGAGGAGAAAGGTGCTCTATTGGACCTTGTTGTCATTAAGAAGGAGGGGCTGGTGTTGAATGTGAAGCTTAAGGGCAGCCTTGGCTGCAGTGACCATGAAACAGTGCAGTTTAGGATTCTGAAGGCAGCAAGGAAGAAGCACTGCAGGCTTACTACCCTGGACTTTGGGAGAGAAGACTTTGCCCTCTTCAGTGATCTGTGTGGTTGAATACCTTGGGCTTAAGCCCTGAAGGGAAGAGGGGTCCAAGAATTCTGGTTAATATTCAAGGATATCCTATAAACTCAGGAGCAATGCATCCCAACAAAGAAGTCAGGCAAAAAATGCCAGGAGGTCTGCATGGATGAACAAGATGCTTCTAGCCAAACTGAAGCAGGAAGAGGAGGCCAACAAAGGGTGGAAGCAAGAACAGGTAGCCTGTGAATAGTACAGAGAAATTGCCCCAAAAGCCAGGGATCAGGTTAGGAAAGCTAAAGTCCTGATAGAATTAAATTTGGCCAGGGATATTAAGGGCAACAAGAAAGGCTTCTATAGGTACATCACTGAGAAAATGAACATTAGGGAAATGGTTGGACCTTTCCAGAAGAAAATAGGAGACCTGGTCATCCGGAATATGGGGAAGTCATAGGTACTCAATGACTTTTTTGAGTCACTCTTCACCGGCAAGTGCTCCAGCCACTTAGCCTCAGCATAGGATGGCAAAGGCAGGGACTGGGAGAACAATGAAACACCCTCTGCAGGAGAAGATCAGGTTCAAGACTGAAGGTTCAGTTAAGGAACGTAAAGATGCATAAGTTGATGGGATCTGATGAGATATATCCATGTTTCCTAAAAGAACTGGTCGATGAAGATGCTAAGCTACTATCTATCATATTTGAAAAGCAGTGGCACTCCAGTGAAGTTCCCACTGACTGGAAGATGAGAAACAAAACCTCCATTTTTAAAAGGGAAAAAAGGAAAACCTGGGGAACTACAGGCCATCCTGTCTTCTCACCTTTGAACCTAACAAGATCATGGAGCAGATTCTCCTGGAAACTATGCTAAGGCATGAGGAAAATAAGGAAGTGACTGGAGACAGCCAACATGGCTTCACTAAAAGCAAATCATGCCTGACAAAACTGGTGGCCTTCTATGGCAGGGTTAATGCATAAGTGGATAGGGGAAGAGCAACTCACATCATCTGCCAGGACCTGTTCTAAATATTTGACACCCTCCCGCATGATATCCTTCACCCTATATTGGAGAGACTTGGATTTGATGGATGGACAACTTGCTGTATAGGGAATGGCTGGTGGCACTCAAAGAGTTGCAGTCAACAGTACAATGTCCAAGTAGAAAACACCAATGAGTGGTGTTCCTCAGAGGTCAGTATTGGGATTGGCATTGTTTAACAATTTTATCAGTGACAGGGACAGTGGGACTGAGTTCACCCTCAGCAAGTTTGTCAATGACACCAAGCTGTGAGGTGTGGTTGACACGCTGAAGGGAAGGAATGCCATCCAGAGGGACCAGGACAGGCTTGAGAGATGGGCCTGTGAGAACTTCATGAAGTTCAGTAAGGTTAAGTGCAAGGTCCTGTATTTGGGCTGGGGCAATTCCAAGCACAAACACAGGTTGGGCAGACAATGGATTAAGAACAGCCCTGAGGAGAAGGACCTCGGGGTGTTGGTGGATGAAAAGCTCAACACGAGCCAGCAGTGTGTGCTTGCATACCTGAATGTTAACTGTATCCTGAGCTGCATCAAAAGAAGTGTGGCCAGCAGGTTGAGGGAAGTGATTCTCACTCTTTGCTCTGCTCTCGTGAGATCCAACCTAGAGAACAAGTTCAGCTTTGGTGCCGCCAGCACAGAAGGTCATGAATGTATTCTAATGAGTCCGGAGGAGGACCATGAAGATCAAAGGGCTGGAGCATCTCTCTTATGAGGAGAGGCTGAAGGAGTTGGGGTTGTTAATCCTAGAGAAGACAAGGCTCTGTGGAGACGTCATTGTAGCCTAAAGGGGACCTACTAGAAAGCAGGAGAGGGACTCTTTGTTAGGGAGTGTAGTTATAGGGAAAGGAGTAATGGTTTTAGATTAAAGAAGGGTAGATTTAGATTTGGCATTAGGAAGAGATATTTTACTACAATGTTTGTGTGGCAGTAGGGCAGGTTGCTCAGAGAAGCTGTGGATGCTCCATCCCTGGAAATATACAAGGCCAGGCTGGATGGGGTTTTGATTAATCTGGTTTAGTGGAAGGTGTCAATGCCCATGGCAGGGAGCTGGAACTGGGTCATCTTTAAGATCCCTTCCAACCCAAGCCATTCTATGAGTCTGATTCTATGAAGTACATGCATTTGACTCAAACATGTAAAACAGTTATATGATTTATGAAATCACAATTGCTATTCATCTAATATATAGTCAAATTAAAAAAGCCTAAATATGTTGTGATTATCACTGAATTTAGTGATTGTCCTGCTCTACTCTGTGCTGGTGTGGTCTCGCCTCGAGTACTGTGTGCAGTTCTGGGCACCACAGTACAAAAAGGAGAGTGTTGGAGAGTGTCCAGAGAAGGGCTACAAAGATGGTGAAGGGCCTAGAGGGGAAGACGTATGAGGAGCGGCTGAGGTCACTGGGCCTTTTCAGCCTGGAAAAGAGGAGGCTGAGGGGGGACCTCATCGCAGTCTACAGCCTCCTCAGTAGGGGGAGTGGAGGGGAAGGTGCCAATCTATTCTCTTTAGTCATCAGTGATAGGACCCGTGGAAATGGTGTCAAGCTGAGGCAGGGGAGGTTTAGGCTAGACATCAGGAAGAGGTTCTTCACTGAGTGTGTTGTCACACACTGGAACAGGCTCCCCAGGGATGTAGTCACTGCATCAAGCCTGTTGGAGTTTAAAAAGTGTTTGGACTGTACACTTAGTCACATGGTCTGAATTTTGGGGTAGACCTGTGTGGTGCCAGGAGTTGGACTTGATGATCCTTATGGGTCCCTTCCAACTTGGGATATTCTATGATTCTGCGATTCCATATTCTAATTTCTTTCTGTGTTTGTTAACAGCACTTATCTTAATGTGATAACCTGTAATAAGATTTTAATGTTAAGCTAACTTTCAGAGATATTTCATAAATACATCTCCACAGGTTATTGGAAGTTCATACAGAAACCCTTATTGGGAAGACTATTAATTTTATATTCTCTGTTTCTTTAGTTCTAGGGGAAATATACATTTCAATTAATTATTTCAATAATTTTTTTGTAGCTATCAATTTGAACTGCTTGATTTATTTATGGTAGAATGTCAATCAGATATTGTTTTGAAATGTTGCAGTTTAAATTCCTATTAGTGTTATCAAAAGAATAAGAAACAAGTCACACAAATCAGAAATGAAAGGAAGAGTCTTAGAAAAGATTTATTATCCACCGGATGATGTTTCTCTCATCTTTTCTTAACAAAGACTCTTAAATAATTTGCTTAAATGTGTATTAGCTGGAAATAAAATTTCATTCTTTAAAATTAAAAATAAATAATACATAATTTTTGTTTACTTTTGTCTCTAGTTCAAATATCAAGCCTGGTGACTTTATCAGTACAAGAAGAAAAGATTGTTGAGAATAAAAAGAGAAAGATTAGGAAAAGCATGCAAAGTGAAAATCTTTGGAGTGAGGCTTGATATCATCTATATACAAACCACAAAATTACATAAAAATAGCAGTAATATTATTTGAAATCAATGAAATAGAAATATTTATAACAGGTATGACAAAATACTTCTTTTGTAGAAAGGGCAAATATATCTGTTCGACTAGCTATTCTATGTCATGATTTACAGACATGGGGAAAAAAAAAAGTTTTAAAAAGATTTGAAACAAAACAAATGGTGAAAATAATAGTAATTATAATAATAAAAAAAGTTGCTTTGCGTATGTTGAATCAAACTCTGGAACTTGCTGCTGAAGTATCCCTTGTATACATTATTTTCTATAGGCTGAGGTCTGATTACTTTATTTCATGACATTCTACAAACTTTTCTTCAAGTGAAGACTTGGTGAAATTTTATTTCCTCATGGAAGATATAATCCACCTGGGAAACCTGGTTTAAAGAGGATGTTGAGAACACAGAACATTTGAACTATAAATCCCACAGTTCTGGCTGGTGGATTTCTACTGAAAAATGTTCTGTACCCTCATGTTTGGAGAGCCATTTTTAATAGGCAAAATTATGATTTTTATTTTTTTTTTCCACAGGAAACAGACATTTCTCACACAAACAAGAATTACTTTGCTGAAAACCAGTTTTCTGTCAAAACAATTTTAACTGAAAACTTTGAGCCATCTGCTTTACATCACTACAATGTACAAGCAACTCCAAACGAATTTGTCTCTACCAGCTGGTACAACCCAGATAGCAGATCTGAAGAGTATGTTCAGTAGAACTCAGTTTGACTATTCTGAGTACTTCCATACTTGAATAAGTGGACTCTGTTATACCATCTGTAAGTTACCCTTTTCTAGTTTCTATCGGTGCTAGAAAGCAAATTAGGTATGTGTTATTCATTGGGTCACTTGACAGTAATAATTGAAAGAGGGGATATGGGGTTATGGGGAGCACATCTGTTCTGATAACTAAATTATGGACACAAGCAGTAAGCAAGGTGATCTGAACAAGGCATACCATCTGTGTATTGTATAGCTTTCTTCCTTATTGTTTCCATGCACTCTAATGTACATCCTGTTTGTATCCCATATATATTTAGTAAGTAGAGCTTTTTAAGGGATATTTTGTTTGAATATGTTGTCAACATGGTAGTGTTCAGTCAAAGTGACATCAATTATACCCTGTTTGTATAATTCCAGAAAAAGAAAAAAAAATCAATCTACTTTTGAATAAACTGAAGAGGAAAAAAAAAAAAGTATAGAAAATATGCAATGCTTGCTAATTAAATAAAGATACTTTTCTGCATGAAACATTGTCCTTTTTCTTTCTAAGCAGGGAAATATAGTCATGAAATGACTTTCAATTATTTTTGGTAGCAAGATAAGTATTTTTAAATAAATATTTTTAAATATTTGAAAAATTCACAGTGAGACCAATTCCACAAACTCCTCACTTAGCCTGAGCTATTGTACAACTATTCTTCAAAAAGATTTATCCAATATCTGATGAAAGTCTTTGCTATCAAATAAGTTGAGAATTTAGATATATGGACAAATGTCTGTCCTAACTATATAGTATATAGTTATATATATAGCTATATAGCTAGTAACATAAAACCTTCCTGAAATCATAGAAGACAATACCTATGCAGATGACTAGTTTTTTTTAAAACTGTGAGAAATTATCTGACCTTAGGTTAAGGAAAAAATAAATTAAATTAAATTAAATTAAATTAAAATAAAATAAAATAAAATAAAATAAAATAAAATAAAATAAAATAAAATAAATAAAATAAAATAAAATAAAATAAAATAAAATAAAATAAAATAATAAAATAAAATAAAATAAAATAAAATAAAATAAAATAAAATAAAATAAAATAAAATAATAAAATAAAAAGACATTGGAAATCCTAATGAGGCAGAATGGATAAGACAAACATATCATAAACTCCCCAAACTAGATATTATAACTGGAGCAGGAGGTTTAGAGTGGTAAAGGGAAAGAAAATTGGTGAGAGAAAAAAAGAGAGAAAGATGGTGGTCATATATAATACGGTAAAACTACCCCAGCAAATACAGAAAGAAGGAAAAAAAAAAAAAAAGTCAAGATTAGCTTGTATGCATTTGAAGGGGAGAATGTTTTGTAAATGTTACATCTTTGGTAACAGTTTTTGTCCGGGGACTAATAATACTGACCAGGAGGCAGAACTCAACATCTTTGAGATATTTCCTGCTAGAACTATCACATTTTTTGTTTGTTTCTTTCTTTCTTTTCCCTTTTCTTAGGTCTACCCTGACAAAAATCACCCCTTAGGATGCATCCTTTAAAACGTAAGTTGTTTATTGTGCAACATATGAATGCCTTCATCCAGTTATGTGACTACTTTTCACAGCTCTTTAAATACACTACTTCTTTAGTGCTTTTGCACTAAATGTTAATAAGATTTTTTTTGTTATTTTTTATTTTTTATATTTGAACGTATCAAACCCAGTCTATTTATTATTATATTAATTATATTAATTATATTAATTATATTATATTATATTATATTATATTATATTATATATTATATTATATTATATTATATTATATTATATTATATTATATTATATATTATATTATATTATATTATATTATATTATATTATATTATATTATATTATATTATATTATATTATATATAGTATCACATGTATCATATCATATCAATCATATAATATAATATAATATAATATATGTCCTATCAGATCATATTACATTATATTAATTATATTACATTATATTAATTATATTAATTATATTATATTATTATATTATATTATATTATATTAATTATATTATATTATATTATTAAATTATACTATATTTTACTTTATTTTTTCTAAAGAGTATCCTGTGGTGCTAGGGAAAATCAGAAAATTAACACAGAGATGTTCTCTTTTGATGCAATTAGACTGGCATAATCTATTACAGTGTGTGAAAATATTAGAGATATATACATGTTCAAGTTATAGAAATGAGTACCTCACTAAATATTGGTTGTAGGTCTCTTTTCTACATGTTTGATGGATGGGCTGTTCACAGATGAGCTGGGAGAAAGCCACAATAAACTGTTCATCTTATTTGCCAGGAAGGTTGTGCACAGAGCTGGGAAACTGATGAACCAGTGACCATTTCCCTGCTGTTGTCTTGAACACTTATTTGTGATTGATTTTTTTCTCCCTTTTCCATTTCCAGGGCCCATCCCAACTCAGGCTGGTATGATGACCTTTCCAGAACTCCCCTTTCACCTCAAGTTAGCACTGTCATGCTCCATCTGCATGGAGCAGCAGACTTTCTTTGTCACTGCTTCACAGACTGATTGGTGAAGAATGATGTTGGTGTTGTATTTGTCTATCTATCTATCTATCTATCTATCTATCTATCTATCTATCTATCTATCTATCTATCTATCTATCTATCTATTTATAGTGTTTTGTTTGGTTGGTTTGTTTTCACTATGGCATATTTCTTCATTTGCATGACTTTCTGTAAATCTAGACATTGCATTCAGAGATTCAGGACCTTTGAAATGAAAAGTGACAATGATGAGAGACAAAACAGTACTGTGTTTTTGAAAAAAAGCTGTAGAATGAAAGTGCATATTACAACTTTCTTCAAAAAGAAGGTCAAGAAGATATTGATGTGAGCCACAAGTGATGGAAAATCAGCTAGAAAGGATCTGCAAGGTACTCAGCATCACTAAAGACAAAATGTTTGCTCCAAAGTATACCTAATCTTTAGGCTAGGAAGTTATTAAGACTATCTGTATCAAATAAGTATTGTGAGTTGGCTGGTATTTTACTACACCACTTATTAAGTTCCAAATCTATATATAAAAAAAAAAAAAACTGTATTTTTTCTTCTTTTTCATACTCATGATTGTAAAGCATTTGGGATATTTGACAAAGCAATAAACATGGAAAAAACATTGTCTCTCCTGACCTATACAGGAGCACAACTTTATTTTCTGCAACTGCAAGATTTTCAGGAAGTTGGGATGTGAGTGTAGGTGATTATGCTTATAACTAATAACTGAATATACTTATGAATAATGAATATACTTATAACTAATGCAACAAACAGACTGATTTTTCAGCTGCATTGACAAGTACTGTTTTACAGAATTTTTTATTCTGACAAACTTCATTTCTTCCACTGTGCTTCACTTCTACATAAATCATTTCATTTTAAAATCATTAAGAAAGAGTCAAGAAAGGTCCATCTTTAATAAGAAGATGAACTTCAATTTTGTTTCGTGTAAAGTAATGGAGTGAGAGAATCTTCAGCCTTGTTAATTGGGTTAAGTCAATTCAGCCTTCTTTTTAAGCCCTTGTACTCATTACTAGAAATGTTTTAGAATAGTACAGTTTTGCTAGGGCAAATTATAGAAGTCAAGAGGATGACTTTAGCATTGAGACTGAAGAATGATCACCACAATTCAGAAATTAGAAATATAAATCACATTAGAAAAATGGCCCTTTTGTCTGGAAAGTAAAAAGTAGTCTGTTCACTAATAAAGTGTGAATGAAAAGCTAGCTAAGCCTGATACAAAATATATTAAAAAATATTTCTTACTCATTTAAGTAGATGTTATATCACAATTCATGATCTTACTAAGATATGGTTTCATTAATTCTATGTTATGTATTAAATGTATTCATCATAAATCTCCATCTGGAGATAACATTCATCATCAAGGTATGTCAATCAATTCTCAGGAGTGTCCTGAAACTAGAGTAAAAGGATAGCATACAATCCAACATTACAGTGTACAGTGTCAGTCCTTATGGAAGTCTTATAAGAACTACTTTAATTAAACAATAATAATTTGACTCCATATAATTTTTTCTTTGTTAGTTTTTTTTTGTTTGCTTGTTTATTTTTAATGAATTCCAAATCCACATACACAATCTTCTTTTGGAAAATAAATGTTTTGAAAAGTAATGCAGTGCTTCTCCTGAAAAGAAGTTGTGGGGAGATGGGGGTCCCCCTCTTCTCACAGGTAACTAGTGATAGGACTAGAGAGAATGGCTTCAAGTTTTTCCAGGGGAGGTTTAGGTTAGAAATTAGGAGACATTTCTTCTTAGAAAGAGTAGTCAGGCATTGGAACAGGTTGTCCAGGGAAGTGGTGACTTCACTGTCCCTGGGGGTGTTCAAGGAAAGGCTGGATGTGGTGCTTAGGGACATGGTTTAGTGGTTCTATGATTCTAGTGAAACCACAGAAGATAGAAAAAGAGCAGCAGAATGAACCTGTTTCACTAAGCCCAATGACTGCTGTTATATAGCTGCGTGTTCCAAAAATCACACAGTTCAGACTCTTTATCACAGACAGAAGGCTTTTGTTATTGTTTCTTGTTTGTTTTTGATTCTAAATAGATCTTCACCTGCACATAACTACAGTTTTCCTTCTGAAATTGCATGTTAATTACCAACGTATTTATTTATTTATTTACTTATTTAAATAACCTTAGCCTTTAAAAATAAACACAATATTTGTGGTATTTTACCTTTTAACTTGAGTTATCATGAAATTGAAATATGTTCTATCTGGAGATAATTGTTTTCTTTCCCTGAGTCAAAGTTTTAAACTGAAACTTGGAGCAATTAGGAAAACAAGGGTCTTAAGCAATATTTAAACTTAAGTCACTAAGCAGCTACAAATTCATCCTTAATTGCATTCTTCATCTACTCATTGATGGAAAATTTTGGAGGTAATTTGTTAAGCATGACTTGGAAGACCTGGGTTCAATTCATTTCAGTTGAGGCTTTTTAAGGCTCTGAATTTGAAACTGTTCAGCCTAAGACTAAAAGCAGTAAAAGAGAAGAGGAACCTTTGCTGAAAATAAATCACTATAAAAAGGTAATGTATCACTACTGGGGACAAAAAGATAAGAGGCAAGGTAGGTCTGCATCCCTGTACCATGATTTGCTCTTCTCTTTAAAATAAGGAGCAGCTTTGTAACTATTGGAATAAGAATCAATATCACAAGACCTAAGATCAAGTTCAAGTTATATTTGAAATATTGTTCCTTTACTTCTAGCATATTTACTTTCACCTATCTTACTACGTTTTGTCAGTACAGAACTTCAGTTATAATTCTTGTTTTGTTAAAGATTTCCTACTACAGGCTAATCTACATCTAATACAAATACAAAAAAAATAGGACCCCAATTTCTGTCAACCCCCCTCTCGCCCCAAAAAAGGTCATAAACCACATATGAGATGACTTTTAAGTCAGGTATGTACAAGTATTGGAGTTCTTTATACATAAAATATGGACATATTTAGCAAATCATTTGGTGTACGCTAAGAAGAATTCTGAGTAGTAGTCATCTCTTTAGAATCATAGGTTGGAAAAGACCTCCAAGATCATCTGGTCAAACTATCCTCCAGCCACCAATAGTGCCCACTAAACAATGCTCCTAAGCACCACATCCAGCCTTTCTGTAAACACTCGAAGGGACGGTGATTCCACCATGTCCCTGGGCAACCTGTTCCAATGCCTGACTACTCCAGATGAGAAGAAATTTCTCCTAACTTACAACTTAAACCTTCTCTGGTGCAACTTGAGGCCATTCCCTCTAGTTTTATCACTACTTATCTGAGAGAAGAGGCCGACCCCCAGCTCCCCACAGCCTTTCAGGCAGCTGTAGAAATGAATAAAATCTTCCCTGAGCCTCCTCTTCTCCAGACTAAACAACCCCAGTTCCCTCAACCACTCCTCAAGGGACTTGTGTTCCAGGCCCTTCACCAGCTGCATAGCACTTCTCTGGACATGGTCCAGGGCCTCGATGATTTTCTTGTAGTGTAGGGCCCAAAACACAGTACTTGAGGTGTGGCCTCACCAGATCAGAGTACAGGGAGACGATCACCTCCCTGGTCCTGCTGGCTACACCATGCCTGATACAAGCCAGGATGTTGTTGGCCTTCTTGGCCACATAGGCACACTGCTGGCTTATGTTCAGGCGAACATCAACCAGCACCCCCAGATGCTTTTCCTCTGCCCAGCTTTCCAGCCACTCTGCCTGAAGCCTGTATCACTGCATGGGGTTGTTGTGGCCCAAGTGCAGGACCCAGCACTTATCCATGTTGAGCCTCATCCCATTGGCCTCTGCCCATTGACCCAGCTTGTTCAGGTCCTTCTGCAGGGCCTTCCTACCCTCCAGCAGATTGACACTTCCCCCCAACATGGTGACATCTACAGACTTACGGAGGGTGCACTTAATTCCCTTATCCAAATCATCAATAAATAATGTCCCCTACACTGACTGCTGGGGAACACCACTGGTGACTGGTCGCCAGCTGGATTTCACTCCATTCACCACCACTCTCTGGGCCAAGTCGTGTTGTAGTTAGATTCAGGGGGCTGGAGCTGATTGGTTCATCCCAACAAGGGTCAGACAAGAGCTATATATATAAAGCAAGTGAGCTCTTTGGGAATCTCAAATACACTTGCACACACACACACAAAGCAGTGATAGAAATACAAAGAATTTATTAATGTGTTAGCTTGTTAACATACCAACCCCAGTGTGTTTGCAAGGGTACCAACTAGTGTGATGCTTTTCCCAATCATTGATGCTGTAGATACTTTGCCAGGTAATGGTCAGCATCCCATCGATGAGGTAGGTATCAATGTCTTGCAAGTGTCCCCGTGGAGGCAATGTTCACCTCGGTTGATGTTCCTGCCTCACCAACACAGAGCAACTTGCTCTGTTTATAGGTTTTGTGCCTGCATGCTCCCAAACCTGGGGCAGTGCATGATTGGTGGCTCTGGCCTCAGGGACGCACTAGGCAATCCTTGATATGTTACTGCGATCATGCACAGCTCCGTGGCCACTGTGAGCTATGCAGATGGCAGTATTGTCTCATGTCAGATGACCTGTAGCCTGGTGCTTCCTTCTTCCCTCCCCCCTCCCCCCTCCCCTCCCCCCCCCCCCCCCCCCCCCCGGGGCCAGTCTCCAAATGGGTTTCTGCTATCATTTATCTTCAGCCTTTTTGTTAGTTCTTGTAGTTCCTGGATCTTCACGTGTACCTATTGAGGATGATCACTCAGGTTCATAAAACACATACTCTCAAAGCCCTCGCAACTGTAACCGTGGACAATATGGTCAATAGGTTGCTGATAACAAAGCTCAGTTATTGAGATGGGAGGCTTGGTGTCTCCTCAGCTCTGGATAACCAGCCACTCTAGGAGTCATTCTATGTCTTGCAGAGTGATGTTCAGGACACATATTGGTCATGTAAGTGGGCTAGCCATTCCCATCCTACTGGTGCTCTGACCAGACAGGTGGAAAAAGGTTCTGTGGTGTTACAAGACCCAGGCACATAGTATCCTGGCCTGTGGCATTAACCAGGGTTCCCCTTACGTTCTGTTGAGGCTGTGGGAGAATCTATGCTGACCTGAAAAACAACCGGGAGGGTGGGGTGGGGTGGGGTAGGGGGTGAAAAAACATACATCCCTCTCCCATGTTATTTCCTTCTACACAATCAAGCAACCTTTTCCTGGAGAAGCTGCCAAACGTGTTCCCAGTATTCTCTGCCCCAAACCTCCTTAGCACTTACCTATCCCGTTCACTAAGCTTTATGCCACCAACCATGAATCTGTATTGTTTGGGGTAGCATCAATTTCCTGCCAGGCTGTGATCAACTCCATCAGCTGACTACCGCCATTGTCTCCTTCTGTAACTAACTGTGTTTCAGTCTGTACAACCTCATCTCCTCATGGGATTTTGAACTGTCTTTGCATGACTTCCTTAGTAGCAACTGGAATGTGTGCCTCCACTGGTATTCTCCCTGCCCAGACTGCTCACATATGTAGCCACCGTGTGGTGCTGAATGCCCATGGGGTGCCTCCTATTTCTAGTATACCTCCTCGGAGTATATATGTGCCAATTATATACTAAACTTCAGCAATCATGACTTGATAGTCACGGGGTACCCAATCTCCTATTTGCAACTTGAGTTTTACAAGTTTCCCCATGAATGGTTGGTCCCCTAAACCCTGCACTGGGGTTAAATTTCCCTTGTGTTTTTCTGGGTTGTCGTGTATAATACTGACCTCCACCTTGGTATCCACTAACACCCTAATCAATTGCTTGTTTGCTTGGGACCACCATATGGTACAAAGGATAAATGGCTGCAGGTCCTGTCTGCTTAAATAGTTGTTCATAAGTTCCGGGGTGATTAGTGTCCCAGTGGGGGTCAGTCAGGGAAATGCAATTGTCTACAGTTCCCTGAGCAGTCCCATTGGCAATCTGAGCTCACACATGACCTTGAGCTGTTTTAAGAATTAGCTGCATTTTTTTTTTTTTCACCCATCATCTCCCTCAACATTAGATCAATGTCTTTTCTCAGTCTCTTACACTTTGTCTGTCTCTAGCTATATTCCTCATGGAATAGTGGAAACACGGACTGAGACTCTGCACTCACTTCACAACAATGCTGTGCCTCTCACAGAGCACAATCACACAATCACACAAAGACACACTTTACACTTTTCACTCAAGCAATGAGAACAATAATCACTACCATAAATAGTAACACACTTGTTACAACTAACTAAAGTCGTCTCCCAGCATAAACTATGATAAGCATATTCTGTTATTCAATGTGAAGAACAAATTCAGAGTCAGTGTGCCAGAACAAATCCAAAACAGAAACAAAGTTACCAAAACAAATTCCAAAAAACAATATCTTTGCAAAAGACGGTCCCGCAGTGAGCCAGCCGAGGTGAGGAGTGACATGTCTCAGCAGCTCCTACAGCCAGATAGAGAGGGTCTCGATGGGTCACCAAATTGGTGCGGTGAAAACTCCATAACCAAAGTTATTAAGCAGGTATTCTTTATTACAATGCTGGGTGTGTGTGGGATCGCTCTGTCTAACACACACTCCAAGGGCTACTGGCAGTGTGCTTATATTAATGGGATATATAGCAACAAAAAGAAGACAAGAGCGACAAGAGGAACAAGCATACACACAGGGGTTTGGCGCAGCACACTCTCTTGTACCGGTTCCATCATTCCGCCCATACACTAATGCAGTGGCATGAGTGTCAGCTATGCACCCCACTACCAGTCCCACCTAATTTGAATAAACAACAGCACACACTCAAAGCACCAGATCTCAAGTGAAAGCAAATTGTCTGGGAGCGCCGGATGTCTAATGATTGTCTTATGTCAGATGACTTGTGGCCTGGTGCCACATCACTGAACAAGCAGTATGTATCATTGCAAGGTCAGAATTTCACTTTGCTAGTCTTACAACATTGCCTGTTTCACAATGGAGCTACCTAACAGTTTTTAGTCCTAACACAAGCATCTAGCCAGTTTTTAACCCATCAAAGAGTGTACGCATCCGAGCTATGGGATTCCAGCTTCTCCAGGAGAATACTTTGGGAAACTGTTTCAAAAGCTTTGCTGAAGTCTAGGTAGACTACATCAAAAGCCTTTCCTTCTTCCACCAGATGGGTCACCTGGTTATTGAAGGAGATGAGATTGGTCAGGCAGGACTTGCCTTTCATGAACCCATGCTGACTGGGCCTGTTCCCCAGGTTGTCCTGCACACGTTACAGAATCACAGAATAATCTAGGCTGGAAGAGACCTTCAAGATCACCTAGTCCAACCTCTGTCCTAACACTAACAAGACCTCCACTAAACCATATCACTAAGGGCTACATCTAAACATCTTTTAAAGACCTCCAGGGATGGTGACTCAACCACCTCCCTGGGCAGTCCATTCCAATGCCTAACAACCCTTTCAGTAAAGAAGTTCTTCCTAATATCCAACCTAAACCTCCCTTGGTGCAACTTTAGCCCATTCCCCCTCATCCTATCACTGGGTAATTGGGAGAACAGACCAATCCCCACCACGCTACAGCCTCCTTTACAGTACCTATAAGGGGCAATATGGTCGCCCCTGAGCCTCCTCTTCTCCAGGCTGAACAGCCCGAGCTCCCTCAGCCGCTCCCCATAAGACTTGTTCTCCAGACCCCTCACAAGCTTTGTTCCCCTTCTCTGGACCCGCTCAAGCACCTCCATGTCTTTCTTGTAGTGAGGGTCCAAAACTGAACACAGTACTCAAGGTGTGGCCTCACCAGAGCCGAGTACAGGGGGACAATCACTTCCCTAGACCTGATGGCCACACTCTTCATGTTATAAAACAGGATGCCGTTGGCCTTTGTGGGCACCTGAGCACACTGCTGGCTCGTATTCAGCTGCCTATCAACCAATATTCCCAGGTGCTTCTCTGCCAGGCAGCTTTCCAACCATTCATCTCCCAGCCTGTAGCGCTGCTTGGGGTTGTTACGCCCCAGGTGCAGGACCCAGCACTTGGCCTTCTTAAACTTCATACAGTTGGCCTCAGCCCATCAGTTCAGCCTATCCAGATCCTCCTGCAGAGCCTTCCTACCCTTGAGCAGATCGACACACGCACCTAACTTGGTGTCGTCTGCAAACTTATTGAGGGTGCACTCGATCCCCTCATCCAGATCATCGATAAAGATATTAATGAGAACTGGCCCCAGTACTGAGCCCTGGGGGATGCCTCTAGTGACCAGCCTCCAACTGGTTTTAACTCCTTTCACCATGACTCTTTGGGCCCGACTACCCAGCCAGTTTCTAACCCAATGAAGTGCACACCACTCCAAGCCATGAGCAGCCAGTTTCCTGAGGAGAATGCTGCAGGAAACAGTGTCAAAAGCCTTACTTAAATCGAGGTAGACCACATCCACATCCTTTCCCTCATCCACTAAGCACATCACTTTGTCATAGAAGGAGATCAGGTTTGTCAAACAGGACCTGCCTTTCATAAACCCATGCTGACTGGGCCTGATCGCCTGGTTGCCCTGCAAGTGCTGCATGATGACACTTAATATAATCTGCTCCATGAGCTTCCCTGGCACTGAAGTCAAACTAACAGGCTTACGGTTTCCTGGGTATACCTTCCAGCCCTTCTTGTAAATGGGCATCAGATTTGCTAGCTGCCAGTCGACTGGGACTTCTGCTGATAGCCAGGACTGCTGATAAATGATGGAAAGTGGCTTGGTCAGCTCTTCCACCAGTTCTCTCAGTACCCTTGGGTGCAACCCATCCAGCCCCATTGGCTTGCGTACATCTATGTGTTGTAGCAGGTTGCCAACCATTTCCACATGGATTATGCGGTCCACATTCTGCTCCTCATCCCCTTCCACCAGCTCAGGGTACTGGCTATCCAGAGAACAACTGGTCTTGCTGTTAAAGTGTGAGGCAAGGAAGGCATTAAGCACCTCAGCCTTTTCCTCATCTCTTGTCGCTAAGTTTCCCCCCGCATCCAGTAAAGGATGGAGATTCTCCTTAGTCCTCCTTTTTGTGTTAATGTATTTATAAAAACATTTTTTATAAATGTTGTGTGATTACATTCAAGATGACCTGTTCCATCATCTTTCCTGGCACCAAGGTCAGGCTGACAGGCTTATAATTCCCCGGGTCCTCCTTACAACCCTTCTTATAGATGGATGTCATGTCAGCAAGTCTCCTGTCATCCAGGACCTCTCCAGATGACCATGACCACTTACAGATGATGGAAAGTGGCCCAGCAATCACATATGCCAACTCTCTCAGCATCCTCGGGTGGATCCCATCTGGCCTCACAGACCTGTAACTGTCCAGGTGGAGAAGCAGCTCTCTAACTTTTTCCACCTGAACTGTGGGGGGGGTTCTTCTGCTCCCCATCTTAGACTTCCAGGTTGGGAGGCTGAGTACCCTGAGGACAAGTGGTCTAGTTAGTAAAGACAGATGTAAAGAAGTCATTAAGAACCTCTGCCTTTTCCTTATCCTCAGTAGTCATGTTACCCGCTGTGTCCGATAAAGGATAAAGATTCTCCTTGGCCCTCCTTTTACTGTTAATACATTTATAAAAAGGTTTATCCTTAACCATGGTGGCCAGGTTGAGCTTGTGTTGGGCTTTAGCCTACCTGACCCTTTCTCTGCATACGCTGGCAACTTTCTTGTACTCTTCTTGAATTGCCTGTCCCTTCTTCCATCGGACATAAACTTTTTCTTCTGGACACTCAGCAAAAGTTCACTGTTCAGCCATGCCAGTCTTCTTCCCTGCCAGCTCATCTTACAACACATGGGGACAGCCTGTTCCTGCACTTTTAAGACTTTATTTCCAGCCTTCCTGGACACTTCTGCCCTTAAGGACTGACTCCCAGGGAACCCTCCCTACCAATGTCCTGAACAATTCAAAGTCTGCCCTCCGGAAGGCCAAGATTTTAACTGCCCCGCCCTTCCCCTCCCTCCCCGTCCCCCTCCCCCCCCCCCCCCCCCCCCCCCCCAAACATCAAAAAGAATAGAGAACTCTACCATTTTGTGGTCACTCTGCCCAGGACAGCTCCTGACCACCACATCTCCCATCAGTCCTTCTCTGTTCTTGAACAGTAGGTCTACCGGGGCTCCCACACTGGTAGATTTACTAAGCAGCTGAGTAAGGAAGCTGTCTTCCACACACTCCAGGAACCTCCTAGAACGCTTCCTCAGTGCTGTATTGTATTTCCAGCATATGTCTGGGAAGTTAAAATCCCCCATAAGAACAAGTGCTGATGATCGCAGGACTTCTGCCAGCTGCTTGTAGAACACCTAATCCACCTCTTCATCTGGTTTGGTGGTCTATAACAGATGCCACCAGGATGTCTGCCTCGTTGGTCACCCCCCTGATCCTTATCCACAGGGACTCTACCTTATCATTCCCAACCCTGAGCTCAACAACATTGAAACATTAATATAGAGAGCTACACCACAGCCCCTCCTTTGTTGCCTGTCCATTCTGAAGAGCTTATAGCCATCCATTGCAGCACTCCAGTCACGGGAGTGGTCCCACCATGTTTCAGTGATGGAAACTAGGTCATAGTTTGCCTTCCGCACAATGGTTTCCAGCTTCTCCTGTTTGTTGCCCGTGCTGCATGCATTAGTGTAGACACACTTCATTGTGCCATTGCACTCACCTCCAACCCCAGCATTGCTCCCCCCATACTCATCTCTGTTAAACTCTGCTTCATCCCTGCCCCTCTTTGTACCTACTTTAAAGCCCTCTTAATGAGCCCTGACAGGGTTCTCGTTCTTTTCCTCCTTTGAAAGAGTAAACATCCCCATGGCCAAAAAAAACCCCACAAAAGTCCTGCAATGTCACCAGCTTCTCAGCTATGTATTTATCAGCTGGGCTTTCCAGGTTTGCTCAGAATCTCTCCCTGCCACTGAAGGGATAGAGGAAAACAACACCTGTGCTACCACTCCACTAACCACTGAAGTCCCTTTTGATAGCCTTCAGGCGTCTCTCAGTGATTTAATCACTGCCATCCTGAATTATCACTAAGGGAGAATATTCGGAGGGGTGAACCAGGCCAGGAAGTTTCCTGGTAATATCCCTGACCTGGACCCCAGGTAGTCAGCAGACTTCCCTACTGGTAGGGTCTGGCCAACATATGGGGCCCTCTGTTCCCCTCGGAAAGGAATTGCCTGTGACAATTACCCTTCTTTCCTTCTTGATGGAGGAAGTCTTGAGGCGCTGAGTTGACTTCCTTGCCCTAGACAACCTCCTGTGTGGACCTTCCCCCACATCCTCACCAACCTGTCCCTCGAGCTCCAGAGCCACAAACCTATTGTGTAAGGGCATCTGGAAAGGTGAGGAAGGTAGGGAGGGGGCTTGCCTGTGACACCAAGCAGGGATCTGTTTCCATTCCTCTCCATCTCTTAGGTTCCCTCCCTCTGCCTGACAGTTACAGAGCAGGAGATCCACCACTATTTGTGGTATATCACCCCGGTGCCTTTCTTGTAGGCATGGCAGGCTACAGCATCCTTAACATGCTTGCACCTCAGGCAGGCAGTATCTCTGCCACCCTGTGTTGGTAAGAGGGTCAGGCACTCCCTGTAGCCAGAGACCTGAACTGCTGCATTTCTGGGCACACACTCAGTATGGGTTGCCACAGTCTCTTTGGCAAGAGCTTTCTGCCTGGTGGAGACCATGGCTGGATTTGCTGTCTGGTAGGTAGCTGATAGGTGAGCTGGTCTCCTGAGTCTCTTTTACTTTATGTTTCTATAGTATTGACCAGTAGGTAAGGTAAGGTAGACCAGTGTCTACCTTACTGCATTTCTTTAAGGGCATAAAGTCTCATTTTTATTGATTGAGATCCAAATACAGAAATTGATAGATAAAATTTCCTATAAACAGCTAAAGATGTTAGAAACATTTGTCCATCAATCATTTTGCTGAAGCAAATGATCAAGTTTGAATCTACAAATAAAAAATGTTTGAATAGTTTCAGTTTTAGTATTTAGAAGCAATGAAATGTTATTTTTGATTCTTAAAAATAAATAAGTCTATAGACGTAACTGTGCGCTACCATGTTAATTTTCTAATATATATATTTTCTTAATATATTTTTAAATTTCTCCCCTCACAACCCAGTGGCTGTAACACTCACACTTATCTATTGTATCTTTTTTAATGCCATTATAACAAATAGCCTATGAAGCCAATTTTAATTTTAATTTTAGGCATTATTATTTTTTAAAAATACAGCAGTAAGTGCAGTAAATGACATTTTAAGTAGATTATTCCAAATGTCCAAATTTGTGAGCCTATCAAGTAAACTCCAGTGAACTCATTTTCAATAATTACAACTCAGGAAGACTTGTGACAAATCTGATGGTTTCCTTAATACATGTAATCAGAGTTGTAAGGAAAAATAATAAATATTAAAACTGTATGGTTTTAGACTAAATAATCCCTGGGGACACAACAGAATCATAGCTGTATGAGCTCTTGAAATCCAACACTGAAAAAAAGTAGGGAAACAAACAAAAAACAACAACAAAACACATACAAAAACAAACAAACAAACAACAAAAACCAAACACCACCAAACAGCAAATGTATTATCACACTACTATGTATTAATCTGTTTTAATTATTTTATGAGGGACAGATGCAGACTGACTTTTTCTTTGTGTTCTTGACTGTAAACCTTTTCTTTGACATGGTTAGGACCAGAACTGGGATGAAAATCAACTTGTGTGAAATCTTAAGGATGCTTTCATACTCTAAAAACTGAACAGATTTTAAACAGCAGTCACCATGTGGACACTGAGGAATTCTGTTTTTTTTTTTTTCTTCTGTATTTTATTTTTGCTGGGAGGAGATGTGTAAGGCTAAAGGCTGCGTGCTGTCAGGTAAAATGATGCATCTTTTCCAATAAATGTATTTTATTAAGCTTCTGAATTTGAACAACAAAAATATTAATATTTTGATTGGTCTATTCTTGTTGGTACTGTGCTTTGTATTAACCACATTTACTCTAGGATTGTTTATGTAAGAGGACAAAAAAAAAAAAAAAAAAAAAGAAACCAAACCAACCAACCAACCAACCAACAACAACAACAACAACTGCAACAAAACACAGAACCCACAGGCCTGGGTTTTTATGACCTTGGACACACTTTTGAGAGACTAAACTTGCTGATACCGGTCAGGCAAGAGAGTTCTGGGCAGCAAGCTGGCTGGGCTTATCAGGAGGACTTTAAACTAGATATGGTGGGAGAAGGCGATGTACCTCCAACTGAAGAAAGCATACCTGAGAAAATTATCACTCTAAGTAATAACAGGGAAATACTTGTGAACTGTTCCAGTGCAATTAGGAAGGGTTCTGGAAATGTGATATGACCAATAGCCCAGCTGAAATGCCTCTACACCAATACATGCAGCATGGGAAACAAGCAGGAGGAGTTAGAAATCATGGCACAAATAGACAAATATGATCTGATTGCTATCAAGGAAATATGGTGGGATGGATCACATAACTGGAACACTGGAAAAGAGTGCTACAAGCTCTTCAGAAGGGATAGGCAGGGAAGGAAGGGAAAGAGTGTTGCTCTGTACATTGGAGAAGGGACTTATTCTGAAGAGATACCTCTGGGAAACAACCGTGGACAGATTGAAAGATTGTGGGTGAAAGTTAACGACCACACCGATAAAGGGCATTTTGTGGTTGGGGTCTACTAGAATCTACCCAATCAAGGAGAGCCTGTGGATGAGGCATTCTTGCTTCAACTACAAGAAGTGTTGCGCTCACATGCTCTCATCCTGATGGGAGACTTCAACCACCTGGATGTCTGCTGGTAAAACTACATAGCAGGCTGTAAGCAATCCAGGAGATTCCAAGAGTACACTGAAGATAACTTCCTCACAGAATCACAGAATCGTCTAGGTTGGAAGAGACCTCCAAGATCATCTAGTCCAACCTCTGTCCTAACACTAACAAGTCCTCCACTAAACCATATCACTAAGCTCAACGTCTAAACGTCTTTTAAAGACCTCCAGGCATGGTGACTCAACCACCTCCCTGGGCAGTCCATTCCAATGCCTAACAACCCTTTCAGTAAATAAGTTCTTCCTAACATCCAACCTAAACCTCCCCTGGCGCAACTTTAGCCCATTCCTCCTCATCCTGTCACCAGGCACGTGGGAGAATAGACCAACCCCCACCTCTCTACAGCCTCCTTTAAGGTACCTGTAGAGAGCGATGAGGTCGCCCCTGAGCCTTCTCTTCTCCAGGCTGAACAACCCGAGCTCCCTCAGCCGCTCCTCATAAGACTTGTTCTCCAGACCCCTCACCAGCTTCGTTGCCCTTCTCTGGACTCTCTCAACCACCTCCATGTCCTTCTTGTAGCGAGGGGCCCAAAACTGAACACAGTACTCGAGGTGCGGCCTCACCAGAGCCGAGTACAGGGGGACAATCACTTCCCTAGACCTGCTGGCCACACTGCTTCTTATACAGGCCAGGATGCTGTTGGCCTTCTTGGCCACCTGAGCACACTGCTGGCTCGTATTCAGCTGCCTATCAACCAGTATTCCCAGGTGCTTCTCTGCCAGGCAGCTTTCCAACCACTCATCTCCCAGCCTGTAGCGCTGCTTGGGGTTGTTACGCCCCAGGTGCAGGACCCAGCACTTGGCCTTCTTGAACTGCATGCAGTTGACCTCAGCCCATCGGTCCAGCCTATCCAGATCCTCCTGCAGAGCCTTCCTTCCCTCGAGCAGATCGACACATGCACCTAACTTGGTGTCATCTGCAAACTTACTGAGGGTGCACTCGATCCCCTCATCCAGGTCCTCGATAAAGATATTAAAGAGGACTGGCCCCAGCACTGAGCCCTGGGGGACTCCACTAGTAACCGTAATTAGTAACTCACTAGTAACTCATCCAGGTATTAGACAAATCAACCAGAGGAGAAATGTTACGTGATCTGGTGCTTACCAACACAGAAGAGCTCATTAAAGAGGTCAAGACTGGAGGCAGTTTGGGCTGCAGTGACCACACCCTGGCTGAGTTTGCGATCTAGAGGAATACGGGCCTGGCAATCAGGCCCCTGAACTTCCGAAGAGCAAACTTCAAGTTACTTAATAACCTAGTAGATGAGATACCCTGGAACACTGTCTAGGGGCAAAGGATCTGAACATAGCTGGCAGCTCTTTAAGAATGTTTATTTTAGAGTGTAAGACCTCTCCATCCCCCTGCGTAAAAAAGCGGGCAGAGAGGGTGTTGTGGTTTAACCCGGCTGGCAGCTAAACACCACACAGCCGTTCGCTCACCCTCCCCCCTCCCTCTCTGGGATGGGGGAGAGAAACGGGAAAGTGAAGCCTGTGAGTTGAGATAAAGACAGTTTATTAAGACAGGAATATAATAATAACAATAATAATAATAATAATAATAGTGATAATGATAATAGTATTAATAATAATAATGTGTAAGAAAACAAGTGATGCACAATGCAATTGCTCACCACCTGCTGACCGATGCCCAGCCTATCCGCGAGCAGCCGGCCCCCCACCCCGGCCAGCCACCCCTATGTATTGTTTAGCATGACGTCAGATGGTATGGAATACCCCTTTGGCCAGTTTGGGTCAGCTGTCCTGGGTCTGTCCCCTCCCAGCTCCTGCTGCACCCCTAGCCTGCTCGCTGGCAGGACAGAGCGAGAAGCCGAAAAGTCCTTGGCCTGGTGTAAACACTGCTCTGCAACAATTAAAACATCAGCATGTTATCAGCGCTCTTTTCATCCTAATCCAAAACATAGCACCCTACCAGCTACTAGGAGGAAAAATTAACTCTGTCTTAACTGGAACCAGGACAGAGGGCAGACAAACAGAATGACTGAGCAAGGACCTGATGGTCAAACTGAGGTGCTAGAAGGAAATGCACAGGCCATGGAAGCAGGGACATGTGGCCTGGGTACATGGATGCAGCCTGGATGTGCAGTGATTGGATCAGGAAAGACAAGGCACGGATGGAACTGAGTTTGGTAAGGGATGCAGAGAATAAGAGGAAGGGATCCTTTAGGTACATTGCTCAGAAAAGAAAGGCCAAGGAGAGTTACCCCCTCTGATGGATGAGAAGGGTGAACTGGCAATGACAAACATGGAGAAGACTGAGGTACTCAACAACTTCTTTGCCACAGTTTTCACTGCTGGTCAGGCTTCCCAAGTCTTTTGCTTTCCTGAACCTTGAGATGGAGGCTGGGGGAGCAAAGTCCCACCCACTGTAAGTAAAGAGCAGATTTGAGACCACCTGATGAAACTAAACACATACAAGTCTATGGGACCTGATGACATGTATCCAAGGTTCCTGAAGGAATTGGCTGATGTATTTGCCAAGCCTCTCTCCATCATATCTGAAAAAAATTCCTGGCAGTCAGGTAAAGTTCCTGGTGACTGGAAAAAGGGAAACATCACTTCAGTTTTGAAAAAGGGTAGAAAAAAGGAACCAGGGAACTAAGGACTAGCGAGCTTCACCTCTCTACCTGGCAAGATCATGGAAAGTATACTCCTGGAAGCAATGTCAAGGCAATGCAAGACAAAGAAGTGATCCAAGACAGCCATCATGGCTTCACTAAGGGTAAATTTTGCCTGACCATTCTGGTGGCCTTCTGTGGTAGAGTGACTGCATCAGTTGATAAGGGAAGACTGACTAAAGTCATCTACCTGGACTTCTATAAGGCCTTTGACATCGTCCTACATGATATCCTGACCTCCAAACTGGAGAGAGATGGATTCAGTGGACGAGGAGTTGGCTTGAAGGTCACACCTAGAGGGTGGTGGTCAATGTCTCTATGTCCAAGTGGAGGCCGGTGACAAGTGGTGTCCCTCAGGGGTCTGACCTAGGACCAATACTATTTAATATCCTTATCAGTGATATAGACAGTGGGATCAAGTGCACCCTCAGCAACCTTGCAGACGACACCAAGATGTCTGGTGCAGTTGTTACAACAGAAGTAAAGGAAGCCATCCAAACGGACCTGGACAAACTTAAGAATTGGGTTGACGTGAACCTGATGAGGTTCAGGAAGTCCAAGCACAAGGTGCTACACCTGGGTTGGGGCAATCTTAGACATGAGTACAGAATGGGAGAAGAACTCATTGAGAGCAGCCCTGCAGACAAGGACTTGGGGGTTTTGGTGGGTGAAAAGCTCAACTTGAGCCAGCAGTGCACACTTGCAGCCAAGAAGATCAACTACACCCTGGGGTACATCAACAGAGGAGTGGGCAGCACGTGGAGGGAAGTGATTGTCCCCCTCTACTCTGTCCTTGTGAGGCCCACTTGGAGTACTGTGTCCAGGTCTGGGGCCCTCAGCACGAGGATGTTGACCTGTTAGAGCAGGTCCAGAGGAGGGCCACAAAGATGATCAAGGGGCTGGAGCACCTCTCCTATGAAGAGAGACTGAGAGAGCCGGGGGTATTCAGCCTAAAGAAGAGAAGGCTCTGGGGTGACCTCATTGCAACTTTTCAGTACTTAAAGGGGGCTTATAAGAAAGATGGAGAGTGACTCTCTACTCAGTCAGTTCACAACAGGACAACAGGGAATATTTTTTAACTAAAAGAAGGGAGATTTACATTAGAGGTTAGGAGCAGGGTAAGGAAGTGGAACAGGTTGCCCAGAGAGGTTGTGGATGCCCCATTCCTGGAAGTGTTCAAGATCAGGTTAGATGAGGCCCTGGGCAACCTGATCTAGTGGGTGGCATACCTACCTTTGGGAGGGGGGTTGGAAATAGATGATCTTTGACATCCTTTACAACCCGAGCCATTCTGTGATTCTATAAACTTTTTATAGAGTAGAATACTGAAAATGTTTGTGAAGGTGTGGTTTTATTCTTGCACAATCACAGTAGGTCATAAACAGTCTTAGCCATTTCTTACTTCTTTAGAGAGATAAACTGTCCATGACATTAATATGTGTAACCAGTTAAAACCAGACTTTTCCTCTCCAAGTTATTTTTGATCACCAGTTTCAAAAAAAAAAAAAAAAAAAAAATTTTTTTTTTTTGTTCTTCTCATAAAGAATCACTTAACATTAGCATACTTTTTGACCTTTTACTTTCCTGTTTGATACTACTGGAAGGCTATTGCAATTAGTATTAAAATTACTTTCATGCATTATTAGCAACTGTAGGAAGGTCAAATGTTATTATGTAGAATACTCAGAAGGTGATGGTTAACAATGTTAGCGTTATAACTTTTATGATACTCTGTAGAGTTCAGGTAGGCATTCCTTTACACATACAGATTTGTCATATGGTCATAAATGATTTTGTGTTTCAGGCAACTTCACGTTTAGTAAAACACTCAGTTTCAAGATAAATCAATTGAACTACTTCTGGAATTGATGTCCCTCTTCCTCCCTAATATTCTGAAAGTAATGCTACATTCACTCACATTTTCATCTGAATAAGTAATGAATATTTTTGCAAATTTCTTCTTTGCCATTTCCTTGCTATTAAAGAACTGCTTCCCTCTGATAATCGGTTACAATGTTCTGAGAGGGCTAAAATTAAATCTTAAGTCTATGACATCATATTCTTTGCTAGTCTTGCTTGAGACAAAATTTCAGGCAATTTATATCTTTGTTTCAGTCAGAGAATCTTGAAAATCGACTGTAGAATTAGCTTCCAAAAACTGCATCTTTTATCTAGCAGCCATTTTTATATTTGTGTTAAATCTATCTAACTTTATTGAATTAAACATAAGTTTAAATAAAGTTTAAAAATAAACTTTTGCCTCTATCTGTTTCTCAGTATATCAAGATCTCAAAGAAAAAATAAAATAAAATTAAAATAAAATAAAATAAAATAAAATAAAATAAATAAAATAAAATAAAATAAATAAAATAAAATAAAATAAAATAAAATAAAATAAAATAAAATAAAATAAAATAAAATAAAATAAAATAAAATAAAGGCAACCATAAGCAAGATAAAGAAATGAAATAAAAGTTTAAATATGAAGAACAAAACACACACACACACAAGGAATTAGAGTTTTTACAAATATCCAGAGTTCAATTATATCATGACATTTATTAATTTATGTATGTTCTAACACCTTAGAAAGAAGTTCTGAGGAAATAGATAAGCTATTTTACTTGATAAAATTTAAAGGTGAAAAACATACTACTTTAGGTGGACATAAATAATCAGAGGGGCAAAAAAGTGCTTGTTGTATGTTACAAGCTGCTAAGTTCTTGGCTCACACGAATGTTTTTTTTAATGAACCTCAGAAACAAATTGCGTTCAAGGACACTATGCGGCTCAAACAGGAGTGAGAGTGATAGCGAAAGTAAGAGAATGCAAGAGAAAGTAAGAGAAAGTAAGAGAAAGACTTGCTGAGGCGATTGGCTCTGGGGCAGACACGTTCTGCAGCGGAGCGGGGGATCGAGACAGTCAGGGCTTTTTTTTCTGGCATTGAGGACGCTCGAAGCAGCCGAGGGAGCCGCCAGGGCCCGGCAGCCCTCGTGAGGGAGGCTGACGAGGCGTAGGTGGAGCCAGAAGCGCCCCCTCCCGGCCGTTCAAAAGCAGCCCCTAGGGAGCGCGAGCAACCAGGAGCACGGCGACCAGGACGGGCAAACAGGGCATGACGAGTCAGAAGGGTGAGGCGTGGCAGTTTGCGCAGCAGTTTGTGCAGGCAGAGCGAGCAAGGAAGGTTCCTCGCCGCTCTTTTGCAGCCGTCTTTTCAATCAGTACTTGCAACCTGCTTGCGAGGAACCTGGCCATGGTATCAACCAGGCAGAAAACCATGGCCTCCGCATCTCTTGCAGCCTCTCCAGCCACAGTCACCGATGTGGCTACTCAGAGGGAGGGCTCGGGGAAACACACTGCCGTCCAGGTCTTGGGCTGCAGGGTGTGCCCAAGTCTTCTGTCAGTATACGACAGCAGCAGCGAGGGTTATGACTGTGGGAGGTGTGCTCAGATTGGAGAGCTGCTCAGCCAGGTAGCGGAGCTTTGGGAGGAGGTGAGCAGGCTCAGGAACATCAGGGAGTCAGAGAGGGAAATTGATTGGTGGAGGTGTACTCTACCCTCTCTGAGACAGACTCACAAGCCTGCCACAGCACAAGTGTCTCCTGCTACGCAGAAGACAAAAGTTCCCTCATCCCACCAGGCAGTAGGAGGAGACCTAGGCCAAGGGGGGAATGGAGGTAGGTTCCTGTTTGGGGTGGTAGGTGAGACCTGTCCCTGCCCACCTCACCTTCCCATCTACCCTTATATAACAGGTATGAGGGTCTAGAACAAAACAGTCAGAACAAAGAAGTATATGAAAGCCCATCCCTGTTGGAGAGGGTGCCTAAGGCAAGGCAACCTACTCCCCACATTGCTACATCATCTGTCAAAAAAAGAAAGAAGGGTTATTGTCATGGGGGACTCCATTTTGAAAGGGACAGAAGGCCCAATATGCCGACCAGACCCAATGCACAGGGACGTCTGTTGCCTCCCTGGGGCTCGGGTGAGAGACTTCGCTAAGAAAGTCAAGCACCTGGTACAGCCCACCGACTACTACCCGCTACTGGTCTTTCAGGCTGGTAATGATGAGGTAGCAACGAGAAGTCCAAGAGCAATCAAAAGGGACTGTAGGGCTTTGGGGAAACTACTTAAAGGATCAGGGGCACAGGTTGTGTTTGCCTCTGTCCTTCTGTGTCCTGGTTCCAGTTAGGACAGAGTTAATTTTCCTCCTAGTAGCTGGTAGGGTGCTATGCTTTGGATTAGGATGAGAAGAGCGCTGATAACATGCTGATGTTTTAATTGTTGCAGAGCAGTGTTTACACCAGGCCAAGGACTTTTCGGCTTCTCGCTCTGTCCTGCCAGCGAGCAGGCTAGGGGTGCAGCAGGAGCTGGGAGGGGACAGACCCAGGACAGCTGACCCAAACTGGCCAAAGGGGTATTCCATACCATCTGACGTCATGCTAAACAATACATAGGGGTGGCTGGCCGGGGTGGGGGGCCGGCTGCTCGCGGATAGGCTGGGCATCGGTCAGCGGGTGGTGAGCAATTGCATTGTGCATCACTTGTTTTCTTACACATTATTATTATTAATACTATTATCATTATCACTATTATTATTATTATTGTTATTATTATATTCCTGTCTTAATAAACTGTCTTTATCTCAACTCACAGGCTTCACTTTCCCGTTTCTCTCCCCCATCCCAGAGAGGGAGGGGGGAGGGTGAGCGAACGGCTGTGTGGTGTTTAGCTGCCAGCCGGGTTAAACCACAACAGTCCTTTTGGCGCCAAACGTGGGGCGCGAAAGGTTGAGATATCGACAGATTTGACCTGAGTGTGTTAAACTAAAATTGGCATAAGTATTGGACCTGCTTAGTCACAATGTTGATTGCCTTAATCTCCAGTCTGCTGTGCCTGTTTTCCAGATTGAGTTTTATAGCGCGTTACTTTCTGTATGTGCTCCCTGTTGCACTGTTTATCCTTTCTGGGCCCTGGTTTAAGATTGTTATGGTACTGTGCTGTGTAATAATGGCTTATGAAATGATGAGATTTCTGGTCATGACTCTAACCTGGTATTTGTACTCAGCGCTGTCATCGACTCTATACTTTGGAAACCATATCTCAGAAACTATTAGCAATTATACCTACTGACTTTTTTCGTCAGGGAGCCAATCTGTGGAGGGGACAGGGGAAGATATTTTTTCCTACCTGTTCACACTCCCTTTCTCCTTCACCACCCTCTTATCCCCCGAGCTAGTTACGGTAGTTCTCCAAGATGTTGAATATCCTTGGGATACTCAGACCAGCATGTTCTTGTTGTTATGTCTCCTGAATGCGCTTCAGGTTTTGTTGAGGGTTAAGCAACTACTTAGGAATCTCATCCGGAGATCTGTCTTGAGGCAGGATAGTTGCGAGTTGCGAGTGGCAGGGAGTGTGGGAGGATATGGGCGGGTTTCTAGAGCAGTGGGCACCTCCAGTGTTTTGGACTTTCCCCCCTGAACAACTGCAAAATCCTAAAAAACTGGTAGAATGCTTGAAAAAAAAGTGTCATGACTGGCAGTTCCAAAGTGACACAAATCAATGTAGTGTGCTGGGGTCTGGCTTGTGCCTATCGAGCTGCAATTGATGCTACTATCAGCCTAGTGACAGACCCTGCATCTGCTCCAGCTCCCGCAGCCGCTCCAGCTCCCGCAGCCGCTCCAGCTCCCGCAGCCGCTCCAGCTCCTGCAGCTGTTCCAGTTCCAGCTCCTGCAGCCGCTCCAGCTCCTGCAGCTATTCCAGTTCCAGCTCTTGCAGCTGCTCCAGCTCCTGCAGCTATTCCAGTTCCAGCTCCTGCAGCCGCTCCAGCTCCTGCAGCTGCTCCATTTCCAGCTCCTGCAGCTGCTCCAGTTCCAGCTCCTGCAGCCTCTCCAGTTCCAGCTCCTGCAGCTGTTCCAGCTCCAGCTCCCGCAGCCACTCCAGCCCCTGCAGCCGCTCCAGCTCCTGCAGCCGCTCCCACTCCTGTGGCTGAGTCAGAGAAACGAGCTGTAGCAGTGCAAGTTGCCCCTGTAGATAAGGTGAAAAAATGGTATAGAGACTCAGGTCGTTTAGAACGCAGACAGTCTTCTGCCAGGTCTAGGTATGGAGAAGACGAGGCTGGGCCATCAAAGGTGCAGGAGGATGAAGATGAGGATGAGGATGTCAAAAAATCAACAGTAACTACCCGAACCCTATACCAGCGTGAGCTACGAGATGTGTGAAAAGATTTTGGTCGCTGTATAGATGAGCAGCTTGTCACCTGGCTTCTCCGGTGCTGGGACACGGGAGCCAATTGTGTGGAATTAGAGGGCAGGGAAGCCAGGCGGCTGGGATCCCTTGCTAGAGACTCAGGTATTGACAAAGCAATTAGAGATGGAGCATGATCTCACAGACTCTGGAGGCGTCTCCTGTCAGCTGTGAAGGAAAGGTATCCCTTCAAGGAAGAACTTGTATGTCTACCAGGCAAGTGGACCACCATGGAAAAGGGAATTCAGTACCTGAGGGAATTAGTCATACGGGAAGTAATTTATAAGGTCCTAGACGATGCACAAATATCCACAGATCCAGATGAAGTCCAGTGTACACGACCCATGTGGCGGAAGTTTGTACGGAGTGCACCATCATCATATGCCAGCTCATTGGCAATAATAGCCTGGAGAGAGGATGAGGAACCCACAGTGGATGAATTGGCTAAACAACTCCGTCGGAACGAAGAAAGTCTCTTCTCTTCCCTACAGGCCTGTGTCTCGGCTGTGGAGAAACTCTCTGAGGAGTTCCACCAACTTAAAGAGAATTTATCTTCCCCTCCACCTGAACAAACCAGTGTCCACCAACTAAAAGAGAATACTTTGGAGAAACTTTCTGAAGAAGTCCACCAACTTAAAGAAAGTTTATTTTCCTCCCCACCTGTACAAACCAGTGTCTCAGCTATGAGGGGTAAACGTTCATCTATGCAAGGAAGACAATATGGTGGGCACACACACCGTGCCACCCTGTGGTTTTACCTATGTGACCATGGAGAGAACATGAGAAAATGGGATGGAAGATCTACTGTGACCCTAGAGGCACGGGTACATGAGTTGCAAAAGAAAACAATTGGGAAAAAGGGGTTCTCTGAAAAATTTGCTGCTCCAACTTCCAGCAGGCAGTCCTTTAGACACAGAAATGAAGGTTCTGACCAGGACTAGAGGGGCCCTGCCTCCAGCCAGGGAGAGGAAAGGGACAATCGAGTTTATTGGACTGTGTGGATTCGATGGCCTGGCACGTCAGACGCACAGAAGTATAAGGCTTTAGTAGACACCGGTGCACAATGTACTCTAATGCCATCAAGCTATAAAAGGCCAGAGCCCATCTGTATTTATGGTGTGACAGGGGGATCCCAGCAGTTAACTGTATTGGAGGCTGAAGTGAGTCTAACCGGTAATGAGTGGCAAAAGCACCGTATTGTGACTGGCCTGGATGCTCCGTGCATCCTTGGCATAGACTATCTTAGAAGAGGATATTTCAAGGACCCAAAAGGGTTCTGCTGGGCTTTTGGCATAGCTGCCTTGGAGACAGAGGACATTAAACAGTTGTCTACCTTGCCCGGTCTCTCAGAGGACCCTTCTGTTGTGGGGTTGCTGAGGGTTGAAGAACAGCAAGTGCCAATCGCTACCACAACTGTGCACCGGCGGCAATATTGCACCAACCGAGACTCCCTGATTCCCATCCATAAGCTAATTCGTCAACTGGAGAGCCAAGGAGTGATCAGCAAGTCTCATTCACCTTTTAATAGTCCCATATGGCCAGTGCAAAAGTCTAATGGTGGGTGGAGACTAACAGTGGACTATTGTGGCCTGGACGAAGTCACACCACCGAGTGCTGCAGTGCCGGACATGCTGGAACTCCAGTATGAACTGGAATCAAAGGCAGCCAAGTGGTATGCCACAATTGATATCACTAATGCATTTTTCTCCATCCTTCTAGCAGCAGAGTGCAGGCCACAGTTTGCTTTCACTTGGAGGGGAGTCCAATATACTTGGAATCGGCTGCCCCAGGGGTGGAAACATAGCCCTACCATTTGCCATGGACTGATCCATTCTGCGCTGGAGCAGGGGGAAGCTCCTGAACACCTGCAGTACATCGATGACATCATTGTGTGGGGTGACACTGCAGAGAAAGTTTTCGAGAAAGGGAAGAAAATAGCCCAAATCCTTCTGAAGGCTGGTTTTACCATAAAACAATATAAAGTTAAAGGGCCTGCATGAGAGATCCAGTTTTTAGGAATAAAATGGCAAGATGGACGTCGTCAAATCCCAATGGATGTGATCAACAAAATAACAGCTATGTCTCCACCAACTAGCAAAAAAGAAACACAAACTTTCCTAGGTGTCGTGGGGTTTTGGAGAATGCATATTCCAAATTACAGTCTGATTGTAAACCCGCTCTATCAAGTAACCCGTAAGAAGAATGCTTTTGAATGGGGCCCTGAGCAACGACAAGCCTTTGAACAAATTAAGCAGGAAATAGTTCATGCAGTAGCCCTTGGGCCAGTCCGAACAGGACCAGATGTAAAGTATGTGCTTTACACCGCAGCCGGGGAGAATGGTCCCACCTGGAGCCTCTGGCAGAAAGAACCTGGGGAAACTCGTGGTCTACCCCTGGGGTTTTGGAGTCGGGGATACAGAGGATCTGAGGCCCGCTATACTCCAACCGAAAAGGAGATATTGGCAGCATATGAAGGAGTTCGATCTGCTTCGGAAGTGGTTGGTACTGAAGCGCAGCTCCTCCTGGCACCCCGACTGCCGGTACTAGGCTGGATGTTCAAAGGAAGGGTCCCCTCTACACATCATGCAACTGATGCTGCATGGAGCAAGAGGGTTGCACTGATTACTCAGCGGGTTCGAATAGGAAGCCCCAGTCGCCCAGGAATCTTGGAATTGATTATGGACTGGCCAGAAGGCAAATACTTTGGGATATCATCAGAGGATGAGGTGGTCCGTGCTGAAGAAGCTCCACTGTACAACAGGCTACCAGAAAATGAGAAGAAATATGCCCTGTTCACTGATGGGTCCTGTCGTATTGTGGGAAAGCATCGGAGATGGAAAGCTGCTGTATGGAGTCCTACACGATGAGTTGCAGAAGCTACTGAGGCAGAAGGTGAATCGAGTCAGTTTGCAGAAGTGAAAGACATTCAGCTGGCTTTAGATATTGCTGAACGAGAGAAGTGGGCAGTTCTTTATCTCTATACTGACTCATGGATGGTAGCAAATGCCTTGTGGGGGTGGTTACAGCAATGGAAGCAGAACAACTGGGAGTGCAGGGGCAAACCCATCTGGGCTGCTACATTGTGGCAAGATATTGCTGCCCGGGTAGAAAACCTGGTTGTAAAGGTACGCCATGTAGATGCTCATGTGCCCAAGAATCGGGCTACTGAAGAACATCAAAACAACCAGCAGGTGGATCAGGCTGCTAAGATTGAAGTGGCTCAGGTGGACCTGGACTGGCAACATAAAGGCGAATTATTTATAGCCCGATGGGCCCATGACACCTCAGGCCATCAAGGTAGAGATGCAACATACAGATGGGCTCGTGATCGAGGGGTGGACCTGACCATAGACACTATAGCACAGGTTATTCATGATTGTGAAACATGTGCTGCAATCAAGCAAGCCAAACGGTCAAAACCTCTTTGCTATGGAGGACGATGGCTGAAATATAAATATGGAGAGGCCTGGCAGATTGATTACATCACACTCCCTCAAACCCGCAACGGCAAGCGCCACGTACTTACAATGGTGGAAGCAACCACCAGATGGCTGGAAACATATCCTGTGCCCCATGCCACCACCCAGAACACTATCCTGGGCCTTGAAAAGCAAGTCCTATGGCGACATGGCACCCCAGAGAGAATTGAGTCAGAAAATGGGACTCATTTCCGAAACAACCTTATAGACAGTTGGGCCAAAGAACATGGTATTGAGTGGGTGTATCACATCCCCTATCATGCACCAGCCTCTGGAAAAGTTGAACGATACAATGGACTGTTGAAGACTACACTGAAAGCAATGGGTGCTGGGACATTCAAAAATTGGGATACACATTTGGCAAAGGCCACCTGGTTAGTCAATACTAGGGGATCTGCCAACCGAGCTGGACCTGCCCAATCAAACCTGTTATGCACTGTAGAAGGGGATAAAGTTCCTGTAGTGCACGTAAGAAACATGCTGGGTAAAACAGTCTGGGCTACTCCTGCCTCAGGAAAAGGCAAACCCATTCGTGGAATTGCTTTTGCTCAGGGACCTGGATGCACTTGGTGGGTAATGCAAAAGAATGGGGAGGTCCGGTGTGTACCTCAAGGGGATTTAATACTGGGTGAGAATAGCCCATGAGTTGAATTGTAGTATGTTAATTATTATATAATACTGTATGTCATCACTACCATGATTGATATATATCATAGATGAAAATGGTGATAAATTACAAGGTATTGGAAAGAGAGTAACCTGAGCGTGACATAAATGGTATGGAATAAGGGGTGAATATCTGTCCTGGTTCCAGTTAGGACAGAGTTAATTTTCCTCCTAGTAGCTGGTAGGGTGCTATGCTTTGGATTAGGATGAGAAGAGCGCTGATAACATGCTGATGTTTTAATTGTTGCAGAGCAGTGCTTACACCAAGCCAAGGACTTTTCGGCTTCTCACTCTGTCCTGCCAGCGAGCAGGCTAGGGGTGCAGCAGGAGCTGGGAGGGGACAGACCCAGGACAGCTGACCCAAACTGGCCAAAGGGGTATTCCATACCATCTAACGTCATGCTAAACAATATATAGGGGTGGCTAGCCGGGATGGGGGGCCGGCTGCTCGCGGATAGGCTGGGCATCGGTCAACGGGTGGTGAGCAATTGCATTGTGCATCACTTGTTTCGTACATATTATTATTATTATTATTATTATTATTATTATTATTATTATTATTGCTATTATTATTATCCTGTCTTAATAAACTGTCTTTATCTCAACTCACAGGCTTCACTTTCCCGTTTCTCTCCCCCATCCCAGAGATGGAGGGGGGAGGGTGAGCGAACAGCTGTGTGGTGTTTAGCTGCCAGCCGGGTTAAACCACAACATTCTGATAGGGGGGACTGATGCTGACAAGCAGACTCATCACAGTAACACAAGTCTTCGGAACTGGTGCAACCAGCAGAACTTTGGGTTTTTCAGTCATGGGAAGGTCTATGGGACACCGAGTCTGCTGGCACCAGATGGGATGCGCCTCTCTCAGAGAGGGATAAGGATTTTTGCCCAGGAGTAGGCAGGGCTGATAGATACGGCTTTAAACTAGAGTTGAAGGGGAAGGGGATAAAACCAGGCACACCGGTGATGAGCTAAGGGATGGTGAGCTAGAATCAGAGGGACTGTGTGCTAGTGAGCTCCTTCAGTCGGCTCTGCAAGGTGCTGCGTGTAGGGAGGCGCATTTGAAGTCCTTCTACACAAACACATGCAGTATGAGGAATAAAATGGATGAGCTAGAAGCCTTGGCCCAATCCCACAGCTACGACATCATCAGCATAAGCGAAACCTGGTGGGATGAGTCCTGTGGCTGGTGTGTTGCAATAGATGGTTACAGGCTTTTCAGGAGGGACAGGCAGGGTAGGCGAGGTGGCGGGGTGGTGATGTATGTGAAGCATGGGCTGAAGTGTGTGGAACTTCAAGTTGGCGATGACAAAGTTGAGAGCCTCTGAGTAAGGATTAAGGGACGAACAAATAAAGGGGATGTCGTTGTGGGAGTCTATTACAGACCACCTGGCCAGGACAACAACGCCGATGAATTATTCTTTGCAGAACTAAGAGATGCCTCAAGATCAACTCCCCTTGTCCTTATGGGGGATATCAACTTGCCAGTCATCAACGGGGATCACCACACGGCTGACACGAGCAAGTCCAGGAAGTTCATAAAGCACCTAGGTGATATCTTCTTAGTGCAGGTGCTAAGGGAGCCAACTAGGAAAGGTGCCCTCCCAGATCTGTTGCTGGAGAACAGAGAGGGTCTTGTGGAAGACGTGGCAATTGGCGGCCGTCTCGGTCGTAGTGACCATGAAGCAGTTGAGTTTAGAATTTGTGGTGACAGAAGGAAAACTGTCACCCAAACTTCAGCCCTGGATATGGGGAAAGCAGACTTCAGGCTGCTCAGGGAACTAGTCAGCAAGGTCCCCTGGGAAACTGCTTTTGAAGGCATTGGCGTCCATCAGTGATGGTCAATCTTTAAGCACTGCCTCCTAAAAGCAAAGATCAGGCAATTCCAAAATATAAGAAGTCAGGCAGGTGTGGCAGAAGGCCGGCCTGGTTGATTAGGGATCTTCTACTGGAGCTTAGATGAAAAAAAGAAAGTGTACGGCTGCTGGACGGAGGGTGAGGAAACAAGGAAAGAATACAGGGATGCTGTTTGTGTTTGTAGAGAGAAAATTTGTGTGGCCAAAGCCCAACTAGAGTTGAAGCTGGCCATGTCTGTGGGAGACAATTAAAAAGTTTTTTTTAGATATGTGAACAGAAAAAGGAGAACCAAGGAAAACACAGGTCTGCTACTTGATGGGAAAGGTCTCCTCACACACAATGACATAGGCAAAGCAGAGATGTTTAATTCCTTCTTCACCTCTGTCTTCAACACTGATGATGGGCTTCGGGACCCAGGGTGCCCTGAGCTGGAGGACCAGGACGGTGGGAATGACAAACTCCCAACTGACCCTTAATGTGTGCAGGACTTGCTGATCCACCTGGATCGATACAAGTCCATGGGTCCAGATGGGATTAATCCCAGGGTGCTTAAAGAGCTGGCTGATGTCATCGCGGGACCTCTCTCAATTATTTTTCAACAGTCTTGGGAATCTGGAGAGGTCCCATTGGACTGGAAGCTGGCAAATGTTGTGCCAATTTTCAAGAAGGGAAAGAAAGAAGACCCTAGCAATTACAGGCCTGTCAGTCTCACGTCGGTGCCTGGTAAAATTATGGAGAAGATGATCCTTGAAGTTACTGAAGCGCACCTAGGTGACAATGCAATAATTGGTCCCAGCCAACATGGGTTCAGGAGAGGTAGATCCTGCCTAGAAAATTTGATTTTTTTTTTTATGATAAGATCACCCATCTAGTCAATCATGGGAAACCAGCCGATGTGACCTTTTTGGACTTCAGCAATGCTTTTGACACGATTTCCCGTAGGATCTTACTGGACAAAATGTCCAGCATACAGCTAAACAAAAACATCATACGATGGGTAAGCAATTGGCTGACGGGCAGGGCTCAAAGGATTGTGGTAAATGGGGCCACATCTGGCTGGCGGATGGTCACTAGTGAGGTCCCTCAAGGCTCCATTTTAGGGCCAGTCTTCTTCCATGATTTTATAAATGATTTGGATGTAGGACTAGAAGGTGTTCTGAGCAAATTTGCCGACGACACCAAACTTGGAGGAGTTGTGGACTCGGCTGAGGGTGGAAAGGCCTTGCAGCGAGATCTGGACAGACTGGAGAGCTGGGCGATCACCAACCACATGAAGTTTAACAAAAGCAAGTGCCAGGTCCTGCACCTGGGACGGGGCAACCCTGGCTATACGTACAGACTAGGTGATGAGACGCTGTAGAGCAGCCCCTCAGAGAGGGATCTGGGGGTTGTGGTTGACAGCAAGTTGAATGTGAGCCAGCAGTGTGCCCTGGCAGCCAGGAGGGCCAACTGTATCCTGGGATGCATCAAGCACGGCATTGCTAGTCGGTCGAGGGAAGTGATTGTCCTGCTCTACTCTGCGCTGGTGAGGCCTCACCTCGAGTACTGTGTACAGTTCTGGGCACCACAGTACAAAAAGGACATGAAACTGTTGGAGAGTGTCCAGAGGAGGGCGACAAAGACGGTGAAGGGCTTAGAGGGGAAGACATGTGAGAAGTGGCTGAGGTCACTGGGCCTTTTCAGCCTGGAGAAGAGGAGGCTGAGGGGTGATCTCATCACAGTCTACAACTTCCTCGCGAGGGGGAGTGGAGAGGCAGGTGACCTATTCTCCGTAAACACCAGTGATAGGACCCGCGGGAACGGTGTTAAGCTGAGGCAGGGGAAGTTTAGGCTAGACATCAGGAAGAGGTTCCTCACCGAGAAGGTGGTTGCACACTGGAACAGGCTCCCCAGGGAAGTAGTAATTGCACCAAGCCTGTCTGAATTTAAGAAGCGTTTGGACTGTGCACTTAGTCACATGGTCTAAACTTTTGGGCAGACGTGTGCGATGGCAGGAGTTGGACTTGATGATCCTTACGGGTCCCTTCCAACTTGGGATGTTCTATGATTCCATGATTTTATGAGACTGACCTCTCCAGGAGAGAAAAATACCCCCATGCTTTCTACTGTGAAATTCATGCTCGAGTTCCATTTCTGTTCTTCTTGTGTTTACACTTCTTTTTGATACAAACGTAGCTTTCTAAACAGAAGTTGTAATCACATGATATTTTCTAGCAGGAAACAATTCTATAGTTATGTCTGTCTATGACTGTTATATGACTGTCCCAGTCATTTTAAATCCTTTTAAATCTACATTTAAAAAAAAAAAAAATTAAATCTACATTTTAAATCTACATTCTAAAGGAAGCTTTATTTAAGCAAGCTTTAACATTGATTCTACATGTTATTAATCCATAACTTTGAAATAGAAGTATATATTTTTATTGGTATGGTGAAATTGGTCACCATACTTAATCTGTGATATATTGTATATACCTAGCTTTTTGTGGTTTAACCCAGGCAATATCTAAGCACCACACAGCCATTTGTTCACCCTCCACCTTCCCTGTGTGGGATGGGGGAGAGAATCAGAAAAAAAAGAAAAAAAAAAGCCTGTGTGTTGAGGTAAAGACCGTTTGTTAGGACAGAAAAGAAATGAAGATTATTATTATTATTATCATTAATAATAATAATAATAATAGTGCTAAAAATAATAACGTGTACAAAGAAAGCGATGCACAGCACAATTGCTCATCACCTGTTGACCGATGCCCAGTCTATCCCTGAGCAGCTGGTTCCCCCACCCCAACCAGCCACCCCATATTAATTGATCGGCATGACATCTCATGGTATGACCCTTTGGGCAATTTGGGTCGGCTTTCCTGGTTCTGTCCTCTCCCAGCTCCTGCTGCATCCCCAGCCTGCCCACTGGCAGGACAGAGCGAGAAGCTGAAAAGTCCTTGGCTTAGTGTAAGCACTACTCTGCAACAGTTAAAACATCACTGTGTTATCTACTTTATTCTCATCTTAAATCCAAAACACAGCACCCTACCAGCTACTAGGAGGAAAATTAACTATATCTTAACAGAAAACAAGACACTTCTGTATATGAATTAAGGTAATTATGAAATCTGTCTTAAGGTTAAAAATGAATATTTTGTCTCATATGATATATTCTCTGCATCAGATTGAGTAGTATGGTAGTTTGAATTCTTAAATTTCTCTTTTCTGTTAGACCATTATCAATTTCCGTCAGACAGTCATATGCAATGGCCTTTCTTTTAGTTTCTTGATTTTGATTCACAGCTAATATCTTATATTTTAGTAAATAATAAAAACATTGCCAATGGGAACCAACCTTTCTCTGTCCCCTCCCTCGCTCCCTTCCATTCCTTTCTTTCCTTTCTTTACTGTCCAACAGATACAAAGGTTTTACGACCCATTCCAGAATTGTCTAAACCCTCTGATAGATGTCTGTGATTATGGCAATTAATACTTTATTTATCACCTGCTAGTCAGTTAAGAATGCAGACTTTCTTGAGGACTATTTCTTCTGAGAAGGTACAGAAAAGATGGCATATTACAAAGCTAAACACATATTTCTAGATATACAGGTTATCTCTTTTCTAATTCATTGAAGTTATTCCTTTTTAACTCTAGAAAGTGAGTAACAAATTTTTTTTCTACATGACAAAGCAACAGATTAAATCTTTGTCAGTGTTTAATTAATATTCTTTTCACAATCCCATCTATTTCTTTATTATATCTTTTCACAGGTTAAACAACAACCGTATTTCATAATAAATAAATAAATAAATGAAAATAAAAGTCTTTGTGGACTCTCATGTATAGATATAAGATAACCACTCCTCTTTCTGTACAGTTTGGGTTTTCAAGTAGTACACATGTGGCTACAGGGCAATGACATAGTTTCCTTTTTCTCATAAACATGTACTTTTTGTTGAATCTTCTGCAAATGACCAACAAGTATGAGGAGAATAAACATGTATAAGTATTAATTTCCAACATGATTCATAAAAGCAATGGAAAAAACAAAAACAAACAAACAACAACAACAAAAACACCAACAACAAAACACACACACCTGTACCAAGTGGGAAATTGGTTATTTGAATCATTTCATGTTGCTGTAGCTAATTGCTCTGGCAGCCTTTAGTTTCTTGCAGTACAGAATTGTCATTTCCAGAATAATAAATTACAATAACGGGCATTTTTAGCTATTTCCTATGAAGGATTTGCTATATTGATTTCAGATAATTTTCTTGCCTTCAGTAGCCAAGAAAAAAATATCTCTGAGGCTCGCAGTCACAGTAGTAAACCTAGAAAACTGTATTGCTAAAAATTATAATACAAATAAAAGTTTTCACTTTTCTTAAAGACTATTTTATTTTATACATATAACACAAATGGAAAGCTTATTTAATATTCTTTCATTTTCCTGTAAGTCTCTTAAAATCTACAGAATGTCAATTTTCCAGATATGCTAGCAAATAGCAAAAAAAAAACAAACAAAAGAAGAGTGAAAATTTTTATATTTGTAGTTTAAGTAGAATTTTTTTTTTTTTAATAGGGAGCATAATGTTATGTAATTTAAATGTTATCTAATTCTAAATAAATTATGAGTATCAACATGTTTTGATACTCAGCAATGTTTTGCAATGTTCTTCATCTACCTATTTTTAGGAAAACAATGACATAGAGGAGAAAATAATGATTATTTCTTCATCTGTGGTACTATTTGAGGACATCCTACACACAGGTACATGTAATCACCTAGACACGTTGACAAAGTGAGACAAACCAGACAATAACTATTAAGCAGAATCACATTTTTTGAAATACATATACAATCAGTCTTGGGATTCAATCAGAAATGTGTTTGCTGGATTTTATTTGAACCACAGTGTAAAGATGAAGCTCTGGTAATGAAAACCCTGACCCCAGTGCAAAAGTGTAGGGAAATAGTATATTATGATTGTGCACCTTTGTTGAAATTAATCAATACAGCTTATTTCTGAATTTATAAATCAAACAAACAAAACCTACAATACAAACAAAAGAATGAGAGTTAGAAATTCATTTTTAATATCATAATCCTTGAAACAAACACAAAATTTCTGCTCAAACCTGTATTTCTTATGTATTTATGTCAATATATTCCTGATTTTAAGGTTCATTAAATTGTGGTCTTTTATATATGACTGTACATAAAATTAAAATTATAAAGGTATCTGTCACCTAAGAACATTAAGAGGTCTTACTCCATTGTTTAAAGGCTATGCAGACAACGTGGTAAAACACCTAAATGGCACAGAAAGATAAAAGAATTATTCTCTTGACAAAGACAGTAAAACTTCAAGTGGGTTTCAGAAAAAAAAAAAAAAAAAAAAAAAGGATTATTTTGTTATTTGGAAATTGACGACATTTGCAAATCTGAATAGATTTCCCCAAACTTAAAGTAAGCCTCAAAAATTCTGACTTTTTCATATTAAAATCATTTAGGAAAATTCCACTTCTATTTAATAAAATATTGTATTTCTTTCATTGAATAAGTTTATATTTTCCTTCCTGGCTCAGCATACTGATTCAAAGATAATCCAGTCTTGTGATGAAGTTTATTTTGGGTTTTTGATGCTAAGCAGGTCTTCAGCCATAAAGTAAAATAAAACAGACTGCAAAGGAAAAAGAAATATCTATGGCATATGCCAGTAGCAAATCAGTAAGAAAAAAACCTAACTCTTAAACATGTTTTTAAAATGAAGAAACTTTACATTTTTTGCTAAATTTAGAGTAAGGTGGAGCAGAAAATACAATCATACTTACAAAAACAACCTCTTTGTAAGACACCTGGAAAACAGTTGAATATATGTATCTGTGAGGTGGGGAGAAAGGAAGGATTATTTCACTGTTCATCACTATAAGAATTAATGCATTTAAACCAACAGAGCACAATGTTACCCTCCAGAAGTCACCAACTCAGTTAAACTATTGTGATAGGGTAGGGGTTGCACAGGAGAAGTCAATTTCTCCATCTATTTTGAGCATTGTTTAGATAGACAAAGAAAAGAAAGGGAAGAGTGGAAGAAAGAATAGGCAGTGCTTTCACATTGTGTTTCATTTTACTACTGCTGCCATCAGCTACAACTCCTGAACTCTTCCCTGCCAGGAAAGGAAACCAGGCAGGCTTTGGAATTCTGAATGACTTCCAACTTGATGATGAGAGCTGTGCCCATATTAGTTGTCAGTTATGCAAATGCAGAATTAGTTTGGACTGTTATTGCAGACAAATGTAAACATTAGGATTGGTGAAACACAGACAATACAATCAGAGAAGAATGAAACTTGTCTCCAAAAGTCAGTATGGAAACAAATGAATCCAGGAGGTACTAGAGAGTTCACGAATTCACCAATGCTTTTGATGTGTCCATCAGCTCAGAGTTCACTGGAATTTATAGAGCAGGCAGAGCACCTTACACCTATGAAATCAGTAGACACTGACGTCTTTTCTCTCTTCTTTTTTGGAGGTTACTTGGGGAAATAAGAGGCTGCAGGGAATAGCATGTGGAACACAAAAAGCTGTGTGGAAAGACATTTAATAATGGAAGTACATGCTCCTATGTTCAGTCTCACATCAGTGCTAGAGCAACTAGGGAAGTGTTCTGTGAGACAAGTTTATGAATGAGGCAGACAACATCCGTTTACTCAGAAGAACTTGGAACTAGTCTTTATTGTCTCTGCCTTCCTTGAAAAGCAGGAATACACTGCTTCTGCTGATAAAACAGTGAAATATACTCAGGGTAAAGTAGAGGTTCTCAGAGGTTCTCAGAGAACCAATTGCCAGATAAGAGTATTTTACCAGCTTTACACAAATTATCTGTCATGTATCTCTTCTACCTACTACTGGGCATATATTCAGCAAAGTGGATATTGTCACCTCCAGCCAGTGCATGTGTTTAGTCATCTTAGGATATCAAATCAGAAAACACAGTAGCATATCAAGTTATCAGGAGGGATCTGTGGAAAAAATAAAACCTCCATCTTATTCTTAATTTGTTACTCATAACATCCTCTCATTTTGCACTGAATATTTCTAAGACCAAACCTGTCCAAAGGTTTACAGAGAATCAAATACTTCTTTGAATAATGTCTTCATCCTCTGAAGAACTTTCCCATAGTCCACATTAAAATTTGTAAAAATTCATAATTGATAATGAGATTTGAAAACACCAGGTTGAATTATCTGTCACTGAATAAACACCGTATACTTCAACTGCTGCCAAGCACAGAGTGAGAAGGACTCATGTAAAATTTGAAAACTACTGTCAAGTGATTTCATATCTACTCTGAAACCAAGGTTACAGGAAGGCCTAACTTTTTGAAAGCTTACACGTGTATTACAAATGAGAGAAAATATAATAAAACATGAGAAACTTCATATACTTTTTATTTATTTATTTATTTATTTATTTATTTTCTAGTGGAAGAATAATTCAGCTTTTTGAATCTGTTGAAAAGAGAAAAATGCCTAGCCAAGCAGATTTGTAAATAGCCCCCAAATCTTTAGTTTTCTCTTATGAAAGTTACCTATAAGGAACAGTACATTTTCAAAGAATTTTCATGCTATTTTTAAAGTCTTTAAAGTACAAGAGAAGCTTAATGTCCATAATTCTCTTTATTCACAAATAATGTATGGTAAACTGAAATATCCGTTGCAAAGAACTGATTTCTCCTCAAGACACAGTTTATGACTTTGAACTATCTGATAAAAGGATGCTTCCAAAAATCCTGGTTACAGAAGATACGCAAATTATCTTTCAGAGGAAATAAATCACATCTTATGAATTCTATATATATTAACCTTTTTATTTAGATGATAGATCTGGAACAAATCCCCACCCTAAGACCAGACTGAAATCTTTAATTTCTCTGAGTGATGGAACAGTCACTTCTATCTTTAAAGGACTGATTTACCAACATAAAGGTTCTTATGAAGATTAAGCCTCTTCTGTGTGGTGTAGTTGCTCTAAAATGATATGAAAAATCCAGTTCAGTAATATCACTGTCCCTACTGACAACTTTTTATGAAACATTAATTAACAATAATTGAATTTTTAAATTTACGTGACTAAGCATCTACTTCCATACAAAATTAGTCTTGAAAGTAACTGCAGGTAATATAGATTTGGACTTTAAAAATTACTTCTAAAATTACTTAAATCCAATAGCTTTAAGTTACAACTCCATAGTCAGTAACTCTAAATGTTAACACACTATTCTTGGGGGCTGGAGGAGACAAAGTTTTCTCATTTTGCATCTTCTTTTTATATCTATACTTGCACCATTTAACGTGTTTTTATAAACTTATTCTAAGAATTTCAGGATTGTAATCTTTTTTATTTCCCTTTGATTAGAAGAGATCTACTCTAGAAATAATCTTAATTTGAAGTACATATATATTGTGTGAAGTGATAAGTTTTGTTAAATTTTTAATTAATTATGAATTGCTAGGTTGATATTTTAATGAGGTCAAGAAAATGATATGTAAATTGACAACATTCAGTTTTACTACATTAAATTCGATGTCTATAATGTAAACAATTTTCCTCCATTTATTACACTGTTTCTTTAAAGGTTAAAATAATTGGGAGTGATGCCTAATTAGCTGTTATAAGTCAATCAAGTTCAGGGTACTCAACTATCACAATTATGGATTCAAAAAAAAACACAATATGCCCTCAGTCTGGTCGCATTCCATGAACTACCACGGCCACACTTAAAGAGTTTGGTTGCATTCAGTGAGAATTATCATGGTTAGATTTAATGAGTAGTGCAATTTATTAAAGCAAATGGTACACAAGTTCTTTGGATTGCTGGTGATAAGTTCACTGTCTGCAAAACACATACAAATACCAAAAGTATGAGTAATTCATCCTGGCTATAAATGTGTTAAAAGATATAAAGCTACTCTAGAGAGTTTTCTAAGTTTCCCACAGAGGCACTTGGTATAACCAAACATTCAAATCTTACCCAAAGTCATACTAATGAGGGCAAAAGAGAGGCTCAGCCCATTGACTGATCCCAGAAGTCACAATGGTATCTTCCTTAACATCTTCCTTCCATGGTATCTTTCTTCTCTCTCTCTTAAGCTAATTTATATTATTTCCTATCTTTTAGTGGCACTTGAGTGACTCTAGTCATGCGTATCTTGGTTATGATTGGTGCAGTTTTCTCACTTTCATTTAAAATTATAGGCGCAGAGAATTCAGAGCATGTGCTCAGTGACGAGTGGTCACACCTTGGAGGTGGGTAGCTTTTGGGATTGGAGTTGTGTTTTGGTATTATAATGAGCAAAGTTCACTACAGCACAGCATTTTGTCAAAACCATGACAGGCCATTGGCTCAAGGTAGCAAATGTGTAGTTTATCAGTTTTGGTATGCACAAGGTCAGTCAAGTTCCCATCTTATCACAGCGCCTAGCCACAGTGTCTCCACTCCACTCCACACTCCATACTATTCCTCTTAGAGACAGCACACCAGGTTACCCCAGTGTGATTAACATCTCAGGTTGGAGACCTAGGGAATTTCTGCGTAGTGCAGCTACACTCCACCCTAGAAGCTTCTTCAGTGCTGTACCTTTTCTTTAAAATGTGAATATCAGTTTAATTTCCATGTCACCTCAGGCAATTATTCCACATACACTACACAGATATTCCACAAATTTATAAGAATTTAGAGCAGATTATTTTTTTTTTTAATTTTTTATTTTTTTCAGAGGTCATGAAAGACATGGATCTGTTTAAGTGAATCCAGAGGAGAGCCACAAACATGAACAGAGATCTGGAACACCTCTCCTTTGAAAACAGGCTGAGAGAGTTTTTCAGTCTAGAGAAGAGAAGGCTCCCAGGACACCTCATTACAACCATCCAGTACTTGAAGGAGGCCTACAAGGAAGATAAGAAGGGACTCTTTATCAGGGAGTGAAGTGATAGGAAAAGCAGTAATGGTTTTACACTGAAAGAGGTCAGCTTTGTTTAAATATTAGGAAAAATTCTTTACTATGCGGTTGGTGAGGTACTGAATAGGTTGTCCAGAGAAGTTGTGGATGCCCCCTCCCTGGAAGTGTTCAAGGCCAGGTTGGATGGGGCTTTGAGCAATCTGATCTAGTGGAAGGCACCACTGCGCATGGCAAGGGGGTTGGAACTAGATGAACTTTAACATCCCTTACAACCCAAACTATTCTATAATTCTATGATTCTATAAGTTCCTCATTTAAGAATTTTACAGAAGATATGAAACAAACAGGCAATTCAATGACATTAGAAAGAACTGGAAAGAAATGTAAGTCAATGTCCTTAGAATGTTGCTGAAATGAGTAATTCTAATTTAAGTCTTGTACATAGAACATTACGTGAACAAAAACTTTGGGGAAAATCTAAATTCAGTCTGTCCCTGTAGGAGGTGATTTTGCAGGAACTTAAGAACAAAAATAATCAAAGAATTTTATGTCTGCACAGCAGTACGAATTGGTGCAATAACATATGAGCAAGGCACATTTGTGGAAAGGTAAATGGTATATGTTTCAGGTCTGACACACAATATTGAATTCATCCATGTGACAAGTACTTCATGTTGGACTGTGTGTTAATGTGTTTCTCATTGCTGGTGCGACCAGCTAGATCCCTACAAAGTTGTCCCTGTGAATACTTCTGCAAGCTAGTAGTATCAATATGCAGTGAGTCTGCCCCTAAGTTCAACTCGAGTAGTAGAAAATTCCTCAGAGAAAACATATAGGTCTTGATAATCCTTGCTCAGCTGTTTATATACTTTTATAAGACCACATTATCATATCTTAAATTTTCTATTTAGGTATGCATTTGTTTCCAGTAGATTTCACACAGATATTGAACAATACAGCAAGTTCAATGAGGGATTACACACCTGGTTCAGAAATGGCAGTTGCCCATCATGGTTGCTGGGCATGCAACACTGAGGTGGGTTGTATTTCTTCCAATTTTTTTTTTTTTTTCCAGCACAATCTTGAGGCCTAAAAAAGACAGCAGATACTCTGATGACCCTTACCTATCTTGTATCCATAAGAGGAACATGAAACATCTAAATATAAATATTTTTTTTTTTTAAGAAATAATAAAACTTTTATAATGTGACTAAATCATTTGCTTACAATGTAACATATATATTCCATGTAAATCACATTACTTACATATTACTGAGTAAGGCATATAATTTCTTAGAATTAGGGGTGAAAAAATAAAAATAAAATTTTTATTCAAAGATATATTCAGATACGTACTTTTAGAACTATCTTCAAGGTGTTTCTGATTAGACAAGTAAATATTGGCTACTGCTTTTTTCCGTCCTTCTTTGTTTCTGCTCAATTTACAAACATTGTCTGCATTCAGAAACAGTGAATGCAAAATGTAAACATAAGCTCTTGGACCCACACTGACCAATTTATGGGATAATCAGTTCAAGTAGTATTGGTGTATTTTTCATGTTAACATGTACTCTGTGAACTGGATAAAGGCCACCTGTTTTCTTCATAGTTATTTCAAGCAGCCAAGATAGTAACAAAGATGGTATTGAGATGATAACGAACTGCTGTCAGTACATCATGTGTCATACTCAAATCTGTGCTTGGCTGTTTTGAGTTTCTTGAGCTGTCTAACCCCTTGATGATCAAAGCAGAATACTTCCCTTCATATATTTATGTCATGATTAAATAATTCAAGTAAAATGACACTTTTTACTGGTTTTGTATAGATAATAAATCTGTTTGTAAAAAATAAGCAACTTGTGCTTATTCTCAGATAGACAAGAGTCTGTGAAGTATTTGTATTTTAGAGTCCCAAAAGTGAACAATAAATTAAAAGAAAAAAAATATTCAAAAATGTGGCAGGCTCAGAAATGAAGGTTATAATCCAGACAGTCTTATTCCAGCAAGGAGTTTATATACACTCTAAATTTTAGTACATAAGTAGTTTCATCAAAGTCAGGCAAATAAGCCCATGTTAAAGCACCTTCCTGGGTAAAAGCCAAAATTAAGAACAGAGTAAAATTAGAGAATTAAGAGCTACTTAATGCAAAGAAAACACTGACTAAGTAATCAGGGAACAAAACTGACTGAACTAATGGTATAAATGGATTCATAAGACATAATCATTTCTAAGGAGAAGAAGAAAAAAAAAAAAAGAAAGATAAAAAATATGAAAGCCCTGCACTGTAAATTAAGGATGGGAGATGTTGTGGAAAAAGACCCATTTTCTTTTTTTATTATATATATTTTTTCCTTTCTAACATGTTTATAAAAAGTGGTGTTAAAAGGTAAACACTTCCATCCCTGAAATTAATTCAAGATTAACACAAAGAGCTGATTGGCAGTTGTGTGGTAGTGTACCACTGAACAATGCAAATTAAAAATAAAATTAAAAATAAATAAAAATTGGCATGTTTATGATTCTAAATACACTTGATATAAATATCTGTATAATCCACTACTTTAAATGTAAAGGATTTGATCACCTGTCACCACTTACACACATAGGTAATGTCAGTTCTTGCTTTAAAAGCAGCAACTGTGCTCCAGTGGAGGGTGAGACTTAATTAAAAAAATTCAGTCCATCTACAGTATTCAGTTGCTCTAATGTTCTTGTGGCTGGGATCATGCAGCAGAACTTTAGGAGGAAAAACTTAATTCCATGGACATACACTCCACACCCAACAATTAATTCTCCATCTTTGTTCTCTGCCCTTGCAAGTGTGTTAAGTAACCTTTATGAGATGAACAAATCACCAGAAAACCATTCTAGAAGATCTTCTAATGTCTTTCTTACAGATATTTGGATCTTGGTGGCTATCCTGCATAGGTACATTCTAGATTTCGCTAGTAACCTGGAATACCAGGTAAAAACAAATTCCACAGTTCATGTACAGAATAGGCCTATATAATAAGACTACTCATTGGAGTCATGCCACATATATTTTTTAAAAATTGTATACAGGCTTATCTTTAAGGGAGAGGTTATTTGTGATGTTTACAATCTATAGTTATAAGAAATTAAAAATATCCTGCAGGCATATACCCTTTATGTATGTGTCCTGGTTTCAGCTAGGATAGAGTTAATTTTCCTCCTAGTAGCTGGTAGGGTGCTGTGTTTTGGATTTAAGATGAGAATAAAGTAGATAACACACTGATGTTTTAAGTGTCACAGAGCAGAGCTTACACTAAGCCAAGGATTTTTAGCTTCTCACTCTGTCCTGCCAGTGGGCAGGCTGGGAGTGCAGCAGGAGCTGGGGGGGGACAGACCCAAACTCACCCAAAGTGGCCAAAGGGGTATTCCATACCATCCGACGTCATGCTAAACAATATATAGGGGTGGCTAGCTGGGGTTGGGGGGGAAAGGATGGGGGTGGGAATAAGCTGGGCATCGGTCAGCAGGTGGTGAGCAATTGCATTGTGCATCACTTTTTTTATACACATTAGTAGTAATACTATTATTATTATTATTATTATTGTTATTATTATTTCTGTCTTAGTAATCTGTCTCTATCTCAACCCACAGGCTTCATTTTCCCGTTTCTCTTCCCTATCCCAGAGAGGGAGAGGGGAGGGTGAGCAAATGGCTGTGTGGTACTTAGCTGTCATACAGGTTAAACCACAACAGTATGACAGAACAAAGTAATGCAGTGATGTAGTCACACAGGAGGAAAACATTTTGAGGGAAACTGCAGATACATTACACATTCAGATCTCTTACTAATAATACAATACAGCTAATACAGCTAAATAGTTATTCATTCTCATAAAAATCTATAGATATTTTCACACTCTCAGTTTCAGTAATATCTTCACATGCTGGCATAGAATTCTGGTGTTCTACATCAATTATGCTATTTTTTCCTTTCACCTTTGTTATTACTCATTGTTTTGTAATTTTACACACCTTAGCAAAACATTTTGTAGGCTCACAGATTACTTACTGAGGTTCACAATCCCATTCTCACTGACTTAACAGAGTTGCTAGAGGTAGATTTATTTATTTATTTATTTATTTATTTATTTATTTATTTATTTATTTATTTATTTAAAACAGTGGACAGGTAAGGTACAGATACGTTATACATGGTGACACATTCAAAATGGTAAATTGTGTTCTGTCAGGAAAGTGAGGAATTATTCACACTATTATCTGACTGTATATAGGCAGGGTTTGATCTCACCCTAAGGGATCTGGCATCGTTTAGCTTGGAGAAAAGAAGTCTCAGGGGAGACCTTAGTGTACGTTACAATTATCTTATAGGAGGTTGTAGGGAGGTGGGGATCAGGCTCTTCTCTCAAACACCAAGTGATAAGATGAGGGGAAATAGCCTCAAGTTGTGCCAGAGGAGGTTTAGTTCGGATATTATGGAAAATTTCTTTACTGAAAGGGTTGTGCAACATTGGAATTAACTGCCAAGGAAAATAGTTGAGTCACCATCCCTGGAGGTCTTCAAGAGACATGTAGATATGGAACTTAGCAGCATGGTTTAGTGGTAGACTTGGCAGTATTGGGTTTAAGGTTGGACTAAATATTCTTAGAGGTATTTTCCAACGTGAGTAGTTCTATGATACTCTTAAAGGTATTGCTTTCACTGTTATGAATGGCTGGAGTGACAATGGTAAGGTCATCTAACTAATTAAGAAAAAATTTAGACACAAGTGCCCTTGCACTTTAAAAATCTTTATTATCTTAATGAAACTGTTTTGAAATTAGATGAAATTTGTTAAAATACAAACTATTCTAATATTATACAAGGGAATGGAAGAACGTGTGTCTTGCAGCATACTCATTCTACTCAGAGTAAAGTGAAACACTAAAAAACACTAAAAAGAACTGGGGTGCTGAATCCTGGTTTTATGTGTACTGGGAAATGTGGGTTGGCACATGGCAGAAACCTGACTGTGCCACCAACTGAGATTGCCAGTCACCATTGCTGAGGCTTTTGAGAGGACTGTGCTTCCACAGAAAGAATATGGTACAACCTTTTAATGGTAACTGAGTAGTTACTTACCTACTGTTAGCCTGGTTATAGCAGAAAAAATCTTCTCCATGTTAAAGACAAAGTTTTGGCATATAGGAAACTTAATGGTTTTCTATTGTTTTCTCTTAATCCTTTCAACTGTCAATCCCAAAGTTAGAGCTGCTGGAATCCATTAACATGTGAAATAGCTTTTCTAGCACCTGTTGGTGAATAAAAGGAACTAATTAAAAATTAGTTAGATATGTCACTTTGGGAACTTTTTAAAAAATGTCACATGCTTCAAGATTAGGATTTATATAAATGGTTCTTCAGAAGGAAGTAAAATAAATTAAAAAGAGATATATTCTTTTTTTTCAGCATCATAGCTGCTGTTATTTTGTATTGCTACGTTTTAATTTAAATTTAATTTTAGTTGAATTCAATGCTGAAAATATATTTCCTATTAAAAGTTAATTTTTCTTTCCAAAATTCTTTGCCTGCAGCCTAAACACTCCTTGTGTTTTTTTCTTCCATACTAAGGTATAGAATTGTTACATATGGTACAAACCACAGATTTCATTAAAGGGATATAGTGTGTGTAAATATGGTGTAAAATTGTGAAGTGTGCTTACAGGGTTTTTATTTGTTTATTTGGTGTTCTTGTTTTCATTGTTTTTTGGGGGAGATCCCCACTGTTTATACTGAAACTAATGAGATGCTGAGATGTGCTCTGAAAGCAGTGTACTGAGAGTATGTCTGTACCATAGCCAAAGATGATGTTTCAGTTCAAGATTGGTATCAGTGTCGGTGCAGTGGTGTGGAGCTTAGCTTGTGTGAATGTTATTCACAGTCCCATAGACAAATACACAGCTTGGACTGAACTCTGAGCTCGCTTGACTACTTGGTTATAGATGTCAGCTATATTGACAAAAGTCTTAGCATACCGTACAGACTCACTTCAATATATGTCCAAAGGATATTAAGTGTGGGAATAAAAAAAAAAAAAAAAATGTTCAGAGACCAGACAGTATAGACAGTTTATTTCTTCTCTTGGCTGTAGCAATAGGAATATTTTCACTGACTGGTGAAGACATTCTCTGCACTTTCAAAAATCCCTGCAAAAATGCATAGCCTAGCAAGTGGAAACAGAAATATATATATATATATATATATATTCGTATTTATAAGGCTGTCCTTATTTTATGTGAAACTTCATATTGATCATATATTCATCAATTTGACTTTGATACTAAATTGTATCTTTCTCTAGCATAATAGTAGTAAAGAGTTTAGATTCCATATTATGACTTTATATTCCATATTAAGGTGTGAATGCCTGGAGTTGCATATTTTTTTCTGAATTCAGCAATTTAATTTCTCACTTGCATTATCACTACAAACAAATATATTGATATCATATGTAAGTTTCTGAGAGGTATGTGTGAGAGTGTGTTTAGGGGAGTAAATGGGGTCTCAAAACAAAAGCATAAAGAGATAAATTGTCAGTGCACAAATTAATATATATATATATTTCAACAGTCAGCATCAAGACTGTGAAATAAATTGCTTTTGAATACTTTTGTAATAGATGTCAACCATCTTACTTATCACTGAACAAGCCACATTTGAACTAGGCAGCTCAGAATCACATTGAGGGATGTGGTTGCTGATTGAACACAGGTGTAATGGTTGATATACTGTCACACGGTCTGACGTTAACCTAAGATCTTTGTTGAAATACTTATTACTGATGGCATGAAATGTAATTGCTAATTTTCTGCCTGAATGGTTACATATTTTCTCCAGATCTTAAGAGTTATTCATCCCCTTTCCACTGCCCATTTCTCAGAGTTTAAGGCAGATGTGTCATTGGTCCACAGACCAGTAATTGAACCTGTCACTTGCAATCTACTGACTTCATTCCTCAGAAATGTATCCACTGCTCCATTTCACCTTCGTGCTTATTTTTCTCTAAGTATCAAATGTCTAACTTAAAACTACACTAACAGATATTCATTGTTTACCTTACAGCTCTCTGGTCAGAGAGCAAAGTATTCAGGAGCAACCTGGGTTGATTATTAGTTTGCATTCATTGTAGAGCTCTTGTTCAAAACAAGCTGTCCATTACTAAGCTAATTTTAATAAATGAACCAATCTAGTTGCAGGAGTTAAAGTAAAACTGGATAGTAGAAAAGTAAATGGCTATAGAAGATTTGGACCTATTGATTTTTTTTCAAATATTCCCAAAATAATCTGGATGGCATCAATGATTTTTACTGAAAGGTTAGCTACAGTCAGATATCTTTGGCGATCAGTGCTCCAAAAGGGAATACAAAGTACAGGTCTGTCTGCAGAAACTTATAAAATGCTGTAAAATAATCAGCATCACACTACAAAATAATATTGAAGTGAGTCCTTACTTCAGTAACTATAATTAGATAAGTGTTTTCAGGTCACAGTCTGTAAAAATATACACAGATGAGTAATTCAGTAAATGGACATGTAATAATATTCACACAATCAAGACCAGATAAATGAAAGAACAGAATTCAGTAGTAAAATATTATTCAAGCAGAAATCAAGTTGGTTTTCTCAGTGAAAGCTTTCTGAAAGGCACATGAAATGATCAACTCAATGTCTATTTTTAATTAATTGATTAAGCTTTATTAACAAGTTGACTCAGTTAATATATACACAGTATTGACAGACTGAAATTCAGAACACTACTGCATGCAGTGTCCAAAAAGTTATTTTTGAAATACTACATTTGGAAGCTGTTTCACTGCCTCTTCACAAATGAATATTTGGTCTTGTCAATGGCATTCTAGCTCTTGACTATGAGAGTTATTTGGTAGTGGAAGCAGGATGTGAAACAAGTCGTCTTCCACTTGGAGCATCATGAATAGCTGTTCTTATTTTCATCATTATTTTCTCATTCAGACAGATAAATACTGGGAGCTAACATTACAGTGCCTCACATAGTTACACTCTATTCAGTACTTTTTTTCCCACCAATATTTTTTTTTTACAACATGACTTATCCAGAATTCAAAATATTTCATTTCTTCTCACAGTTTTATATATATATATATAATATACATATATGTATATATATGTATAATGACCTAGGATAATGTTAGCTCTTATGTACAATTTTGACCACACTTATCAACTGTTATTCATGAAGATGTTCTTTTTCATATATGTGAACTAATTTGGGAACTCAAATTTGGGAAGTAATAGGAATATGAAATGTGAAGTTTTAAGACACAGAAGTGTCGTATTGGTGTCTAATTTTGTGAGACATCATTGAAAACAGACACCTCAGAATATCTCAATAAATGCAGTACCTAAGATTATTATTATTATATATATTTTTTTTTTTTTTGGGGGGGGGGGGGGGATTTAGTTGAAATGATTGTAATTAAACCAAAGCATTGATACTGCAAATTTTGAAACAAAAACAAAATAGATTGAAACAAATAAGCAAACAACAACAGCAAAACCACAAACCAAGCCAAAACAAAACAAAAGAAAAAATATATAAAAGAGACTTAACTCTAGCTTATGTGTCTCAGTGAAATACTAGCTAGCTGCTAGTACAGAATTGATCCTATTTCTTCCTCTAGTTAGATGTGTCCTACCAGAGTGAAATATACCTTTCATGAACATTGCACTCTAGGATAGAATTGTTTGCATAGAGTTGTATATTTTCTGTTGTGGTGAGTGGGGTTATAGTAAACTGGGATGCTTCTCTCTGTCGCCTATACCTCAGCTAGAAGACAGATTGTTCTCAAAAGGTTATAGCTACTTGTGCTTGAGAGAGATTTTGCAAAGTAAGGTAAACATTTTTGAAAAAGTATGTATTGTGAGATTCTTCAGCTTCAGTGAATTATGCACATAAAATCTCTTCAAATGTCACAAAACATTTAACTCCTGATTTGTTAAACTGTTCTTTTACTTTCCTTGAAAAATGTGAAGTGTATTAATCACTTTGTAAAACAGCAGTTTCAAAGAAGATTCACAAGGCAGTTTTTGGTTCTGTACATCTCATGGTTATATCAAACTGAATGCTCTGCCTATGTGTCCTCAGAGCTTTTTAAGATCTTGTGAACCTGCATAAGTGTCAGCCCTGAAGTTTTGTGAGACAATATAGTTGTTTTATTTGAATATCATCTTCATAAATCATTTGCTTCTGGTAGGTTGGTATCTCATCAGGAATAGACAGTGCAAATTAAGTAGTCATGTCTTAACATTAACATTCTTTATCTAACTGGTAATGATCAGATGGAACAGCAGGCTTCAGCTATGTTAAATGTCTAATAAGACTTGTACATATATCATTTGTATCATGAAGAAGTATCCAACCTTAGAAATTATAATTGGAATTTAAATTTCTGTTTCTTTAAAAAGAGTTTTCTAGGACACTTAAAAATCATCCTGCTAAAGCAGAAGTTTTGTTTAGAGTCATTGCCCTTAGCTGGAGGAGGAAGATCTCAATGATTTGGAGTTATTCTAGGGTTCTGATTAATTTTTATTTCTTTTAAGTTATTATAGCAAATTAGCAGATTTTGCAGTGATTAAAAAAAAAAAAAAAGCTTTATGTAACGTGTCATTAATTAGTCTCCCACCCTGAATGACTTTAGTTGAAATTCTGATTTTGAAAGTAGAAATAGATGTATTTTGATGTTAATGCTTTGCACATATTAATCTACATTTTCTCCTCAAAATTCCAAACCAATATCTGGAAAACTGACAAGACTTACTGAATGAAAAGTCTTACGGTAAAATATGTATTTTAGTCAAGACAGGCAGTCATACTGAGATGTTTGAAGAGTATCATACGTTCAGAACAAAACTCCTGGTTTTATATCATTGCTTATATGAAGACATGAAGATACATATAATATAAACATATACAAGTGATATTAAAATATGCTAAAAGACAACAATTATACATTTTAAGTGTAGCTTTAAATGGAAAAACAAAACAACCACACACACACACAAAAAAAGCCAAGTTATATTAGGAAGCATATTTTTGATATTTACATATATTAATCCATGTATCCATGGAATATTTTATAGTTTCCTTGCAGAAAGACAGCAGCTACTAAAGTCTGATTAGATAAAATGTTAGAAAGTTTTTTATCTGAAATTTTTCTATTTTATTAAGCATAATAATAATGTATTAAATTTAGTACTCTAGAGGATGTCAGTATTTCTTATTCAGAAGTCTGTTAGTGTTTCCAACACAGGGAAATTTACCAAACAAATAGTAAGAAGTATCCTTGAAGCTCCAGATAGTACCAGAAATAAGGGAGGAAAGAAACAAAAGAAAGTTTGAAAGAGTAAAGAACTTCGGATCCATATCTGTTTCCTAGCAAATGTACTCAGATGTTTCTAATGTATGCACGCAGTTGCTTTGCTGTTGTTGGATATGGGATTTTTACACCTCCAAAACCATACAGACCGTAAACTAATTAATCAAAGCAGACCATAAGGTATGTGTTTTCACATTTTTTTTTCTCATTAGTCTCAGTTTGGTTTCCTCTGTCAAATTTCTCCATCTCCTAATTCAAATACTCCATTCCTTCAGCTCACTGACTGTCTATTATGCAAAGAAGAAACACAAGGTTTACAGAGATTATCAACTAGTATTAAAATTAATGTGACACAATTAAACAGTATAGAAATAAATGATTGTCTGACTTTTAAGAAAACTTACAGAGATGCACGTAAAGAGGTTTTGTTTTATTATTTTTCTTTTTGGTCTATATATTTTTCTTTTTGGGTTATATTAAAAATCATTTAAGTCCAATCCCCCTGCCATAGTCTCAGTGGATTATTTTGTATACAGACATAAAATAGGATTTGCCTGCAGATAAGTGACTCCATGGCAACTAATGACATTGCAGCCATCTAATGTGTTACAGTCTCCTATTTCCTTACATTGACGGGAATGGTAACCTTTGATTTTGTACTAATTTCAGAGTTCCTGTGACACTAGGAAAAAAAATAATAATAAAATAAAAATAATAATAATAATAATAAAAAAGGGTTTAGCACACAGCTGGCCCACCCCAGGCAAACCCCACACCAATAAAGTAGCCCTTGTAAAGTAGTGTTGCCTGGACTGGAACTGATATTGAGGTGTCCTTTTGAAAAAACAAACGTGCAAATGCATAATGTAGTTGGTCATGAGGAACATAAGAAAACTTTCTGAGTAGGTACAGAAGATTTGATTGTCTTAGAATTATCTATTGCAGTTTACTGTGGAAAAAATAACTAAAATAGCTTATGAATTTCAAAGGAATCTGCAAGGATGTTAAACCCATTTAAACTGTTAAAATGGAAATTATCTGGGGAAGAAATAATGTACTTGTTCTCTTTTTAACGTTTAGGTTGCATTACACCTGTTCATAGAAACCTATGTTGATTTACTTTATGGTATGTGCAGATATAAAGCAAAACAAACAAACAAACAATAATTTTTTTTTTCCTCATTTACATTCTATCATTCTTCAAATGTTTGCATATTTTTTCCTCCTGCCTATATATCTTATTTTTTTTTCTTATTTATTGTCTGCAACTGTCATTTATATATACAAAGTATTTGAGGATAATAATTTCATGCAGACATTAAACAAAAATGAAGATTTCTCACATCAGTAGAACCGCCATGATTTGCAATAACTTTATTTTCTTTACAGAAGTGTATTCCTTATTTAATAGCAAGACAGTCTGCATTTCATAAAGATATTTCAACAGCTGATTTATTTAGAGTCTTTAAATGATGATCTTTAATTCAGTAGATGAAAATTCTGTCAGTCAGTTCTGTAACAGCTGTATGTTTTCATGTATGAATTTAATTGTTTAACATGCTATGAAATACATATGTTATTTTCATAAAGAGTTCAAAATAATGTATGTTATTATATAGCTAGAATTCTAGCTTATGTTTGTTTGTTTGTTTGTTTTCCTCCTTTCTAAAATATCATTTCTTTGGTAGTCTGTCATAGTGTCTTTTTATTTATTATTTAACCAGACACAGTTAGACATACATTATAGCTGGTGGATAAGAAAATTAATGTACTGTCATTAAATCTCTTCATTTTCATGCACTTCCTAATATATAAATCCTAGAGTTATCTGCAAATATCAAAAATATGCAAAGCTAATTTGTGTACATGTGTGTCCATTGAAAGGAGACAGTGACAAGCCTGATATCAAAATGTTTTGTTTCATTTTGTTCAATGGAACTCAAAAAAAAAATGTATCCTAGATTGATCTGACTTTATTTAGTGCTCAGTGGAATTGAACAGTTATGTCTGATTTTGGCTGTCATTTGGGTGCCACAAAACTGCATTCTTCTTTATGACTGATGCTTCTCAGCCAACTCATAAATTCTGAGATACACTAGTGCCCTGTAGTAGTTCAAGGTGTTGAAGTCTGCATTATATCACAGTAGCTGTAATCCACCTGCAGGATCACTGGACCTTAACAGAGAAGGAAGATATGACACAGGAACGTCTGATTCTACCAAGCACTTTGTCAGTAGAGACAGGCATAGATTGGTTATGATAAACCCCGGATCAAACCTAGTAGATTGGTTTACATTCCTAGTGTTCTTCAATTTCGTCCACACTGTTCAAGATAGAGACAGAGATAAACAAGCTATTTTGCTAACAGAAAATAAGGTAGTATTGGAGGGATACATTTTTCCAGTTTTATAATTAAGAGAAATATATATATGTATATATATATGCATTGGAATGATTTCTATATATATATTCTATATATATATTCTATATATATATTCTATATATATTCTATATATATATATTATATATATATTCTATATATAGAGAGAGAAATCATTCCTACACATAATCTTTTTTTTTTTTTTTTTTTTTTTTCTTCCAGCAGAGCAGAACACTCAGTGTTTTCTCAGCTATGGCAATTTTTAGCATGTGGATATTTTTAGTCATTGTTCTGAGAGTGCTAACTCTCTGAAGTAGAAGTTCTTGATGTGACTGAACTGCCCAGCAACTCTTGTGACTAGATCTGACTCAAACCAAAAGCCAGGCATTGTACTTCCAGTCAGAACACATCTAATACACCTAGACCTCTTCAGAAAATGTAATGATGACCATCATATCTTTTTTTATTTATTTTTAGTTTTAGTTTTAGTTTTTTATTTATTTATTTATTTATTTTTTAAAGCACTGCAAACAAGGAAGTCTAATTTCTGTAACTATTTTTGCGCAATTTCAAATTCACTTTTTCAGAAAATGATTTAGCCACCAGACCATAACCTATTCACCAGAAATGTGCTCTGTCATACTGTGTGATGATTTGCAACTGTCAGGAAGGAATTCAGGTTTCATAAAGCAGGGAGAAGGAAAGACAGAAAAGATGATAAGAAGTCAATGACTTGTTGCGTGCTGGATACAACATTTTTCCTGAGAAATGTTATTTTAACCATGTCAATCTGAGGGTGGAATTTAGGCCAGTGTATATTCCATTAGAATACATTATACAAGCTCTAATAATCAGACCTGTTATTATAATTCAGCAGAGAATGATTTCTTTATCCTGACTGGATTTAGGTATAAACTACACACCCTGTCCCACTTCCATTGGTAGGTGTCTCAGCTCTGCATAGTTCCTGTCGTAAATGTCTATTGCTGAATCCAATTCAACAAAATCTGGTATATTACATAGCACTTCCTGTACATCAGAGTACTAGGATGGTGATAAAACACCTGGCATAATGTCTTGGTTTAGCCAGCTCATGCTTATTTGTTCCCAGCTCTTGATTTCTGTCTCTCCTATGAGGCTTCTGATGCTTTCTAACAGGGAAGATTTTTAATATCTTCAGACAAGTAGTCCTCTTCTGAAGCCTACCTGATAAATTACTAGAACCTTCTTCAGAATTATAAGTCCCCCTGAAAAGTCCCCCTTTACTTGTAAGGCACTGTAGGAATTAATTGATATTTACTGTTTCTTATAACATCAAAATTAATTTATTTGCCTCTAAAGCTGTGTGTATTCAGCAAATTCTCTTACAAAGATCTGATTTGTTTATGAATTTTTGAAGATTAGTAGGGAGAAAGCATCATATTTTTTTAGGGTATTAATTTGGGTAATTTCCCCACGTTCTTCCATGTAGCAGAAGATAGATGTTTTTGCTAATCAAGAATATAGGGTTAATCCTTGGAGCTGCATATAAACAGTGTAACAGTTTGACCCCATAGACCAACATCTAAGAGGGAGGGAGTAATAAAAAAAAAATAAATCAAAAAATCATTTAATTATTTTGTTTCTCGATATTGTCTCTGGGACTGACATATAAAAAAGGTTATATAAAATGAAAGAGTAGCAGAATGTATTTCTTTGTTAAGCAAAATTTATTTGATGTAATTATCATCTCAGGGTCTTTCTGTACTTAACTTACTTAAATAAAGATTCAGATTGAATTGGTAAATAAAATAACAATAAATAAATTTAAATAAATAGTTTAATAATTTAAATAATTAAATTAACTAAATTTTAATCAAAAACGACAACAAAAAAAGAACAACAAAAACCTGTGTGAGTATATTCACACAAGTAATATTTCTTCCAAACAATAGGATATACAACGTTTTCCATTGTGGAACTCACTTTCATTAGTTTCAAATTTTGTCTAATTTCTGTTATCAAGTGAAAGAAAGATGGAGATTTTAAAACTAGAATATCTAGCCACTGAAAAAAAAAAATCTTGATCAAAGTATGCTCTTTTGTCTTATCAATACTTTTGCTGAACTTCCTTTCTAAAAGCGCTCACACTAAATGTACCTTAGAATTGTAATCTTGAACTGATGCAGATTGGCAGAGGTGCAAATTTTAGTCTTAGATTTCACCTTTACTTACCCTTGTTAGAAATCCTAAAAATAAAATAAAATAAAATAAAATAAAATAAAATAAAATAAAATAAAATAAAATAAAATAAAATAAAATAAAATAAAATAAATATAAAATAAAATAAAATAAAATAAAATAAAATAAATAAAATAAAGTAAAATAAAATAAAATAAAATAAAATAAAATAAAATAAAATAAAATAAAATAAAATAAAATAAAATAAAATAAAGGTACCTATCAAAATTAGTTTTCTTTAGCAAGAAGCTATTTAGCTTTCTTGGTGCTATTTTGAATAAACACATTCCATCCCAAATCACCATTAAATTAAGCAATATGGGCTGATGCCTCCTAACAGAAGTGCTCCTGACACAGCAACATGGTGTCCTTCACGTAATCAGAAATGAACTCTTTCTTTTGTTCATCCCTCTCCTTTACCTGTCCTCTTGTTAATACAGATATGAAAAATTAGGTGTGCTGGTAGACAGGTTTTCTTTTTTTTTTTTTTTTTTTTTTCCCCCATGCTAAGGAAAAAGTACATATAGGTCTAGATGCAAGTGGTCCAAGACATATTACTTCCACTGGAGATGTTTCAATATGTAGAAAACTTTGGAAAATGTGATTAAAAGATAGTAAGTTCAGGGACTAGGTTTGAGCCTCAGTTAGAAAGAAACCTAGGGATTGCTGATGTGTTGATTTCCCAAGTTGACAAGCAATGCAGCAGTGCTTAAGTAGTGGAAGATAGAAAAAACAGAAACCAACGAAAAAAAGAGAAGTAGACATATTTGATTGAACTTCATTCAAAATGAACTATTTCTCTTGTCAAGAGACTGCAGGTGGCTGCAAGGACAAATTCTTTCAACTATCTGTCCTCTCCTTAGATCCTGAAAACAATGGAAAACACTGAATATGATAGCTAAATATTAACTAGAGAATTGATACTCTGGCTTCCTAAGGGCTGTGAAATGCTACAGCTTTTAACTTTATATTTTATATGAAATGAAATAGGAGAAAAGAATTTCATGTCCTGCACATGATGTGTGTGCTTGTTCTGGTTTAACTGGAAAGCAGTTAAGCATCACACAGCTGTTTGCTCACTCCTCCCTCACCACAATGGGATGGGAAAGAGAACTCTGGAAAAAAAAAAAAAAAAAAAAAAGAGTGTGTGTGGTGAGAACTCATGGGTTGAAATAGAGACGACTTAATACGATATAAAAGGAAAGGAAAATAGTACTACTACTACTACTGCTACTGTTACTACTACTAATAATAATATACACAAAACAATTGCACAAAATACATAATGCAATTGCTCATCAATCGGCAAACAATACCTAGCCAGTCCAGAAACACGGATCCCTGCAATATTCCCTGGCCAACTCTCCTAGTTTTTATTGTTCATCATGAAGCCGTACGGTATGGAATATTCCTTCAGCCAGTCTGGGTCAGCTGTCCCAGCTGTGTCCCCTCCTTGTGCACTATCAGCCTTCTTGCTGGCAGAGAAGAACAAGAAGCTGAAAAGTCCTTGGCTCTGTGTAAACACTGCTCTGCAAAAATTGAAACATCAGTATGTTATCAATATTAGTTCCCTTCTAAATCCAAAACACACCACGTATCAGCCCCTTTGAAGAAAATCTATCTCAGCCAAAATGAGAACAGTGATAAAAGTGACTGAGATTATAAGAAATTAAAGAAATAATAATAACACTTAAGAAAAAAAAAAAAGGTTATAGAGAAAGATCATAAAACAGTAGGATGGAATGAAAAGAGGGAGAGAATGATCTCTTAAAGAGATCACACTACTGAAAAACCTGTGAAAGACATAGCCCTATGAGAAAGGTTAAAAGGTGAGCAGAAAAAGATAATTGCCAGAGTTTTTTTGTTTTTTTTTTTTTCAGCTGAACTTATCAGAATTTATTATTATTATTATTATCATGCCAGTTTTAATTTTTATCACTTTACCAAAATTGTATCATGCATATGAAATATCATATGTGCTATGTTTGTGATTCTAGCTGTTCTTCCTCTTCCTCTTCCTCTCCCTCTCCCTCTTCCTCTTCCTCTTCCATTAATCTACTTAAAAGAATTGTTCAAAAAGAAGATTAAAGATAAAGAGAATAGATATTATGTACTATATGGCTCAAGTAGAATTTAGATTGTTCTTGTTAGTTTTGTTAAAAATTTTCCATCACTTAATCACTTCCTTGTCATGACAGTATGTTTGGATATGTATCACCTTTTTCTGCAGGTGAAGCTTTTAAAGCTTGTATCACTATAGCCTGACTGCTTCTATTGAGAAAATATCTTGCCTATTTCAATGGTAATGTATGTATTTTAGACTTGTGACTGTCCTCAGGGAAAGGAGATTTCCTTTGTCAGAACCCTTTCTTCAGATGTGTTTTCTCTTGCTTTCTGTAAGAGAAGACTATTCACCTCCACTACTGGAATACAATAACAACAACAATAATTAATAATAATAATAGTAATAATAAGCTTTACTTTCCTCTAATATCTATAATGTACATTACAGCAGAAGATAACAGGCTCTATGCCCAAAAGAAGATAGAAAAAGTTTACTGAGCTTTAAAATAAAGATTTTCAAAAGCCTACATCTGTTCAAGCTCACTCCTTGTTATCTGTGTACATTTATCCTATTTTTCTCAGTTACAATAACTTCAGTTACTCTATTAACTCTAATTAGATAATTGTAACACCAATCTGTAAACCCAAATTATTTATGGAGAGAGCTTACATCAAATATAATCAATACAAATCCAATCACAGCAGTGATTGCTTTTTGAGGAAAGAAATCACATCTAAAATTCAGCCTAACAACTGAGACTGTAACAACAGTGGTTGCACCATAAATAAATAAATAATGAAAATAAAATTAAAAAAATCAGTTGTTCTTGAAGCCTTAGGTGCTTTTCAACTCTGCCATAAACAATCATTTATCGCTGAAGTTTATATTTGTATTTAATGTGCTGATATTTGTAGTCGTAACTTAAAATAAACTGATTATTCAGTTCATAAAAAGATGTGATATGAAAAGGCAGATTTCATTCTTTTTTGGATACTGCCAGTTTTGATTTTCATTCCATAGTTTTCCAAGTAATTCAAAAGGTACTATGGGAACCCAGAGGAAGAAAAGAAATTGAATAAATAAATAAATAAAGTGATAGAGTGTTTATTGGGCTTGTTAAAATAATTGCAGGCTGTTTTTTATGCTTACTGGGAATGTGGGAATGCACCGAGCAGAGGATAAACAAATGAAGGCTCTAAACAAGAAAAGTAACTTCTTTTGGAGAAAGTAATGATTAAGTAAATTACTTCAGTTGTTCATATGGTCATACGGCTAGTAGCCACAAAGTTGTTGTTTATTTCCCTAGTAAGTGTTATGCACCCATCCAGGATTTACATTCAAAAATATAATATATACTTATCATCCTTTTACGTTCAAGAATAATTTTCAGAACTCACAGGCGGCTTTACACAAAAATAAACTTTAAAAATAAATAAATAAATAAAATCTGTCCAGCTGAGTATAGATTGAAAATACATTCATGCTTAACACAAGACAATTATTAACTAGCTGAATAGAAATGGAAATTGAATAGAAATTGAAAGTGTTAGAGACATTGAAAAGACTATGAACAGATAAAGATGGTTTTATTCATTACTACATTGATTTTCTAAAACAACAACATCAGAAGAAAAAGACATTGGACAATATCTTTAATAAGGGCAAACTTACAATAGGCTAGGAAACATAGAGTTTCCATTAGGTACTCAAGAAGCCTTTAGCATTTAATTAAAGCTGTAGAAGAGAAAACAAAGCAGTGAGTATTCACATTTACTGATGTAATGTTCATCATTATTTATCCAAGAAGCTTTTGGGAGAAGGAAGGATAACTTTGGTGAATCACAATATTACTATGTTATGAGAGGCTGATTCGAGGGGACTGAATACAGACTTAAGAACTCATCTTCACCGGAGGTAAGAACACCATGAGTGAGCACCATTGCTTTGGGAACTGAGTTCTGAGCTAATTTCTGTAATTGAACGTGAAAAATGTGCCTATCAAATCACTACTAATATGCTTATGTTACACCTTCTCCACCAAGGGAAGACATAAATAATCTGTGATTTATTAACTTATTATTCTCAGACTTTTGAGAAGACTGAAAAGGTAAAAAAAAAAAAAATAATAATAATAAAAAAAATCCTGTCATGCTAAGGAACTTAAATGTTTATTTGAAAAGATGCTGACAGTTGAATACTTCTTCCTGCCACTTTCAGATATTTTCGCCACATAGAACTCCCCACCACCACCCCTAAAAAAAAAAATAAAGGCAACTCCTCCCCTCCAAAAAAGCAAAAAACAAACAAACAAAAACCTTTCTGCAAACTTTCAGGTGAATTATAACCACTGTGAATTTCCCTTTTCAATGTTCCATTTAGTACTTGCTTGGTAGTTTGCATGAATATGAAACTCCCCAACTCCCCTAGATCTTGTGTACACTCACAATTTTGTAGAAAACTAATGAACCAACCAACCAAACAAAAATATCACTGTGCTTTCTTTGTTTGTTAACTTTGTTCTCCAAATTAAACATATTCAGACTGAAAGCAAAACACAGTGGCTGAGGTGGAAGAGAAAATTTTCTAACTGGCAGTCTAACATGCCCATCCTGGGATACTTCTCTTTTTAATGGGTGTGTAGGTCATGCCTTACCCACAACCAAACAGTCCTTGTGGTCTGAGGGAATTTCAGTCCACACTCCAGAAAGGTTTTACAGCACTGACCTGTTACTATCCTAGGTAACGTCAGGGCAAGCCCAAGACGAAGAGAAAAAGACATAATTCTTGAGGCTTGAAGAGGCTGAGATCCGTCTGCTGGTCAGCTTTATCAGCTTTTCTGAAAACAAACCAAGGGCAGCCACTGATTAAAACATTACAAATTCCTGTTTCCTTTGAAAGGTTGGCTGTACAGACACAACGGCATCATACTTGTTTGAAAAGAAAGTCTGATTCTTGTCCAATTCACTTTTTTTTTTTGTTATTTTTTTGTTGTTGTTAGCCACTGTTTCACTTGCAAATATAACTCCTATGCAGAAAGTAAAATGAATTTTCAAGCTTAGCACCACAGTAAAAATTTTGTAATTTGGGGATAAACATGCTTCCAGATCTACATAATTACGAAAGGTTTGATTAGATGATCTTAGAGGTCTTTTCCAACTGGGATGATTCTATGATTCTATGAAAACTAGAACTTCAGTAGTAGAACAGTAGCCTTCCTAGGCTACTGACATATAGTGACTTCAAAGTTTTAGCACAAAATGAGAAGGCGGCATTATGATTTACTCAGGAATAATGGTGTAGTTCTAAGTTGTCAGGGTTTCAATAGCTTTTGGCTGTATAAAATAATACAGTATGGATTTTTTTTTATTTTTTTTTAAACAAGTAATTACATATTCTATGGATATGAAGTAATATACAATGAACTATTCTGATATAAAATTAAACTAAGTATCTTGAATTTGTCATTCTATATTTTCATCCATCTTTATCTGAACTGATAGGCAGTTCTCATAATGTTTCAAAGCCCCTCTGATAAAAATAACATTCTGCTCATCTTCCAGTATCTGAATACTTTTCCAATGAACTACAATTTTTATAAGTATACATCTTCACACAGGTAAAAAGCTGTTTAAGTTTAGACTATAAAATCTTCAACGCCACCATATATTGAAAGGAAGTGAAAGTGTTTGAATTTCTGCTCTTCAGAAGCAGCAGCCTTATAAGAGATGGCAACAAAACAAAAACTCTTCTTTAGCAAAGCTAATAATTTACTTGTATTTAGGCAAGTAAGAAAGACAGAACATCACACAGAAACTTATGTTTGAATAATTTAAATTTAGAACTTCTCCTCAGACCCCTTTTAAAGTTAAATATCTACTTCTTGTACATGAAAGTCTTCATTGTTGGGAGGTAATGGTGCAAGAAAACTGAAAGGATTTAGAGTAGTTTTTGAAGTAATTCCTAAAAAAGGACAAAATTAACTTCAGTATACATAGCAAACATTTAACATCTCCCTTCAAAATATCACTGTACAGCTCAGACTGTGTAGCAAGTATACTTCTGCAAGAACACAAAAGAAAGTGACACAACCTTAAACATAGGTTTTACGAATTTTTATTGGAGAGTGTATGTTTCCTTTAAGTGCTATGGCTGAAAAGTGTTTCCTCTGAAATGAGAATGTTTCAGAGAAGTGAGGAACCTCGACAAGCTGGAAGATTGGGCTAAGAGGAAGCTCCGAAAGTTCAACTAGTGCAGGGTCCTGCACCTAGGGAGGAATAACAACAAGCACCAGTACAGAATGGGGGCTGGCCTGCTGGAGAGCAGCTCTACAGAGAGGGACCTGAGAGTCCTGGTGGACTGCAGGCTGACCATGAATCAGCAATTTGCCCTTGTGGCCAAGAAGGCCAACGGTATCCTGCGGTGCATTCGTAAGATTTTTGCCAGCAGGTCAAGGGAGGTGATCTTCCCCCTCTACTCAGCCCTGGTGAGGCCACATCTGCAGTCTTGTGTCCAGTTCTGGGCTCCCCAGTACAAGAGGGACGTGGAACTACTGGAGTGAGTCTAAAGGAGGGCTACAAAAATGATTAGAAGACTGTAGGACCTGTCATATGAAGACAAGCTGAGATAAAGGGGCCTGTTTTACCTGGAAAAGAGAAGACTGAGGGGAGGCCTCATGAATGTGTATAAGTATCTGAGGGAAGGGTGTTGAGAGGATGGAGCCAGTCTCTTTTCAGCTGTGTCCAGTGATGGCACAAGAGGCAATGGGCACAAACTGAAGCACAGGAAGTTCTGTTTGGATATGAGAGTGCATTTCTTTACTGTGAGAGTGACAGAGCACTGGAACAGTTTGCCCAGAGAGGTTGTGGAGTCTTCTTCTCTGGGGATATTCAAAACCAACCTGGATGCCATCCTGTGCAATGTGTTCTAGATGATCCTGCTCAGCAAAGAGGTTGGGCTAGATGACCTTCAGAGGTCCCTTCCAACCTTAGCCATTCTGTGATTCTGTGATTATCTACTTGTTTCTTTGAGAAACTCTGTTACTCACAGATTTTGTTGTTGTTGTTGTTGTTTTGTTTTGTTGTTATTCTTGAAGAAAACATTGAATTGTTAAAGGGCATGTCACTTTGGCATAATGGTCTTGCAATAGCAAAGAGCATGCAGTGAGGATACAAGAACAATAGTTTTCAGAATACAATCGAATCCCTTCTGGTTATGTGAGATAGTTTGAAGATTTCATTAAACCTTCATTAACATTATGACAACTGCCTGAAAATATTTTCAGTCAGCAGTCTACCTGGAAAACCTTACCTTTCTCAAAACATTTAAAGTAACTATAGTCTGTAGTTTCTGCAACAAACCACAGCAATCACAGTTTCATTCTTCCCCACATGAATTATTTCCTCCATAAAACTCTTCACTATTGTGATATTTGATTTTAAATTTTTAAGTAACTTCCACTTTCTCTGGTGTTAATTGGTTTTGTTTGGATGTGCTCCAGCAGACCAAGCATCTGACTCCAGATCTAAAACAAGTAAAACATTTGGATATCACAGTAGAAATAAGAACATTTAATTCTGAAGAAAAAAATGAGAATAGTTTTATGCATCAAGTCTTTGGACATTTCTGAAATACAAAGGATGAACTTTCAAGCCATGTGACTTGAATATTTTCTTGTCATTTTTGTTTCCGAACCAAACTATATTATTTCCATTCTTTTAGTTCTATATTTCCATGCTCATTTAGTAGATTTTCTTTCAAACTGTTTCCTCAATCACCCAGTGTATTTCCCTTCAAATTACTTCCTCAGTCTTGTAGTAAGAAATCAATGACACTAGACAGTCCAAGTGAAAAAATTATTTTGCTAATTGTAATTCAAAATGAAAGTTTAACTCTTATCAGGAATACAGGGTTGTTAGAATATTGATCAATCCCACGGAAGGTCAGCTAGTAGCAGATGTACATTTGATGCTTGTGTTATAATCAAATATTTGGTTAGAACAGGTAAAGAATGTCCAGTTTTAAAGTTTGCATTTGTTTGTTCCATAATAGTAAATTCCTGCAAGTCAGTTTTCCCATAAACCTTAAACAATGATAAGTTACTTAAACATCCATCATGGAGGGAATAAAAAGAGGACTTTTTAATTGCAGGTTATTTTTGTTGTGGCTGACATTATTTCATATTAGCTGCATTCTGTGCTTTCTTTTGAGAAATATTAGTAAGCTCTGAAAACCTGTCATTTAGCTTGTAGAGGAGAATGTTCCTTTCCCAGTCCTACTGCCTAATATTTCATGGATATATTGTGAATGTTCAGTCCATTCATGTCCCACTGGGACAAATATGTTGGATTTGAACAAAAGTGAAAGTGTAAATGTGCTTGGGGAGAGAACAAAAATATAGGCATCTGCATAAACTGTAGGTAGGGGTTATTTTCTCCCCTGAGGTTACAAGAAAGTTGCCCTTGTCTTAACTCCGCAGATGCTTAAGGGCCTTGGATTGTTTTTAAATGGATTATTAGTCCAATGTATAATACCGGTGGGGCAAATCCAAAACACATTTGTTTTCTTTGGCTGACGTCTGTGGCAATTTTGCAAACAAAATGAATATATTACATACCTTTTAGACTTTCACTCCCCAATAGGCATTAGGACCCAGCATCTGATATGCTACTTCTAATTTTAATGGAAATGCTGTATGTGGAAGGAATAGAAAACAACACTCTGAAGTTTTACAGATTCATTTCTAGTAGTTTTAGTAGATGTGCCAAGGATTTTGGTCTTATTTACAATAGAAAAAAAACACAAGTATTTTCAATTAGAACAATGAGTGAACTTTCTCGGTAATGAACAAAATCAGTGATTTTAATAGACACATTTATTAGCCATGGTCCACTAGAATTAAAAGATTTTATTATTATTATAATTATTATATTATACAAACTTGTATAAAAGGATATGTTATCTTAAAATTATACAGATTTTTTTCCACAAGCAACAGAGAAATACTGCACAATCTGAAATAAATATTTTTACTTGTAATTCTCAAATTTATTTATATTTTTCTTTTTTTTTTCCTCTTCTTCTTCTTCTCTCTCTCTTTTTCTCTTTCCCTCTCTCTCTTTTTTTTTTTTTTTTTTAACATTTTGAAGTTTCACACTTGGATTCCCCAGTTTTATCTTATCTTCAGATATTTGGAATCCAGAATCTTAAATCCTTGTAAATATGTCAGTCTCAGGAGACTATTTTGTTGTTCTTCAAATGCTTAGTCACAGAAAAAGGGTTAAATTAATGGGAAAAATATTTTGACATCCACAACAACTTCTCTGCCAAGTTTAGAAAAGTTTTTAACTTCAGAAATGATCTATAAATCTTATTTGCTGCAGTGCCATTTTGTTCACCGCGTGTTGATATGCTGTTACCTGTTGCATCAGGTAGCAACCTTCTCCCCTCCCAACCTCCCCCCCCCCAAAAAATACAAATAAAAAATAAAAACAAACAAAAAAACAAACAAACAACCTAGAATAAGACATTATCAAAGTGTTTTTTGTTGTTCTTCTTTTGTTTAGAAATGCAAGTAAATTAAGAAGATATTCTGATGGCAAAGATCAATATGGGAAACCTCAACATGTGCAACACTTGCATACAATTTGAACATACAATTAAAGTTTAATACACTGATAAATTGTTACAGCAGAATATTCCAAAATTAAATTGTCAACATTTTAGTGGAAAAGAAGTAAAAAACTAGTTAGCTGAATTCGATTAGTTTTTAAGTTAAAAAGATAAAACAAACAAATAAAAATCAACAAGACAAAATGCATGTACAAAGCTGTGGATGTATACATACTGAATAGGCTTTCAGGCCAAATATAAAATTAAGAATGATGTATTCCATGCTCAGTAATATTCTATCATAGAAAGTGTTGGTTAATTACAATGATAAGTACTGATACTAGTTCTGTCTGCAGTTACACTTTATATATATGTAGGAAGTGAAGAAACATTTAACATATTCCACTCTTTCTCAAAGGAAAATTATGCCAAAATATTTGTAACTTAAAATAATTAATAATAATAATAATAATAATAATTGTAGATCACAGAAGTGAGTTGTGTTTTCACTTATCAGAAAATTTATTTCTACTTGTGAGACAATGTGTAGCCCACATATCTTCTAGTCCAGAAAGTCAACAGTCTTCTGTTAAACCTTAATTTCAATTTACCTCTCCTTCCTTCCTTCCTTCCTTCCTTCCTTCCTTCCTTCCTGACCTGACCTTCCTTCCCTTCTTTTCCTTCCTTCCTTTCCTTCCTTTCCTTCCTTTCTCTTCTTAATGCTTTTCAAAATTAAGTTGAACGTCCTTATTCTTCTCAGAGAGAGTCTATCACTGCATCTTCTCTCATATATTAGTCCCATTAATTGGTTCTGTAATGTAAATTTTGTGTTCAGAAAGAAGACACGAGCTATTATCTGACTACCAGGATTGGGAATGTTGTTCATATAACAACTCATATGATGCAAAGAGTGATGAGTGATCACATGAGTGAATAGAGTGATGCTTCATCACTTAGACCTTTCTCATGCTAGCTCACTAAACAGCTCTCCTTTGGAAAAATTAATAACTGCTGTAATCAATGATACTAGACTGATTTCAAAAGACAGTCTCTTGCTCTTTTCCCTCTGCCTCTTTATATGTAAACACCTGGTGATCTTTGTGTATCCATTTATATCTTTTTAATAAAGGTTGCTGTCAGTGGCGACTGACACAATTCTTTTGGTATTCATTTTGAATAGTTTCATTTTTATGAGTATCATATCTGCAAATTTATCTATCCCAAAGCCACAAGCGCTTTGGTACAAAGTACACTAGCTTCCATCATAAGATAAGGGGAGTAGATAAAAAAAAAAAAAAAAGGAAAAAAAAAAAAAACAATCTGCTTTTGAACATAGGTGTATATCAGCTAGGAAGATTGAATACAGAAAATATTTATTTTGGTATAAAGAAGAAATTATTAGGATAATAAAACAATGAAAACATGACTAATTTCTGGATTACACATCGTTCTCTCACACAATAGGACACTCAGAACATGTTCAAAACGACTTCAAAACGACTAAATAGTGAATACTTTTACAGAAAAGAGATTTAGGGACAGTGAGAATGATGACACCCATCTCTCTTTCTCAGCACACACTCATGTCCTCTTCATTACTGCAATGAGGCTTAGACACAAGAAAAAAAAAAAGTGTCAAAAAGCACAAAGACTGTGAACAACTAGACCAATAAAATTCGTTGACAAAAGATTTTGATAGCTTAGCTTTTTATATTCAGTATTAAATTCAATGTTGCACTAGCTAACATGAGCTTAATGGCCAAATACGAGACTCCAATGGTTATGTTTTTCACAGCATAAAAACTCTAACCTGTTTAGAGAGTTTTAGGATTTATTATTATTATTTGCATGTGTATAAGTCCATGGGGCCAGATGGTATACATCCCAGGGTGCTGAGAGAGATGGCTGATGCGGTTGCCGAGCCACTCTCCATCATATTTGAAAAATCATGGCTGTTGGGGAAAGTCTCCAGTGAATGGAAAAAGGGAAACATTACTCCCATTTTTAAGAAGGGGAGAAAGGAAGACCCGGAGAACTACAGGCCGCTGAGCCTCACCTCTGTGCCTGTGAAAATCATGGAGCAGATCCTCCTGGAAGACATTTTAAGGCATGCACAAGATAAAGAGGTGATCCAAGACAGCCAGCATGACTTCACCAAAGGCAGATCTTTCCTAACCAATCTGGTAGCCTTCTATGATGGAGTGACAACATTGGTGGACAAAGGAAGGGCAATGGATATCATCTACATGGGCTTGAGCAAAGCCTTTGATAAGGTCCCTCACCACATTCTTCTCTATAAATTGAAGAGGTATGGATTTGAAGGATGGACTGTTAGGTGGACAAAGAATTGTTTGGCTGTTCGCAGCCGAAGGGTTGTGGTCAACGGTTCTATGTCTGGATGGAGACTGGTCACAAGTGGTGTCCCTCAGGAGCTGGTCTTGAGAGCAGTGCTCTTCAACATCTTTATCAATGACATAGATGACAGAGTAGAATGCACCCTCAGCAAGTTTGCAAATGACACCAAGCTGAGTGGTGCAGTCAATACAATGGAGGGAAGGGATGCCACACAGAGGAACCTGGACAGGCCGGAGAAGTGGGCCCATTAGAACCAAATAAGGTTCAACAAGGCCAAGTGTTGCACTTGGGCTGGGGCAATTGTATATATACCTATATAGAGAGAGAGCAGGAGAAGAAGAACTTGAGAGCAGCCATGCGGAGAAGGACTTGGGGGTCCTGATGGATGAGAAGCTGGACATGAGCTAGCAGTGCACGTTTGCAGCCTAGAAGGGCTGCATTAAAAAAGGAATGGCCAGCAGGGAGAAGAAGGAGGTGATTGTCCCCCTCTACACTGCTCTTGTGAGACCCCACCTGGAATAATGCATGCAGACCTGGGGCCCCCAGCACAAGAAGGATGTGGAGCTCTTGGAACAGGTCCAGAGGAGGACCATTAAGATGATCAGAGGGCTAGAGCACCTCTCCAATGCAGAAAGGTTGAGGGAACTGGGCTTGTTTAGCTTGGAGAAGAGAAGGCTCTGGGGAGACCTCATTTTGGCCTTCTCGTACTTGAAGGGAGTATATAAAGAAGAGGGGGAATACCTGTTTACATGTGTTGGTAGTGATAGTACACAAGGGGGAATGGTTTTAAACTAAGACAGGGGAGATTTAGGTTAGATATTAGGAGAAAGTTTTTCACTCAGAGGGTGGTGAGGCACTGGAAAAGGTTGCCCAGAGAGGTTGTGGATGCCTCATCCCTAGAGGTACTCAAGGCCAGGCTGGATGTGCCTCTGGACAGCATGCTGTAGTGGTTGGCAACCCTGCCCAGAAGAGGGGGGTTGAAACTAGATGGTCTTTAAGGTCCTTTTCAACCCAGGCCATTTTACGATTCTATGAGAAGACTTACCACAAACATATTTTAGAACAAGACAAAAAAGCCTTGTTAGACATGCAAGATGTAGAAATTTATCTCCACTAGAATCATCTAATACAAAGATATGAATTTTAAAAATTCTCTGAATGTGTTATTTAGGAATGTAATATCAGTTTATTGAAGAATGTAATATCAGTTATAAAAAGCTTATTTGTGCTACTTGTAAGATAAATGATAAGCCCCAATAGGTCTTACACTGCACCCTGACATGGTATAGGGCTCCAGTTTTCAGAATGAACTTCATCTCACAGAAGATTACTATTTAAGGATAATGAAATAAATGAAATAATGAAATAAATTAAATAAAAATAAATAATGAAATAAAGTTATTTTCAAGTATCACAGCAACCAGTGTTAAGAACTAGGATAAACTATTCACCAGTCCTTCCTGTGAATATATTAGACAGACTTGATAGTGTCATTACGGTATTGAAGCATTACGGTAGTGAAGAATGATTTTTTCACTTTCTACTAAGTTCTGTTGGCTATTCTATCAATAAGTCCCTGGCTAATGCAAGTTCTTAACTTAGTGCCTAACCACAAGTGGTCAAGTCATTTTTTGTTTTGTTTTGTTTTGTTTTTTGAAGTGCTTTCTGTGTGACAGCAGAGCATAAGTATGCAGGACACCTTACCCACTTAAAACGTGTTGAAAAAATGTCAGGAGACAGCCTGCGTTTTTCATACGGTGTTCAAATAGCTATAGTATTACAGCACTAGAGGTACTTTTTTTTTTTTTTTTTCCTGCACGAAAGAGACAAATAAAAAAGAAGTATGAAATACTTCTTAATAATGCACACAGCATGGGTAACAAACAAGAGGAGCTGGAAGCCATCGTGCAGCGGGAAGGCTATGACTTGGTTGCCATCACGGAAACGTGGTGGGACCACTCTCACGACTGGAGTGCTGCAATTTCTGGCTATAGGCTCTTCAGAAGGGACAGGCAGCACAGAAGGAATGGTGGTGTGGCTCTCTATATTAGAGATTGTTTTGATGTTGAGGAATTTGAGGCTGGGAATGATAAGATTGAGTCTCTATGGGTTAGGATCAGAGGGAAGGCCAACAAGGCAAGCATCCTGGTGGGGGTCTGTTATAGACCACCGAACCAGGATGAGGAGACGGATGAGGAGTTCTACAGGCAGCTGGCAGAAGCCGCGAAATCATAGCGCTTGTTCTCGTGGGGGACTTCAACTTCCCAGACATATCCTGGAAGCACAACACAGCCCAGAGAAAGCAGTCTAGGAGGTTTCTGGAGAGTGTGGAAGATAGCTTCCTGATGCAGTTGGTTAGAGAGCCTACCAGGGGAGGTGCCCCACTGGACCTTCTGTTCACAAACAGAGAAGGACTGGTGGGAGATGTGGTGGTTGGGAGCTGTCTTGGGCAGAGTGACTATGAAGTGGTTCAGTTTTCTATTCTTGGCGAAGTCAGGAAGGGGATCAGTAAAACCGCTGTCTTGGACTTCCGGAGGGCTGACTTTGAGCTGTTCAGGACACTGGTTGGCAGAGTCCCTTGGGAGGAGGTTCTGAAGGGCAAAGGAGTCCAGGAAGGCTGGGCACTCTTCAAGAAGGAAATCTTAATAGCTCAGGAGCGGTCTGTCCCCACATGTCCAATGACGAGCTGGCGCAGAAGAAGACTGGCCTGGCTGAACAGAGGGTTGTGGCTAGAGCTTAGGAGAAAAAGGAGGGTTTATAATCTTTGGAAAAGAGGGCGGGCTACTCAAGAGGACTTTAAGGCTGTTGTGAGGCTGTGCAGGGACAAAATTAGAAAGGCCAAAGCTCATCTGGAGCTCAATCTGGCTACTGCCGTTAAAGATAACAAAAAACGTTTTTACAAATACATCAACTCAAAAAGGAGGACTAAGGAGAATCTCCATCCTTTTCTGGATGCGGGAGGAAACAGTTACAAGAGATGAGGAAAAGGCTGAGGTGCTCAAAGCCTTCTTTGCGTCAGTCTTTAGCGGCAAGACCAGTTGTTCTCTGGATACCTGGCACCCTGAGCTGGTGGAAGGGGATGGGGAACAGGATGTGTCCCTCGCTATCCATGAGGAAATGGTTGGTGACCTGCTACAACACATAGATGTACGCAAGTCGATGGGGCCAGATGGGATCCACCCGAGGGTACTGAGCGAACTGGAGGAGGAGCTGGCCAACCCGCTTTCCATGATTTATCGGCAGTCCTGGTTATCAGGGGAGGTCCCAGTCGACTAGCGGCTAGCAAACATGACGCCCATCTACAGGAAGGGCCGGAGGGTAGACCTGGGGTACTATAGGCCTGTTAGTTTGACCTCAGTGCCAGGGAAGCTCATGGAGCAGATTATCTTGAATGTCATCATGCGGCACTTGCAGGGCAACCAGGCGATCAGGACCAGTCAGCATGGGTTTATGAAAGGCAGAACAACCCCAAGCAGCGCTACAGGCTGGGAGATGAGTGGTTGGAAAGTTGCCTGGCAGAGAAGCACCTGGGAGTACTGGTTGATAGTTGGCTGAATATGAGCCAGCAGTGTGCTCAGGTGGCCAAGAAGGCCAACAGCATCCTGGCCTGTATAAGAAGCAGTGTGGCCAGCAGGTCTAGGGAAGTGATTGTCCCCCTTTACTCAGCTCTGGTGAGGCCGCACCTCGAGTACTGTGTTCAGTTTTGGGCCCCTCGCTACAAGAAGGACATGGAGGTGGTTGAGAGAGTCCAGAGAAGGGCAACGAAGCTGGTGAGGGGTCTGGAGAACAAGTCTTATGAGGAGCGGCTGAGGGAGCTCGGGTTGTTCAGCCTGGAGAAGAGAAGGCTCAGGGGCGACCTCATCGCTCTCTATAGGTACCTTAAAGGAGGCTGTAGAGAGGTGGGGGTTGAGCTATTCTTCTATGTGCCTGGTGACAGGACGAGGGGGAATGGGCTAAAGTACACCAAGGAAGGTTTAGGTTGGATGTTAAGAAGAACTTCTTTACTGGAAGGGTTGTTAGGCATTGGAATGGACTGCCCAGGGAGGTGGTTGAGTCACCATCCCTGGAGGTCTTTAAAAGACGTTTAGATGTAGCCCTTAGTGATATGGTTTAGTGGAGGACTTGTTAGTGTTAGGTCAGAGGTAGGACTAGGTGAACTTGAAGGTCTCTTCCAACCTAGACGATTCCGTGATTCTGTAATAAAGGAAAGAAAGGCAGACGGAAAAAAATATTTAGAACAAATAATAAGAGAGGAAGTCTCACCTGGCATACTTCTTAAATGTGATTTGTATAGCTTCTCTGACAACATAGTACAGCAAAGGGTATGACACTTTTCTAGTGACAGGACTGTTTCCTTGCGCAGAGCTCTGATGAATACATTCCACAAAAGATCCTTAATTCGTTATTGCAAAAATCAAATGTACTAACCCTAACCCTTTCACGTATCATGCTATCACAATGAATCTACCTTGCTTTCTCATCTTCTCCAGCTTGTAGCACTTCACAAGGAGCTACCTACACTAAGGGAAGTGCATAAAATCTGACTGAACAATTTAAGAAAGACCATTGGATGTGTAGTGTTACAAGTGAGTCAGATCCTGTCATATAAAAGTTTTCAGCAAGGGATGAATGGTAAAATTGGCTAGTTAAGTGTACAGTGTGCTTGTCATTTATGTAACATCCCATGCAGTACAGTGTGAGCACAACTGGGTTACTTTTAAGGGACTTCATTGTGGAGTGGTAGCAGCAAAATGGAAGAGTCTGGATATGCCACTGGCTAAAGGCTTCTGGGATTTTGCACATACCACTAAAACTCCTTTAATTTAATGGTAAATATTTACCTTAAAACTTGATGTTTTGACTATTATTTCTACTAGAAGAATGTCTCAAACCACTATTGCTTAGAGACTTCAGTTCTCTTTCAGTTTCTAGTCCCTTCTGATTAGTGATTAACTTACTATCTTATATTCTTGTAACATCTTTGTCCTTTTAGTTAAATGTGTTTGCATTTCTTTTTTGATGCTGAATTGCTCTAACCCTTCCTTGCTGTGTAGGGGTCACACAGAATACCGAAACAACTGAAGCATAAAGAAAAGTTTCTGTTGGGTAACTCATTACCTCAGCATTATACTTTCACTAACCTTTAACTACCTATTCTGATTTTAAAAGTAGTGTATGGCAGATTAGGTTGTGCACTGATTGTGGTATATGCCTACCAAGAGTCTTCTTAATGTTCCAGTATTCAACCCTCATGTATATTTAATAACCCTGTTTAACAAAACTTAAATGCTGTCTGGGGACATGCACTGCAAGTTCACACAGCAGCTCATACTTGTAATAGGGGGTGGGACAACAAAACTGTTATGTTCTTCCTGAGAACGAGTGCAGTCAGTAATAAACATAAGTAAATCATACCAACCAGAGCCAGTTCTGATACTTCCTTACAGTTCATTTTACGCACTTGTTCCTTCACTGTACTCTAAGCCTTCTGACAGGAGCTTTTTTTCCTCTTTTGGGGTGCTCTGCTCAGATTCAGTTTGGTCAGATCATTTGCGGTTTCTTTTCTTTTGGATTTTTTTTTTTTTTTTAATGAAAGAGTAAAATACAAAGGCTCTATCACATCGAATGTTGATTTGCCTTTTTTGAATATGCTTTTCCAACATGCCACATTGTTGTAACACCTTGTTGTATTCATTCTATGAGGAGGTTAATGTAGGTTAAAAAGAGAAAAGAAGTCTAAATTTAAAAAATAAAAGTGAATTAGGTTGAGGGCTCTGAAGAGTGACTGACATCTGCATCAAGGCTATCTTGCCTTGAGAGCCTTCTTAGTTAAAACTGACTTCATCACATCTTCTCTTTTTATTCTTTTATCAAGAGCTGTTAGTTCATCAAAGTGCAGTTCCCTTTTTCTCATCTATAGGGTTTGTAGACTTGAGAGGAGGTAAATTAGTCCCTGCTGTTGTGACTCCAGTGATTTTGCTTGTCTTATACTAAAGAGGAATGTGAAGTCCAGTGTCCTTTTATTATTATTATTATATATTTCTTTATTTTATTTCTTTATTTATTTATTTTTAAAGGTGGACTAAAATGAAAACAGAACAGATCCACCACTATTTGCAAACATTTTATAGACACATAATGTATCACACAGTATTTAAAATCCTATTTTTTCCACCTTTCTGAGTGATATTTTTCACTTAATTTTAAGCCTATGGTCAAGAAAACAATCACAATCATGTATATGGGTGAGAAATTAAAAAGAACTAAATTCCTTTTTGTGAGTTCAACACACAGACAACATTTTTTTTTCCTTAGTTAATGACTTAAAAGTGTTTAATCTTGGTATTTTATTTAGCATACTTTCCAGGACAGCTCATCACTGATGCTCTGGTTCTTGCTTGATTTTTTGCCCTGAGGAATAAGAAAGTAATTTTAAATTTCCTTTCTTTCACTACTATGAGAGATGCTAGATTTTTTCTCCTCCAGTCTTGGACTTGAGGTCAGAGGAAACAAACAAAAAGTGCAATGTTATTAAAGTCCAGAAAATGAGAACTGGAGGAATGTGATTTATTATGAATAAAGCACTTTAATGAAGATTTCTCCTGTATTGGAATAGGAATAAGAATTTTGTCCAGAGATCTTGCATAAGGGATCATTACATACAGAAAAATTAGACATTCCCTGTAAAAGATAGGAAAAGATAGGAACAGAGTGATGTTCTGTTCACCCATAATCATTTTGTAAATCCAAAAGAAAATAATTGTTAGACACAAAATTTGTGTCAAAGAATGTACAAATGCTTTTTGCTTAGACTTATGAAAAAATGAGAAAAAAAAGAAAAGAAAAAAAAAAAGAGTATCATATATAATGGTTTTCCATTTTGTAAGGTTGAGTCAGATCTGCAAAGTGCAACAACAACCAAGAAAATCTATCACTCCAAAATACATTGGAGTGAAAGAGATTAAAAAACATAACAAATCAAAAGTGTTGAGACATTCATTTACAAATCACTAGACAGACCAGTTGTCTGCAGTGTCACCTAACTTTGTGTTTGTGTGTGTTTGTCTGTCTGTCTGTGTGAACAACAACAGCAAAAAGATCCAGAAATAAAATAAAATAAAATTAAATAATAAAACAAAACAAAACAAAACAAAATAATAAAACAAAATAATAAAATAAATAAAATAAAATAAAATAAAATAAAATAAAATAAATAAAATAAAATAAAATAAAATAAAATAAAATAAAATAAAATAAAATTAAATTAAATTAAATTAAATTAAATTAAATTAAATTAAATTAAATTAAATTAAATAATAGTAAACTTGTATTTTTCATGCTGCACTTATTCCTGAGGGGGAAAGAAAAAAGCATAGCTTCAGTTGTTCAGACATAGAACACATAGGGTAATTTCTTTCTTTCATCTCAATTTTTATGTATGGTGGCAAAATCTACGTTGATAAAAATTCCATTGTACCTGCCAAGTGATCAGCTGATGTCTGATGTGGTCACCTCTGAGAGTCCTCTACTGAAACCACATTCTGTGATTGTGTGCAGTGCTGTCAGAGCTGAGACAAGGCTTAAGGCTTTTGAGGTACATAGACAGCAACCATCAGAGTCATGAAGGATTAAATTTGTCCCAGACGGAAGGTTATGTGGAATAAACTTTGATTAATTCTTGAAATGATTGAATACTAAATGAAAAAGAAGGACAAAAGGTCAGTTTATTTACTTTCCTTACTATTATGTGGTAAACAGCAAACTCTCTTACCTTTCTGAAAAAAAAAACAAAGAAATAAACAAATAAAAAAAACCTGTTCCCTGCTTCTAAGCAACCTAATAAAGTTTTAAAATATCAGTCTTTCTCACCTTACCCATTTTATTTCAATTTTTTACCATCCGAGCACGAGAGAGAAAGCCTATAAGAACAAATACGCGTGTTGCCATTTGCATGAGAAATGAAATAATTTAATTAATCTCAGATGCAACAGTACTCTTCGCTAAATTTTATAAATAATCCAATCATTAATCTCTGCTAAATCAGCTTCCTTTTCACAAATAACTGTAGTTTTCAGCCTTGATGGTCCTTGATAATAAGCCAATAATATTGTTAAAGCTTTATATTACCTTAAGGACTACCTTTGTTTCAGGGGATCATCTCATTTTATTTTACTGATTTTCTACCTTTTCCTTGATGTTAAAATTCAAGTTGTAACAAAAAGAAAATTTTGGCTTGAATTCTTTGTGCACGAGGAAAAGAACCTGCAAAAGCCTTGCCTCATTGTATGTTCTCCCCCTTTATATTTTTTCCATAATCTGCATCATTAAATATATATAAATATTATATATATAATATATATATATATATATATATATATATATATATATATATATATATATAATATATATAATGATATAATAGTCAGGTTCAAGAATCCTCTGTTTCTCTTATGCAGGGTGTTTGTATACTTTAGTCTTTATTACATAACCGTATCATTTAAACATATTCTTATATCTATGTTAACTACTTGAAATGTCAGTGAGAGGACCCTTTATTTCTCCTGTCCTTTTTTCAAATATTTGTCTCTTTTATATGGGGAAATATCACAGCAAATGTCATTAAAATGACCAAAAACCTCTGTAATTCTTTCAGTAAAAACAAGAAAGGCCAAACGCTCTGCTGTTGAAATTATTCTTCAGATTTCCTGTAGATTTATTAACCTTCTTGTTGGTATTATAGCTGATCATTCATTTTCACGTATCATAGAATATTGTAATGATACATACACAGTACAGATGTTCAAGAATGAAATAATGTTGGCATCCTTTGGGAGCTTAATGGATCCTTGTTTTGAATTCAGTTTAGACTCAACCAGGGCTGCTGATCTGTCTGATACATTCCAAGTGAAGGTCTTTCAGTTACTTTATATGTTAAAGTTGCAGAATGTTCTTGCATACTATTTAAAATAAATAAATAAATAATAAAATAAAATAAAAAATTGTAATTTCCAGAATTTTGTAGACATCATTTTATTTTTACCTGCTTAGTCTTTACAAAATCCACTTCAGTCATTCACAGATAGCGGTGAAGCACTACTTGACTTAAAGTACGTTTTAAAGAACTTATAAGAATATAGTGATATATAAGCCAAACAAGCCATTTTAACAAGATGACTCTGTAGTAACAACTGGTTTATAGGTCAGTTTTTCTAATCCCTGTTTGGCAAATAAGTTGTTTATACCAGTTGTTTCCCTAAATCTTTGTTTCAGTCAACTAAGTCGTCTAAGTTCTAGGTTGTCTATTACCAGGTAAAATTGTTTCTTCTATTATTTAGTGTTGTACTTCACTCCCACCTGGCATAGTTCAATATATTTCTGAGTGGATGGAATATATGAAATAAGTAAATTTTGTTTCAAAAACACCCTCCTGTTTATAATCATCCATACTGGATATAGAGATAACAAAGATGGAACTGGATAAAAAAAATAAAAATGTGGAAGAAATAACTGCGACCCTGGACAGGAAAGCTTGTTTGTTGCAATTGGCAAAGCAACTGTGGGCTTTGGAAATGTTGACCTTGTAGCAGCAGTCTTTCTCATGAAGATGGCACAGAGGAAAATTTCCCTGAGATGTGAAGAAACCACTTCTCACACCATGGTGTTACAAAGGAGTACGCTTTCTATCTGGTTTCCCATTTATAGAATCACAGAATCATCTAGGTTGGAAGAGACCTCCAAGATCACCAAGCCCAACCTCTGACCTAACACTAACAAGTCCTTCACTAAACCATATCACTAAGTTCAACATCTAAACATCTTTTAAAGACCTCCAGGGATGGTGACTCAACCACCTCCCTGGGCAGTCCATACCAATGCCTAACAATACTTTCAGTAAAGAAGTTATTCCTAATATCCAAACTAAACCTCCCCTGGTGCAACTTTAGTCCATTCCCCCTTGTCCTATCACCAGGCACATGGAAGAATAGCCCAACCCCCACCTCTCTACAGCCTCCTTTAAGGTACTTATAAGGGGCGATAAGGTCACCCCTGAGCCTCCTCTTCTCCAGGCTGAACAACCCGAGCTCCCTCAGCCGCTCCTCATAAGACTTGTTCTCCAGACCCCTCACCAGCTTCGTTGCCCTTCTCTGGACTCTCTCAACCACCTCCATGTCCTTCTTGTAGCGAGGGGCCCAAAACTGAACACAGTACTCGAGGTGCGGCCTCACCAGAGCTGAGTAAAGGGGGACAATTACTTCCCTAGACCTGCTGGCCACACTGCTTCTTATACAGGCCAGGATGCTGTTGGCCTTCTTGGCCACCTGAGCACACTGCTGGCTCATATTCAGCCAACTATCAACCAGTACTCCCAGGTGCTTCTCTGCCAGGCAGCTTTCCAACCACTCATCTCCCAGCCTGTAGCGCTGCTTGGGGTTGTTGTGCCCCAGGTGCAGGACCCAGCACTTGGCCTTCTTGAGCTTCATACAGTTGGCCTCAGCCCATCGGTCCAGCCTATCCAGATCCTCCTGCAGAGCCTTCTTTCCCTCGAGCAGATCGACACACGCACCTAACCTGGTGTCGTCTGCAAACTTACTGAGGGTGTACTCGATCCCCTCATCCAGATCACTGATAAAGATATTAAAGAGGACTGGCCCCAGTACTGAGCCCTGGGGGACGCCACTAGTGACCAGCCTCCAACTGGATTTAACTCCATTCACCACAACTCTTTGGGCCTAGCCATCCAGCCAGTTTCTAACCCAACAAAGTGTATGCCAGTCCAAGCCACAAGCAACCAGTTTCTTGAGCAGAATGCTGTGGGAAACGGTGTCAAAAGCCTTACTGAAATCAAGGTAGATCATATCCACAGCCTTCCCCTCATCCACCAAGAGCGTCACTTGGTCATAGAAGGAGATCAGGTTTGTCAAGCAGGACCTGCCTTTCATAAACCCATGCTGACTGGTCCTGACCACCTGGTTGCCCTGCAAGTGCCGTGTGATGACACTCAAGATAATTCAAATGGACATGAAATTAATCCCTTGAGATACACAGCTCTTTTCCATTTACAGAATGGCTGTAAGTGTTTACTATGTGTGACATTACTGCAGTGGAACTTTACAACAGAAGAGCTGCAGATGATCTCCTTAATTCATACAATGAATTCCATGGCCAAACATTCTATTTAAAATTCTTCAGTGTGATTCTTTCTGTCACTCTCTTGTTTACAGCTAATTTCTTTTTCTGAGTTTGTGTGAAGGTGTAATCTGAGCTCTGAGGTTTTTGTTTGATTGTTTTAAACTATTCTGTGTGATACAGTCTTTATATTATAACAGCAAATGTAATTTAAACTGAATGAACAAGAGTTAAGAAAAAAGAAAAACACAAAACAAAACATTAATTCTTAGTTTTGATTCCCATTCAGAACTATCAGACTGATCCTCTTACCTTGCAGCAAAGATGACAAAGTTTCCTGACCACAGAAGAACCTCCAAAGCCTTTCCATGGTAGAAGGCATACCACACATCTAACAGAGAAATGTGAGTAGGGAAAAACATGTAGTTCCCTAGATTTAGATCTTAGATTCACATTGAGTGGAAAAAAGTAACATGTGGTATCCCCCACAGATGTGTGCTGTGACCTGTAGGATTCAGTTTTCATTTTTATCAGCTGCATATATAGTGGAATTGAGTACACCCTCAGCAAGTTTGTGGATGACACCAAGTTGTGTGGTGCAGTTGATAAGCTACAGGGAATATATGTCTTTCAGAGAGACCTTGACAGGCTTGAGGAGTGGGATTATGATGTTCAGCAAGACCAAGTGCAAGGTCCTGTATCTGGGGCAGGGCAATCCCGAATATCATTACAGACTGGGTGATAAACTGAGTGGATCCTTGCAGAGAAGGACTTGGAGATAGTGGTAGGTGAAAAATCTGGATATCACCTAGCCATGCATGCTTGTAATGCAGAAAGCTGTGTTCATCCTTGTCTGCATAGAAGAAAACATGGTGAACAGTAGTTCAAGGCAGGTGATTCTCCCCATCTGTTCTACTCTTGTGAGACCACATCTGGAGTACTACACCCAGCTCTGGGGCTCTCAGCAAAAGATGGGAGATACAAAGTGCATATAAGGAAGAAAAGTATTATGTTGAGGATGGTGAGGCACCAGAACAGGTAGTCCAATGAAGTCATGGATACTCCATTAATAGAATTGTTCAATGTTGTGTTGGATTGTTCTTTGAGTAACCTGCTTTTATGAAAGATGTCCCTGGCTATGGCAGGTAGGTGTGGGGTATGGTGAGGAAGTAGGTGTTGGGAGTGTTTTGACTAGATGGTCTTTAAGGGTCCCTTCCAACCCAAACTTTTCTACGGTTCTGTGGTTCTATGATGATCATAACTAGTGCTGATCAACTAGCGCATTGTTTGGCACAGAATAAATATCTGAACACAGAGCCTCATGTGGCTCAAGAACTACATGTTCATCCATTTAATACTAAACCTAAACCTAAATTATGTATTTTAGGGCTGAATTTACAGAAGGTTTCTGGATGACATAAATATGTTAAAGACTTGAAATCTATTCCTAAGTAAATCCCTGGAAGAAGCTTTTTGTTGGTCCAAGAAGTACTTATAAACATCAGATATTTTTTTGGAAATTATAAGAATATATTTCATGTCTAAAAAAATGTATTATTTATTAGTCTTTAATTACTTAATACACCTCCTGTATTTGGAAGATAATTTTGTAAAAATATTGTTAGCATTTTTTCTTGCTATCTTTGCTTTGTTAATATTACCAAGTTAGTGTTCATTTCTGCTATGCTATTTATTCATTCTCAGATTTTTTACTTGATTACATGAAGTCAGTCGCCTAGCAGTTTAACGACAAGAATAGCTTATCTAAACACAAAAATTGAATCACCAATGAATATTCACACCACTTAAGTCTTTTAAAATAGATACCCATTTTTATTCCCTAAACTTACAAAATTTATATTCCCTAGAATACAACACCTTTCAGTGAAGAGAGACCTAAAAAATAATGCACTCTGAATATAGGCTCCTCTGATGTTATCCTTCTTTGTCCTTTGACTACGAAAGGAAGACATGACTGCTAAATATACACCAAAACTAGAAAGGCATTTAATATTGTTGCTCATTGTCCAATATGCCCAGAGTCATGTTGTTGCTCTTTGTTTGTTTTTCCCTTAATTAAGAGAAATATTTAAAAATTATTTTCTCCAGAAAACAGAATTAGTTCATAGTTTTGTTATATTTTTCACATTTCAATGTTTCCTTTTCTTGAAAAATATGTCTATGAATTAAAATATAACAGAATACTTTATTCTATTTTGAGTTATATTTTCCCTACTAATGAAATACTAGAATGTGTTTACTGTACTCAAACAGTAACAGTTAACATCCAAGTTCATTTGAGTAAATTATTTCACAGTAATCCTAGAGTTCTGTGAATTTTTTGAAAAATAAAAAGCAGAGCTTAATAGGTGTTGTATCTAGCACGTAACAAAATAACAAAAATTTTCAGGGCTTTTTTTTTTTTTTTTTTTTTCCCAAACAGGGTTTGAAATTGGTTGAAGAATTCTAAGCTGTTGGCAGCTTGTAGCTGTGAATATCCTGAATTACTGCCACACTTAATTTATTTATCTTTCTAGAAATGTTGGCAAGACTCTGAATGTTTTTGCAGAATTGGAAGACACAGAGCATGTATCTTTGTCTTTTTTTTTTTTTTTCTTTTTTTTTTTTTTAGTGTAAATGGCATTTTTACTAGCCAGTGCACCTTTCCTGATTCCAGCTGAGATATAGTTAATTTTCCTCCTAATAGCCATTACAATACTGTGTTTTGAATTTAGGAGGGAAATATTGCTGATAACACACTGATGTTTCAGTTGTTGCAGAGCAGTACTTACAAAAAGACAAGGACTTTTCAGCTTCTCGTGCTGCCTGCGCAGGGATGAGATTGGCAGTGCACAAGGAGCTGGGAGGGGACACAGCCAGGACAGCTGACCCAGACTAGCCAAAAGTATATTCCGTACCATATGGCTTCATGCTGAACAGTAAAACTGGGGGATTTGGCCAGAGGATGGGGGACTACTTCTTCTTGGAGTCTGGCTGTGTACTGGTCAGCAAGTAGTGAACAATTTCATTGTGTATAACTTGCTTTGTATATTCTTTTTTAATTGTTGTTATTATTATTATTATCATTATTTCCCTTCATTTTCTGTCCTAATAAGCTGTCTTTGTCTCAACTCATGAGTTTTTTACTTTTTTTTTTTTCTTTCCTTTTTTCTGACTCTCTCCCCCATCCCATTGTGTAGGGGCAGGGAGGGGTGAACAAACGTCTTTTTGGTGCTTAGCTGCCTGTTGCAATAAGCCACAACAATATATTAGCTCCACTTTTAACAATATTTTCATCCAGAATAAAATTTTAAAAGTAATTTTGGATACTGGTTTAGAATTCAATTACAGGAGTGACTAGAACATGGGGGTGAATGAAACAGGAAGACAGATAGACTTAAGTGCCTGAAGGCAGCTCCCATAATTTAGAAAATGGTAAATATTTCATGCACTTACACATCCCTCTCCAGCTTACTTTGTTAGTGTAACTTCTGATATGAGAAAAGAGACTTTACAATCTTAAAAGTACAAAACTATGAACTGTACACAAAAGATAGTGAAAAGTAGAAAGTTACTGGGCTATGCGTTATTATGCCCACCACTCTGACCGAGCTTCTGCTGGTCAGCCAAATTTCAGTTGAATGGCAAGGGACAGATCGAACTGCTCCTGAGCACAATTTTCATACTGCTGTTTTCCATCTGCTGATACCATTATTATTATTTTTTTTTCTGTGGGTTTTGTACCCTTACCATATGAATGAATGTTTTTCCTCTGAAATCCTTGAGTTGCTGACAATACCTGTTTGAGCAATCTTAACTCAGTCTGCAGTTCTGACTTTCTTATGTTGCACAGTTCTATGAAATTTCTCAAAAGACTTTCTTAGAATTTAGCAACCTCTTTAGAGGTCTGAGGGAAAGTTATACAGCTGGATTGTACAAGAGCTAGGTCATGGATATTATATTTGTCAATATAATCCTGCATTTACTGATCTTGAAGTGATTTTACTTCATGATTAGCCATAAAAATAATGGCTAAAGAAAAATAATTTGAAACTTTGTTCAGGGAAGTGAATATTCTATTCAGTGCATGGTTTCAGTTCAGAAGTGGAAAGTATCTAAATGCACTTCATGAAGCTGAAGTTAGAAATATTTGTCAGCAAGTCAGAAAATGTTAATGTTATTTTCTAGTGTAACACTCAAAATGGGACCTTTTGAACTAATATGAAATATGCATGTCATATTTCCACTGAAACCCATAGGCTCAAATTGTTTGTTTATTTATTTATGCTGTCTTAGATTGAAGATGGATTAATAAATTGGTCTTTCTGATGTTATCATGAAAAAAAAAATATTATTTTGTTATTTTTTCCTAAAGTCCAGTGAGATTATATCTAAGTTATTTAGTTGTAATCTGTTTAAGCAGAACAATAGTAATTCATCCTAGATGATGCATTCAAATTTTCATTTGTCAAACTTTTGATAAATTGTTACCTATCTTTAAGCATCTTCCTAATTCTAGGAAATAATATATTTGTGGAAATAAATTTCACCTGCACAGAGAGACATTAATTTACATGGTAGAGCTTTCAAATTATACTATTGTTTATGATTATATTTATGTATCTTATCTGTTAAGTCAAATCCCTTAGAAAAGCCAAAACACCATTCTGGAATGTGAAATCCTATTATAAATAAGGCTATAAACATTACACAAAAAAAATAAAAAAAATAAAAAAAGTTTCCTGGAAATCAAAACTTAATGCACTGTGAGGAAACAAATTTCTTGACAGTCAATAACTGTTATTCAACCTTCCAAATTCTTTTTTTTCATAGGGGAAGAGATCATAGAGCCATAGTATTGTAGAATACTTTGGGTTGGAATGGTTCTTAAAGATCATCTCATTCCAAACCCCTGCTTTGAACAGGGACACCTTCCACTAGACCAGGTTGCTCAAAGCCCTATCCAACCTGGCCTAAACACTTCCAGGGATGAGGCATCCACAGTTCTTTTGGGCAAGTTCAAGTGCCTCACCAATCTCATATTTCTTCTTTACATTTAATCTAAATCTATCCTCTCTCAGTTTAAAACCATTACCCCTTCTTCTCTCACTACATGTCCTTGTAAACTGTCCTTCTCCAGATTTCTCATAGCACCCCTTTATGTACCGGAAGGCTCCTATAAGATTTTCATGGAGCCTTCTCTTCTCCAGACTGAACAACCCTAACTTTCTCAGCCTGTCTTCATAGTCTCCTACGAAGTGCTCCAGCCTCTGGTCATCTTTGTGGCCCTCCTCTGGACTTGCTACAACAGGACCCTCCCTGTTCTTACACTATGAGGGTGAGAGCACAGTAGAGGGGGAGAATCACCTCCATAAACTTGCTGGCCACTCTTCTTTTGATGCAGCCCAGGATATAGCTGTCTTTCTGGACTGCAAGCATGCATTGCCATCTTATGTTGAGCTTCCCATCAACGAACACCCCCACATCCCTCTCCTCAGGGGTTCTCTCAATCCATTCTCTTCCCAGCCTATATTTGTGCTTAGGATTGTCTTGACACAAGTTGACCCTGCACTTGGCCCTGTTGAACTTCATGAGGTTCACATAGTTCATCTCAAGACTGATGACTCAAGATGTATCAAGACATATAGTTTCAAGATGACTTGAATGTGCTGCCTGACTAATGTCCAGAGTTTTAAACCCCTGTTTGTTTTAGATATCAAAGTGTGAATCTGGATTCTTCAATGGTCAAAAATCAGGTTTATTTTTTCTCCGTCGACATGGGACAGTATTCATACAAATTCCCAGATTTTGCAGAGATTGATAAAGCATGCTTCTAAATGGTCATTCTCATTTCCTTTGTAAAGTTGCCTGTCCACAGTGGCTTCTTCTGTAACTTCTCACAGAACACTTTGTTACTATTTTCAAGTTGTACAGATAAATGAATGTCTATAAACTACTGAGTCACCTGTGTGTTGTTAACAATCAAATTAATGGTTATGTTTTTTGTTTGTTTGTTTGTTTTTTGACTGCTTCTACACACAACTTTGCTCTTTCTGATTGCCTGGAAAAGATAGCTATCTTCTTGGAAGCTATTTTTTTTTTTTTCAGAATCATTCTGAATATGACACAGAGGTTATGGAAAGACAAATTTTGTGAAGATACAGGAATTAGCAATGCTTCCATTAGCTGCTTCCATTTCTGATAGTGATAACACAATTATTCACATAATGAGATATAAATCTAGGTTGTGATAGTTTTCTCTAGTTCTTTCAGTGTCATTTTTCCTAAAGATTATTCTCAGTTTCCTACTGTGTCTTGTACATATTGGTTTTGTCTTCAAGCAGGACTTTCAAGAAACAAAAGTAAATATACAGCTACTTCAGTATAAGAGATTTCAATGTTTCTTACCTGACAATTCTTTATTAAACTTGTACTTCTATTTCTAGTTGTTTTGCACTATTAGAAGAAAATTTTATTTTTATAGAAGCTTTTTATAAAAACTTTTTCTTAACTATTCTCTGTCTCCTTCCACAGCATATCTTTCATTTTTTTAAACATCGTTCACCAGGGAAATCACAGTATTTCTGATCCACTGCCTGTAGTGGTGCAAACCATATAGAAAGACAGATTTTAACAATCTAAAGACAAATCACATCTCTCTTTCTGAATCTCATTTTTTAGTACGTAAAAGAAAAACAACAACACAAAAAAAGTCAAAAAAACAAGGTAAACTGTTTTAGAATTGCAAGAGGATTTTTTTTCCTATCATAAAAATCTCACAAAAACAAGTTTAAGCACTGTATTTTTTTGTTTTTATTACATCTATACATTTCAATATTCTTAGCAGTTTCTAGTTTTATTGTCTTAGTACTAAAGCTTTCCTTCTAATCTCTATCCTTTTGAAGTTAAGATGTCATGTATTAGTTAAACTTCATTTTTGGGAAATTATATTGCCTAAAAATAAGCCATGGAAAAAATGAGCAAGTACTTTACTGATGAAAATACTATAAATATATATAATAAGGTTTCTTCTGAGTTCTTATACAAACACAGAAAAAGATGATTTGTAGGTTTTCTGCAACAGATTCCCTTCACAGATTTGTTTATGTAAACCAAAGCTTCACATTGATCCATATAAGTTTAACATCATGGTTATTTGTACAAAAGACTTTTTTTTTTTTTTCACCTGAATTTTTTACCAATATTTTTCTTTCAGAAAATGTCATGAATTTTGTACATTTCTTCATTCCAGTATTTAGTTTTTCCTAATATTTATTAGTTAATATAGCTAGAAATCTCAGTCTATGATAGTCCTTAGAGTCCTTAGTAATGTTCTCAAAAAAAAAAAAAAAATTCAGTGGCATTCTGTGTGCTAAAAGTCTATTACCCATTTGCACATTGTGATTTCCATAAAGATTGCCTAAAAATTCTGTAACCAAGTAGTGCAGGCAGTGTTATTCCTGCACTGGAAAATCAGTATACTGAGTAGATAGTAGGAAAAGTTCTGGCCTTTGTCCTCTGAAATACAAGTTTGAACTCAATTTTATCTTCATTTTTAGTGGGCATTAGGTCAAAAGCAAAACTAATCAAGTATCTGGGCATAACATAGCACATGAGAAAGCAACGGAGTTATCACTCTCAACTATCTTCCCAGTGATGGAAGAAGAGAGACATAGGAAGGGAGCTAAAGGTTAAGGATTATTAACTCCTTTCTGTGGAGAAGCCATCATTTCTCTGAATTAAAGAATAATTTTTAGTTCCAATTGTTTTATCAGGTTCAACTTCCAATGGCAGAGCTCAGATGAGAACTAGAAACATTTTAAATTCCATTCTTTCCATAGCTTCTAAGAATTCTTGCCTCCCCCCCATGTATTGTACATGTAATAATGAAATTTATCACCACAGTAAATTTTTGTTTGAAACTTAATAGAATATAGGTGATTAAGGGGTGATTCTCCCCTTCTACTTTACTCTTCTGAGATAACACCTGGAGTACTGTGTTTAGTTCTGGGGCCCCAAGCACTGGAAGGACATAGAGGACGAGTCCAGAGGAGGACCATGATCAAAAGGCTGCAGCACCTTTCCTATGAAGATAGACTGAGGATGTTGAGGTTGTTCACCCTGAAGAAGTGAAGTCTGCAGAGAGACCATACAGCGACCTTCCGGTAGGTAAAGGGAGCCTACAGAAAAGGTGGGCAGGGACTGTTGTTTAACACCATGTTCTTTAAACTAAAAGAGGGTAGATTTAGATTAGATATAAGGAATACATTCTTTATGAGGGTGGTGAGACATTGAAACAGGTTACTCAAGAAGTTGTAGATGCCTCACCCCTAGAAGTGTTTAAGGCCAGGTTGGATGGGGCTTTGAGCAACCTGGTCCAGTGGAAGTTGTCCCTGCTCATGGCAGGAGTGTTAAGATAAGATTTTTAAGGTACTTTCCAATATAAATCATTCTATGATAAACCTTCCTTCCTTCCTTCCTTCCTTCCTTCCTTCCTTCCTTCCTTCCTTCCTTCCTTCCTTCCTTCCTTCCTTCCTTCCTTCCTTCCTTCTTTCCTTAGAAAAATTTCAGTAGAAAAGTAAGCTCCATGTTTTACTCCACGCTTTTCAGAATTTAAAAAAAAATAAAATAAAAATAAAAAATTCCTTGATCAGGTCATCTTTGTCTTGCCATATTGCCAGGTCCACCACACTTATATGTCTTTTATTTTCTACTCCACCATCCATAAGTGCCTCTTCTTCTTCTTCTGTGTTGAACATATGCTGATGGCAGTTTAGTTTGGCAGTTTTCCATTGCATAATGCTTTTTTTTTTTTTTTCAGGCTCGGAATGAAAAAATCTTCAGTGTCTTGCTAATTCAGAGCATTAATTGGAGTTGAATACAGAATTTTAGACGGCTCATGTGAGAGTAAAAACTTTCTTTATTCTGAAATATATTATGTTTGCTGTTATTTCATTAGTCTGTTGGCCTACTCTTCCTTATTCCTGCTTTTTCATTCACATTAATATCTTGGATAAATAATGTCAGAAACATAAAGATAAATAAAACTTTAACTGGTTTACTCATAAAAGTATTTATAGACAGTGATGCCTGGCATGAAAACGAGGAACATTTTTTTTTTTTGTAAAGATCAATGAATTTTTTGCAACTAAATTAATAACAGTAACTTTCTTTTCTGTGGTATTAATCTTCATGATACTGACAGAAAGTAGCTGTATATCAGATTCCATATATGGAGTGTTTTGCTTCCTCCTCCACTCTACTTACTATTTTATATTGTCTTACACAGTTGAATGAAGTGTACATCAGGACACAAAAAATTGTTGTTGTTGTTTTGTTTATTTGTTTGTTTGTTTTGTTTTTCTTAGCCTTAAAATGTGTTTTAATGGCTATCTCCAGTAAGGTGTATATATACATGTATACTTCTTTCTATATATATCACATGTCAAGGTAATCATCAGCACACAGCAGTTTCTTGTATTTCGTGGAGTGAGATAACATTCTTGATCTCCCTTTCTGTCATCCTCCCTTTTCTGGTCTTTTAAACTTTGTCACAAAATTGAGGAAGTGATTTTTATATGTTTGGGTACGCACATACATAAGTACTACTTGCAGTAAATGTTTCATTAACTGCTAGACTGAAAGGCCTTGATAAGGCTGGCTGAAGTCATAGAGCACTGAGCACAAGGGCTCAGCTGGTCCTTCCCAATTCTATATTTCATGCAGTAGAGATTCAGCTGTGCTGGTCTTAAATCAAGATAATTCACAAATATTTTTCCACTCTGCCAGCTCTGGGATAATAATGCTGTTTTGCAGAAGCATGCTGTTTGGAGTCATATTTGTTTGGAAATCATGGACTTTGATAAAGCTGTCTTGAAATGTTTACACTTTTTCAGGACTGACACTGTATTGTCGAGTTAACCTCAGTTTTGTAAAAAAGATGCTCTATTCTCTCCTAAAGACTACTATATATATATATATATAATATATAAAAATTAAATCAGGAGTTCTGTCACTGAAATGTAAAACAGCATGGTTGTTTGGTTGTTGATACCACATGTTGCATGTTGGCATGTAACATCATGTACCTTTTGGGGAAAAAAAAACAAAACACAAAACACACACTGTCTCAGCTATGACATAGTTTTCCAAAACTAAAACCAAAACAGAACTGACAAACTGTCAGCAAAACTAGAAGGCTATGTGGTTTTGGCTATTAAAGTTCCACAGGAACCCATGATAGCTCATATTCTGATTCTAAGTCAAACATAGCAATCTTGTTGATTCTTAGTGTGGTGCAGTTGCCTAAAGTAACTAGAAAAATAAAACTAAGATTCACATTTTAAAGAAAATGTACAGCATTGAAGAGGCTTTCGGGGCAGGGCATGGCTGCATTACCTGAGCGTTCCCTAGGCTTCCAACCTTAGATGCTATCACACTGGGGGAACCTGGTGTGCTGGCTCTAAGGAACAGTACAGAGCATAGAGTGGAGTGGAGACACCATGGGTAGGCTCTGTGACTAGGTGGGGACTGGACTGTTCTTGTGCACACTGAGACTGATAAGCTGTACTTATGCTACCCTGAGCCAACGACCTGTCAAGTTTTAACAAATGCTGTACTCTAGTGTACTTTTGCTCATTATAATATCATTATAATACCAAAGCACACCTCCATTCCAAAAGCTACCCACCTTCAAGGTGCCACCACCCCTTACTGAATTTCTCGGAGCCTATTCCTTTAAATGGAGACGGGAAAACATTTCACCAATCATAGCTAAGATATGCTTGACTAGAGTCACTCAATCTCCACCTAAAAAATAGAAAATAATATAAATTGTCCTAAGAGAGAGGGGATGTTAGGGAAGATACCATTGTCAGGGAAGATACAATCATCAGGAGAGATACATCACGAGGGAATCCACCATCACAAGGGAATACACTGTCCCAAGGACCTCCTGACTCCTGGGATCAGTCGACGGGCTGAGCCTTTCTTCCCTCCCCACGCACTGGGATGCCTTTGGGTGAGATTCGAACACTTGGTTATACTGTGTGTCTCCACAAAAACTTAGAAATCTCTGAAGACTCTTTGTGCTTTTTAACACACTAATTTCCAGGCTGCTCACCTGTGTATTTCATGCATGTTATCTTCACCTGTGTATTTCATGCATGTTATCTTGCTTTTGCAGAGAGTAAATTATTGCCGGCAATCCAAATAACCTGTGTTTCTGTTGCTGTAACAAATTGCACTTAACTGCATTGTTCCTAGCCATGATAGTTCTCACTGAACGCAACTAGAATAAGGGCGTGATATGTTATTAGTGAATCTGTGATCATGATACTTCAGTTCTCTGAATCCGACCAGACCCATATCTGTTAATGCATTATTGGTGAATCTGTGATTGTGATAGTTCAGTACCCTGAATCCAACCAGACCCGTAACGGTTAATCGGCTATGCCCCTTAACGTGACACTTAACTACAGGCATTCTCCTTTTTAGCACATATTCACTCAGTAACACTAGCTGCAAATATACAACCCTAATATTCCTAACTATTAAGTGAATTTATGCTTGCATGAAAGGACTTCAGAAGTTGACTGTCTATTGTCAAGCTAACACAGCAACTGTGAGAAACAGAATGTTCTTTAAAGAGAAATATTTAGAAGAATGCAGTGCAGTCAACAACAACAACAAAAAAATGTTGCTTATCTGATCATCTCAGAGGAAAGCTGGAAACTCAACATATGCAGGACATGCAGGACTGACTGCTAGGCAGAAATAAATAAAGATGTGCTGAATGTTAGTTTTCTTCCAATGTGATAGAATGATTTCTTTCTGTTAACATTTCCTGCTGCAAAGCATGAAGATCACCTTTTACACATGACTTACAGAAATAAAATCTTACTTTGGCTGTGAAACACATCAGCTTTATAAACTCATAAAAAAGTTCCCTACAGGGTCAAAAGAATATCATCAGATGTGACAATGGATGGGAAGAAGTCAGAAACATTATGCTAAACCTTTCATCTACAGGTCAGTACTTCAAATTCAGATGATGTTTATACCAGCTAAAAGTAATTAGGATGACTGTTAGCCTATATGAAATGTTATTGACTTCTATTCTTCTTCACAAAAGCGATCTAAACGGTGTTTTATTTTTTTTATTTTTTTTTCCTGAGATTCTTTTCTTAGGGATTAAATAAGCCACACCCGTAGCTATGGCATATCAGATTTGAGGCTGATAGGCATACGAAGTGGAGAAATATTTCATTTTTACTGAGTTGCTTATGTCGATAAAAGAAAATGTTGGTCTCCAGAGGTTTTAAAGCACCTTTCACAAGCACTATATTGATCAAAACAGAATCATGTTGTTTGTCTTCTACACAGACATAAAAATACTTTTTTTTTCTTTTTTTCACTCCAAAAAGGAAATTTTCAAGTTTCAAAGGTAAAGCCTTTTTTTTTTTTTTTTTTTTTTTTTTTTTTTTTAGAGTAGGAATCTTGTCACAGATTTGTCATAGATTGAACACTTAACTGAGCTGGGTCCAGACAAGAATTTTGTATATAGAAAATTCTGTGTTACAGGATCCATGTTTATCCTCAAAAATTGTGTTAAACAGTAGCTAATGAGTCTATGTTGTAGAAAACAGACTTTCCCTAGGAGAAAAAAAAAATAATAATAATTCTTTAGTGGGAATCTTATTTTCATGATTACCTTGAAAATATCTGACATCATTTATTTGATTTCCTTCCTTCCTTTTATATCATAAACACATGGAAAAATTGCAGCCTCATCTACACAGCCTTGAAAATTCGTTGGGGATAGGAAGACGTGTAAAAACAATAGCAGGGTGCACCTTAACCTATATTATGCTTTTGATAGCGTTTCCCGAAATATCCTCAAAAACAAAATGATAAGGTTCATACTAGACAAATGACAGTGAAGCGAGAAAAAACTGGGTGAACTGCCAGGCTTAAAGGGTTGTGATCAGCAGTACAAAGTCCACTCAGAGGTCTGTCACTAGGGATGTACTCCTGTGGTTAAAACTGAGAACAATACTGTTTAAAATATCATTAATGATATGGATGATAGAGCAGAATGCACCCTCAGCAAGCTTACAGATGATGCAAAACTGCAAGCAATGGTTGATTAACCAGAGGGTCATGCAGAGGGATCTGGACGGGCTGGAGAAATGGACAGATGGGAACCCCATGAAGTTTAACAAGGAGAATTGCACTTGAGTAAGAACAATCTCAGACACTATGACAAGCTGGGAGACACCCAGCTGGCAAACATGCTGGCAGAAAAGGAACAGATTCCTAATGAATATCAAGCTGAACATGAGCCAGCAACATGCCATTGCAGCAAAGAAGGCTAACAATATCCTTGGCTGCTTTAGGCAGACTCAACACCAGTGGGTACACCTGGAGTACTCTGCCCAGTTCTGCACTCCCTAGTACAACAGAGAAAAAGGGAGCTGGTGGAAAGTGTCACATGAAGAGCCACAGAGATGATAAAAGGATTGAAGCATCTGTCATACAGGGACAGGCTGAGATAGCTTAAACTATTTAGCCCATAAAAGAGAAGGCTTAGGTGTGATTTCATTGGTGAATATATAGTGTGGAGGGTAAGGAAGAGGGAGATGGACACTTTTCAGTGGTGTCTAGCAATAAGATAAGAGGCAATAGGTAAAACCAGAAACATACCAGGTTCTGTCTTAATGTACAAACTATGCAGATACCTGAGCACTAGCACAGATTGCCCAGAGAAGTTGTGGGGTCTCCTTCTCTGAGAATGTTCAAAACATGACTGGACATGGTCCTGGATAACACTCTCTCGGTGTCTGTGATTTGAGCTTAGAGCAGGAGTTTGGACTTGGTGTTTATATTGTCTTCCAACCTCTTTTGTTCTGTGACTCTGTAATACTTACCAGGGCTTTTTACCATCACATGTACATTGAGACAAATATGGGCAAAATAGTTTGGGATATATGACCTGTGATCCTATATTTTCTGTGTTTCCTTACATATTCCCACATAACTTAAAGATCCAGTATCTTTTCTTATGTCAGCTGTTAAATAGGTTTTATATCAAAGCAAGTTGTCCAGAGACATTTCTATCAGGATTTACTGACCTCCTCTTACGTGAGTCATTTACTACTGAATAATATGAATTCAGCTTCACTAAACCAGAAGGAATATTTGGAAGAGAAAACTATGTCCAATAAAACAAAAATAAATAATCAGAAAATAATAATAATTTTAAATAATAATATAATAAAAGAGACAATTATCTGTAAGGACTTTTTCCCTTTCTATTTGGAAGAGCAACAGAGTAGCTCATTCTTTATTCTTTATTATCCATCTGTGCTTGATGTTTCTATGTTTCAGTTATTGCTACTTATATTTACAGAAAAAATAATTCTCACCCCTCCCTTGCCCTGCTGGCCACACTTCTTTTATGCAGCCCAGGATACAGTTGGCTTTCTGGACTGCACACACACATTGCTGGCTCATGTTGAACTTCTTGTCAACCAACATTCCCATGTCCTTCTCCTCAAGGCCTCTTTCAATCCATTCTCTGTCCAGCCTGTATTCGTGCTTAGGATTGCCTTGGCTCAGAGGCAGGACCTTGCACTTGGCCTTGTTGAACATCATGAAATTTGCACAAGCCCACCTCTCAAGGCTGTTCGGTTCCTTCTGACTGGAAGGGACTCCAAATGCCCCCTTCACTCCAACATGTTGACCACTTCACGCAGCTTTGTGTCATTGGCATATTTGCTTATGATGCACTCAATCTCACTGTCCATTTCACTGATAAAGATGTTTAACAGTGCTGGTCCCAGTACTGACCCCTGAGGAAGACCACTTGTTGCTGATATCAGCTTGGACATTGAGCTGTTGATTGCAACCCTCTGAGTGTGAACATCTAGCCAATTCTTTACCCACAGAGTGGCCCATCCATCATATCAATTTCTTTCCAATTTAGAGACAAAGATATCATAGGGAACAGTGTCAAATGTTTTGCACAAACCCAGTTAGATGATGTGAGTTGTACTTCCCCTATGCACCAATGCTGTAACCCTGTCATAGAAGATCACCCGATTTGTCAGGCACAATCTGTCCTTAGTGAAGCTATGTTGGCTGTCACTAGTCACCTCTTTGTTTTCTGTGTGCCTTAGCATAGTTTCCAGTTTTTAGCATAGTTTTCATTAAGTACCTCAGCCGTCTCCATATCCTGGCTGACCATGTTTTGCATTTACTTCTGGAGAGGGACCCTAGAAGTTTATTTCTCTAGTCTTCCTTTTGTCATACCTCTGATGTACCTACAGAAAGCTTTCTCGTTGCCGTTAATGTCCCTGGCCAAATTTAATTCTATCGGGGCTTTAGCTTTCCTAACCTGATCCCTGGCTGCTTGTACAATGTTTCTGTATCCCTCCCAGGCTCTCTGTCTTTGTTTCCACCCTCTGTAATCTTCCTTTTTCTGTTTGATTTTGACCAGTTGCTCTTTGTTCACCCATGAAGGTCTCCTGGCATTTTTACCTGACTTCCTCTTTATTGGGATGCATCACTCCTGAGTTTTTAGGAAGTGAATCTTGAATAATAACCATTTTTCTTGGACCCCTCTTCCATTCAGAGTTTCAGTGCGTGATACTTTACCAGTCAGATCCCTGAAAATGCCAAAATCTGCTCTCCTAAAGTCCAGGGTAATGAGCCTGTTGTGCTCCCTCCTTGCTTCCCTCAGAATCCTAAACTGCACTGTTTCATGGTCACTGTAGACAAGGCTGCCCTTAAGCTTCACATCCACCACCAGCCCTTCCTTCTTGGTGAGAGTGGTCTACAATAGTACCTCTGCTTGTTGGCTCCTCAATCACTTGGAGAAAGAAGCTATCACCAAGGCATTCCAGGAATCTCCTGGGTCACCTATACACTGCTGTACTGTTCTTCCAATATATATCAGGGTGGCTGAAGTCCCCCATAAAGTCCAGGGCTTGTGAAAGTGAAGCTGCTTCTATCTGTTGATAGAGGGCCTCATTCACGTGGTCTTCCTCATTGGGTGGCCTGTAGGAGACCTCCACTGTAATGTCACTTGTCCCTGCCCTGCCTTTAATCCTGACTCAACTCGTCTGTCAGCTCTCATCCATCCCCAGGCAGAGCTCCACGCACTTCAGCTGATCACTGATATAGAGGGAAATGCCCCCTCCTCATCTCCCCTGCCTGCCCTTCCTAAAGAGTCCATATTCTTCCATTCCAACACTCCAGTCACAGGAGCCACCCCACCATATCTCCATAATGCCAGTTAGCCTATAGCCCTGCAGGCGTGCTTACATCTCTAACTCTTTTTATTTATTCCCCATGCTACATTCATTAGCACAAAGGAAATTAAGTTAGACCCTGTTAAGACTGACTTACTGTCTGGAGTGGCTAGAATTCCTTGTGTTGCTCTTCAGGTGCTCTCCCGCTGAGCCATGACCCTTCTCCAGGCACTGGGCATCTATCACTAACACTGGTGTCAAACTGGGAGAATCAGGAAGAACTGAGGTTCCACTCCGCCAGCAACTCTAGTTTAAAACCCTTTTCACCAGCTTGAAAAGCCTATGACCAAAGGTGCTCTCTCCCTTCTGTGACAGGTGATCAGCCTCAAGCAGACCAGATTTCTCAATGTGAGCTCCATGGACTAAGTAGCTGAAACCCTGTTTACAGCATCAGTCCTGTAACCATCAGCTGATTTGCTAGATTTGTCTGGCTCTGTCAATACGTTTCCTTTTGACTGACAAGACTGATCCCATCTTCCAATGCAGAATGTGCCTGAGCTGGACCCAGTCACCTTGGTGGGTAACCAATTATCAATTACCAAGTATCAATTAAAAATTAGAGTGCTTAGCAAAAACATTTGATAAGAACAAAACATTTAATAACAACAAAATAACAAGAAGAAAAACAAACAAAATGTTGTTTGTTATATACTGTTAAGTACTGTTAAATACTGATTGAGTATGACATGATAGGTATAAGTGTTTTTTGTTTTTGTTTTTGTTTTTGTTTTTTGAATCCTGATTAAAATTTGTGCAATCTGCAAGGAAAAAAAAAAAAAAAAGAAAAAGAAAAAAAAAATCTGCAATGTATTTGAAGAAGCCCTTTCTGTTGTCCTTGATCTCTCTTGCAAGGTTTAATTTTAAGGAGGGTTTAGCTTTCTTAGTTGCCTCCCTACATCATCTGACAACAGCCTTCTATTTCTCTTAAGTGGCCAGCCCCTCCTTCCATGATCTGTATACTCTCCTCTTCCACTTGAGTTTGTCCAGCAATTCCCTGTTTAACCATGCAGGTCTCCTGGCTCTCTTTCCTGACTTCCTACCTGTTGGGATGCTCTGTTCTTGAGCTTGGAAGAAGCAGTCTTTGAACAATAACCAGCTATCTTGGGCTCCTTTTCCTTCAAGTACCTTGTCCCATGGGTAATTATAACATCATGTATTTATTTATTTATTTATAATATGATAACGGAACTGTCTGTGTGTACATGGATATGTAATTCCCACAAAAGACACATGAAAAAGTCTCTAGGTTTGAGGTGGTCCTGACAACTTCTACGTTTGGAACACAGTAACAGACACTGTAAAAACACTTTTAGAGATGAAGTGTTTATTTCTAAATAATGATACAGTTGTAAATACAGATCAGAAAAAACTGCCCAGGTGTGCAAAGACTCATGTGACTGAGTCTATCAGGCAGCTGGCAGAAAGCAGAGAATGGCAATAGTAGGGCAGTCAGACAATATCAGCCTTACAAAAATGTAAATATTTTCTCATAAAACAAGATATTTGACTGTGCTTTTAAATAACATCATCAATTTGACTCTTCATTAGAAAATTCTTATGAAGAAGTGCTGTCAGGATATTTTGTTAAAACTTTGCGCTAAAACTTTGCGTTAACTTTGCGCTAACTTTACGCTAACACCAAGGTTACAAGAGGATTATTCATCACACGTGAATAACATTCTAGGTGGAAGGATTTACTGACTTTGTGTTTGTTATGGATATGAAGAGATTTTCCCATTCACTTTACAGCTGATTAATTCTGATCAAATACATTACCAAAAACAAACAAACAAACAACAACAACAAAAAAAAAACTGACTCTAAGACATTATGGATTTCAGAAAAGATAAGAAAAGTCTCCACTTTTAAAGGAAAATATGCATGTTGGGCAAAAGAAAGAATGTGGTTTTAACTTTGTTCAACTGTCTTGCATAAAGAGAATCAGAGATCTCATTTCTATCTAAAAGAAATGCTAAGTGACAAAAAAATATGATCTTCATACACGTCTTCTGCGCTATAGGTGAAGAATATTATCATATATTACTCCTACAGATACTGATTACCTGTGTTACTCAGGTATATGCCAATACAGTGGCTTTCTCTTCTGAAGGTATACTTTAAGATTTTAATTTATGGTGTGCAACATATTTCTGTAAAGGACATTAAATTAACAATCAATTTTTAATACAGAAAAGTCATTGTGGGATATATTGCTTTTAGTTGGCTACAGCAATCAGTTGAAATGCTGGAATTTGGGATTGAATTACTTTGGTTTTGAGTCATAAGGCTCAACACTGACAAAAATTGATAAAACCATTATCTGTTGAAAAATATAGAAATAGCAAATTTTAAACAAGCCAATTATTAGTCAATTTGGACATGAAGACAGTAAAGACATCTAATATGAATATTTTTGATGGGACAAGCATGTTTCAAAAGTTTCCTTTTAATTAGGATAATTTTACAGTTTTGTACCTATGAAATACTGCCTGTTAATTAGATGCGCTTATTGACCACCCTCATCGCCTTCTATGACTGGGTGACCAAAATGGTGGATGAGGGAAAGGTTGTTGACATAGCCTACCTAGACTTCAGCAAAACCTTTGACATAGTCTCGCACAGTATTCTCCTGGAAAAGCTGGCAGCCAATGGCTTGGACAGGTACACTCTTCGCCGGGTTAAAAACCGGCTGGATGGTTGGACCCAGAGGATAGTAGTAAATTGAGTGAAATCCAGCTGACGATGGGTCAAGAGTAGTGTTCCCCAGGGGTCAGTGTTGGGGACCATCCTCTTTAATATCTTTATTGGTGATTTGGATGAGGGAATTGAGAGCACCCTCAGTAAGTTTGTAGATGACACTACAAATGTAGTACAGATGTAGTTGGGAGGAAGTGTTGATCTGCCAGAAAGTAGGGAGGCCCTGCAGAGGGACCTGGACAGGATGGGTAGATTGGCAGAGGCCAATGGGATGAGGTTCAACATGGCTAAGTACCGGGTCCTGAATTTGGGCCACAACAACCCCATGCAGCACTATAGGTTTGGGGCAGAGTGGCTCGAAAGCTGTGCAGAGGGAAAGGATGGGGCTGTTAATCAATGGTCGCCTTAACACGAGCTGGCAGTGTGCCCATGTGGCCAAGAATGCCAATAACATCCTGGCTTGTATCAGGCATGGTGTAGCCAGCAGAACCAGGGAGCTGATCATCACCTTGTATTCTGCTCTGCTGAGGCCACAACTCGAGTACTGTGTTCAGCTTTCGGCCCCTCACTACAGGAAGGACGGCAAGGCCCTGAAGCATGTCCAGGGGATGGCTACAAAGCTGCTGAAGGACCTGGAACACAAGTCCTATAAGGAGGAGCTGAGAGAACTGAGATTGTTTAGTCTGGAGAAGAGGAAGCTCAGGGGAGACCTTATTGCTCTCTACAACTACCTGAAAGAAGGTTGTGGGGAGCTGAGCTCAGCCTCTTCTCGCAGATATCTAGCAATAGGACTAGAGGGAATGGCTTCAAGTTGTGCCAGGAGATGTTTTTGTTGCAAATTAGGAGACGTCTTCTCATCCAGAGTAGTCAGGCATTGGATCGGGTTGCTCAGGGAAGTGGTAGTCACAGTCCCTGGGGGTGTGAGTTTAAGGAAAGATTGGACTTGGTGCTTAGGGAGATGGTTTAGTGGGTGGCTTTGGTAGTAGGCGGATGGTTGGACAAGATGATCTTAGAGGTCTTTTCCAACCTTAATGGTTCTCTGATTCTCTGATTCTATTTAAAAGCATATTTGGCTATTTCGTAGTTACTTAATCCAATATAGATGGTTTAATAGTAGCTTATTTTAGTTTCTATGTAATTGTCAACAGTGCTAAGACTCATGGTCCTAGTACTAAATATAAACACTGTTTGTTGTTGTTGTTGCTTTTGATAATTCCAAAGTCTGAATGAAATTTGTGAGTAACCCCAGCCATGGTTATCTAGCATGAAGCTGCTTTGTGTATTACATAAAACCTTTCTGTTAATTTTTGATTATGCAAAGCTTCCTAATACATGCAATACCACATAAAGTAGCACAACAAATATGGCCAAATACTTCTATCTGAACAGTAGCTATAGGTCATAAGAACAAATCAATATTCTACTTGTACGTAAATAGCTGACAAATACTAGAAAAATCACTACAAAACCTGATGGACCATATTTAATTCTGACCTTAAAATATCTCCAGTATTAAACACCAGATTTTAAATAAATAGAACTGAATGCTCCTAGATTTATCACTTAGAATTGAATTTCTCAACTTCTCATTGACAATTTGAGTAATATGAAGTGAATTATCTGAAATACTCTTCTTCAAACCATATCATCTCTTGAGATTTCGTATCACCATATCCAATGGGAGTCCTGCATCTGACTAGAATCTGCAAGTACTGCTGTAATAGCAGTCTTTTACAAAATTAGATATTAAGACTAAACCCTATCTCCTGCAATCCCTTTGGAATTAGAAGAGTTGGACAGAACTGAGTACTGTAAATGTAGATCTCTGAGGAATAAATAGTAACTATATGTTTAGTAACATTTTCGTTAAAGCCCATCATAAGATGAATGATAGTGAAGTGTTTTTTTTTTTTTTACTTGAATATTAGAGAAAATAAAACAAACAAAAAAGCAAACAACCCCTATGCAAAGCATAATATAATATTAAAATTATAGGAAACAACATTGAACATATCTATTTGGTTATGCTAAATTCAGAATTAAAAAAAAATCAAATTCCATTTATATCAATTTCCCTTTATTCCCTTTATATTATAATATTCCTTTTATTTTATATCAGAACAATAATTATGACAACATCAAACATCTCTCTTGCACACTACTTTATAATTTATATATATATATATATATAAAGATATTCTGGCTTCACAAAAATTCTTATCATATATTTTAATACTTACCAATATATTTTAAGTAAAAGAGTAGAGGAGAGTATGTTCAGCAAGGATGTGGCATGTATTTATTTTTGCTATATATTTCTGTCTATCATGTATATTCTAACTAATTGCAGAAAACATGCTGAATGCCAATAGGCAATATAGGGACCACAGCAGCTTATGCTGCAGTCTTGTCACTGCTTTAAAACTTTCAGTAACACCTGTAAAAGTGGTCAGTATTGTAAAACAGAAATTCAACAGAAAATTCAGGCTTCTTAGAAACAGCTATTATTTGTGATTCAGATCTTAGATGACTGCTACCATTAATTGAAATGTAATTAAATATAGTAAAATATATAATAAAATATAAACTAATGTCTGGATGCAATGCAGTTAATCATAATGGAAGCAAGTTATTTCTCCATTTGAGATGGCTATGCAGCTTATTGTCTGGGAAAAGGCTTTCCAGAAAATATTAGAAATGCATCTTAAGCTATTAAATAAGGTTATAACACATACAAAATCAGCAAAACAGTGTGTTACTTCCATCATTAAAGATATCATGAATCTAAATACTGTTATTCCACACTGCTTTTTAATCTTATCAAAAAGAAATATTCAATGCTTTCTTCTTCACAGAAAAATGTTGCTTTTTTTTTTTCCAAGAGGACACAATATTAAACAGCAAGGTTTTTTTTCAGATATTAGGAGTTGTTATTGGAAAGGTGCTCAGCGGTGGTATAACTCAAGAACAGGAACCACTCATGACAGAAAATTATATTATGGCTCAAGACATTCTACAACGTTAGAAAATTAAAATATTAATCTTGAAGCTCTTATCTATAAACAAGTAAGTTGAAAGCAAAATTACTGACATTTAAGTAGTCATATTAAAGCATGTATAATCTGCATGACACTAGAATGATGCTTGGATGAAATATCCTATACTCTTTTTTTGCTTTTCCTGGAACATTGATCTCTTAATACGTCTGAGATGAGATATGTGTTTATATCCTAATATACATAAAGATTAGACAACCATTGGTGTGAGTCATTTGGACCATTCATATGTCCTTTGTGTCAAGACCCATTAAATTAAAAATGCATCAGGCTGAAAGAATCAGGTCTGATACATCTTAGTAGAACAAGAAAATTATGAGAAATTGAGAAAAATCTTATAACAACCTCCGGTGTTTTTGAAAGAAATGGAAAAACGTAATAAATTTGAAAAATAATGAGGAACATAAAAATGTAAAGGAAACCATTGATTTTTACTGTTTTTTTTTTCTTCCCCAATTTTGTTGTTGTTATTTTTTCTAGTTTTTTTTTAATTAACCCTTAATCATCCAACAGCGTTTGTAGTATTGAGCTCTTCCTCTGCGATAAACACACTAGATCCAACATACCAGAATTACCACTTCCTCAGTGAATGCAGTGTTTTAGACCAAAGATCAAAGACAGGTATTAGATAATAAGTTTCAGAATATTATTTTAGACATGCTTCAGCAGTGACTTCAATATTTTTGTAAATTTTGCCATAAGAAGAATTAAGCAAAAACAACAAAATTCTGGCACTTAAAGACGCTGAGCTTTTTCTTTGAAATGTCTCTTCTCTTGCATAGGCTTGAGTGGCACACCCCAATAAATAAATAACTGAAATTTTAAAAGACACAGGGCTCTAAAAGTTCTCTAAAGGTAATTCAAAACTGGTTAAAATGAATATAAATTTTAAAAACTGTTTAACACAACAGGGTCAATATTCACCTGATATAAGTATCTGGCTAAAAGAAACATGCATGACTGCATGCAAGCTGTATCTTAAACTTTTTTTTCAATCAGAAGGAAAAAAAAAAAAAAAAGTGTGCAACCAAAGTTCTATATATTCCTAAATAGACATAACTAGATTAGTTGTTTAGTCCCTCCCTCACACCCCCAAGAATAAGGAAAGAAAAAAAAGAAAAGGAATCATTTGTTTTAAATAAACAATTAAGCAAATTGCAAATTGACTATATAAGCAGCAGAATTTGATGGAATCTTATTTTAGCAACTCAAGAAAATACTAAATTTGGGATTTTTCAAATGTATTGCTGGGAAAGTCAAAAAACAGATATACAAAATCATGTTCTTCCTAGCTTGTCATTTCATATGATTATTTTCCTTGTACTGAACAGAGCCCAGGAAAATATATAAACAGAACAAAACTGATCTGATGCAAATATGCACTCAATTTGTTTGCATACAATTTACCATTGTATCATAAATGCTAAAACATAAGAAAAAATGCCTTACTTATTAATAGCCATCAGCTTTTTAAAGCCATGGAAATTTTGTCCTTCAATAATTTGAATGACTTGTCTGGATTTACTAGATTATTAAACTAAATGTGTTTATATTTCGCTTTGCAAATAAATCGTTTCATTTTCAATTTAAGTATCTTGGAAATACTACCATGAAGTCCTTTGTATATATTTATATTAACAGTTCACACTGATTAATCTTCCAAACACTATTTCTGACAATTTAGGTTTTTCATTAAATATATATTGTGTTATGCCATTTAAACATAAATTCAGCAAAGATTAAAAAAAAAAACCACATATATATATATATTGTTATTTTTAGAAGAGCTTGACATGAATGTCATCACATTAAACACCATTGTTTTGTGAACAGCATTGAATGCTTGAATCTATTAATTTCTTATTTATTTTAAATCAAAATCAAGCTCAAACTTGAGAGCTGAAGCTTGTCCTACTACTGAAGGAAGCATCATCTGAAATCCTATTTGAATTAAAATACCACATATACAAAAAATAAGTCCGTCATTAGAATGCATTTATTTTTCCAGAATACAAGGTTGTGGATAGATGCATATGGGCCTTATGGGATTTGGTACAAACTAGACAGAATTCAATGCCAGTTCCTACTTCAGATTATGTCTGACATTGAATCTGATAGGTCTTTTCAGTGTTTTTTCAGCATCTGTAAAATTAGGATAATATTTACTTATACACATCATGTTATGTCCAAGAGTGAATGGTTACTTGCACTGATGTTGAGACATCTGGAATGTTCAGTGGAGATCAGTAATGGATCAGTATAGAAGGTGTTCTTATGTAGTATTTTCATTAATGATCCTGGACAAGAGCAAGGTAATTCAGTTTGTCATAGAACACAGCTGAGAGGTACTTGTTAATACAGATGGGAAGTGGGAAAAAGAAACAAATTGATTACTTTTGTAACTATGGTATAATATATATTGGGATGATTAATAGTGACACAAACGTAAAACAATTCATTTAGATGGTACGATTTTATTTATTTTTCTGAAAAGTGTCAAAAATTTAAGGAGACCAACAAGCTAACACTTTTTACAATGAGATGTTAGCTTGATTAAGTTTTAGAAGTGATTATCTGATATTGTTGTCTCCAGCAAGAGAAGCTAGGTTTGATGACCAGGAAGAGCGAGTTTCCACTGAAATACATTAGATTAATATGATGAAATGGGATCAAGAGAAATACTGGATAATAGATGAAGCTTTAGTCTTGTTCTCATTTATATACCGTTAATGAAATTAATGCAAATTTCTGCAAGATTTGGTCCTTTGTTATCCTGCGAGAAATGTAGAAATAAAATGCAAAGGTTTCAATTAATCAAGCTTTTATATAAGTGAAGAAACACGCAAACAATGTATTAAAACAGTTCTAGAACACTTTTTTTTTTTTTTTCTATTATGGTCTTTAAAGTTCTGTTTTCAGTTTTCTTTCCATGATTTATTTATTTAGAAATAAAAGTGTTAGAAATTAACTAGATTTTAAGCAATGTAGAAAAATAAAAATGAATTGAAGAAACACAGCAGTGTGTCTGGGAAGAACTACCTGCAGTTTAGATAAATCTGCACAGCTTGTTCAGATCTGTCAGGGTCAGAAGCAGGTGGTTTGGAGTCATAATCACACTTTGTGATAGATGTTATTTGCTTTGTATTTCTCCTGATGAATATGTGACACCAAAGACAATTTTAAAAAGTCTTTCTTTCCTGTACAGAAAAAATATCTGCATAAGTATGCAGTTAACTTTGCCTTTCATCCAAGCAGGCAGCATAAAATAACATTTTGCTCTCATCCATGCACGATGATCACGATGTGAACAGAATATGATCCAGTGTCTGAAATCTTCTGCTCATTTGTCTGACTATGTAATCAGAAAAGGAGGGAACTGCACCACGGCTGTTTTCCAAAATATCACCTCTGTCTATTGACTGGCCAGAGGATGGGTGACATATGAACTCACCAAGCAGACCACAAGCAAGGCTCACCTCATGACTTTTCCTTTGGGTCTCCCTTCTCTATGCAGTTGCTAACACACACAGACACACACACACACAGACACACACACGCACAGACACAGACACACACACACACAGACACACAGACACACACACGCACACACAGATCTCCCTCTGTCAAATATGGTTGACAGATAATTATTCAAAAGTTATGGGAGAACACTGACAGACAAAGCAATCATGTAAGATATTTTCCTTAAGGAACCAAGTTAAAAATAAGATTATTGATTAATCTCACACTTCCTGTCTCAAAATTGTCCAATATTATTGGACAAAATTTTTCTAAGGTAAGCATTTTTTTTTCCTCAGCTCTCTATTGCTTCTCTATTTGAAGAACCCTCTGTTCATTTCAACACTGTCTGTACTATAGCTTTCAGTATTTCTTTATGTTCCTGCAGTTATTGGTTTAACTTACTTCTGAATATTTTTGTAGATCTGCCAATCCTGTTCTTTACTATGCCATGTGTATATATTTTTAACTCTCTTCCCTTCTTGCTTGAACTGCTCTTTATATCACCTTCCTTAATCATGTTGGCCTTTTCTGACCTTTTTGCTGTTTAAATTTAAACAGGAATAGATTTCAATTGCAGTCTGTTCAAGTATGTCTTAAATATTTACCACTTCTCCTCAGTACATTTGCCATGCTTTATAGAATTTCTATCAAAATCACCCAAGGCATTTTATATTCTTTCAACTCAGCTTTTCCAGAGTGAAAAATAATAAAATAAACCTATAACACTTCTTGTATTTTTCCTTAAGTGTTTTTCCTCTTGAGATTTTAAAATTTGTTAATGCTGTATTCCTAAATTTTAATATATTTTTGCTTGAATTTGCTATACATTATGTTTCTAATTTGCAGTGAAATTCTAATTCATGCAGGTCAAACAGTCAAAGCAATCACATTCTTTTTTCCTAATTGTGTCATTATGCCTTCTAGATAATACATTACCCACCACTTTTCAAGTCATGTGTTCTCTACAAAATATATTTGCAGTAAATATTCTTAAATACATAATACAACCTGTCAAGTTTTAAATATCAGTGTAATCCCACTGTTCAGTGGCTTTATAGTGATAGGAAACGGGGATAAACATAAAAGTGTGAAACATAAAATCCAGAAGTGTTCTATGGATTCTTTGTAAAACTACGTCATATTCTCCAGTCATGAATTGTTTTGTATTTAGCTAACAAGGCCTCTCTCATTTTCTCTCTAGTGGAACACCTTCAGTTCATACATCCAACCTCACTTACAGCAGCCATACACATTCTTTTTCTGCCTAAGTTCCAGAAGAATATTCCTGTTCAGTCATGCCAACCTTCTGCTCTGCCTGTTTGACTTCAGACATTTTTGAATTACCTGTTCCTTAAAAATTGACGAGCACTGATGGACCCTGGTGTCCTCAAAAATAGTTTACCAGGGGACAGGTAGATGCTCATTTCCCTTTATGTCATCAGCTAATCTTTACAGCTCTGAAACAGTCACCCAAACTTTGCACTTACCTGCATATGGAATTAGTGCTCTTAACCACTCTACCACTCTACTCTAAGGTCTCTCCCTCTGTCTACTGCTCTCTTTTAACTTCTGCTCACCATTCTTTAATAAATAAATAAATAAATAAATAAATAAAATTATGAGGTTATGAGGCTTAAAAAGTTATGAGGTTGTCATAAATATGTTTGATAAAAAATAACAATGCAACATGGTTGTTATTCTAAGCAAAGTTATTCTCATGCTAAAGATATCTCAAGTGAGTGGGGAAGATAAAGGATGAAATATGGGCAGAGAAAATGTGCAATTATTTTACATAAATAAATGAGTATTACTCATTGCCTCCTATCTATGACAAACAATCAAGATAAGAATCATTCAGAGATGTTTCTAAATCAGACCTCAGATAGCATGAAATATGTATCATCTGTATTTGCGTACTGGGATTAGAGCAATCTGTAATGTCCAAAGTGTTATGAGCACAGGACTATTCAAACACCTACCTTCCCTCTGCCTTACTGTCTCAAGGGTTCCTACCCTGCTGGAATGTAGAGAGTGTCTTTACTTGCTGTCCTGGTATTCACTTTTTTAAATCTGACACTGGAAAAGGTTGATAGTTAGTAGTCAGGGAAAGAGAGTGCATACATAAATAGAATTATTTACTAGGGGAAACCAATATGATGCCACAGTCTTCTGTACCCTGATACTCATGATATTCATCCTGTGTGTTTTTGTTGTTGTTGTTGTTGTTGTTTCTTTGTTTGTTTTTTCCTCTTTCATTGTTCTCTTAACAATCCTTGCAGTTGGCTTTCTTTCGCTCTTGCTTAACTAAGCACCAAGTATAATACAGTACTGAACTGCTTAAAAGAGCATAGACAGCATGACTTTAATCTGGTTCATTCTCATCTGTTTTGCCAGAATGGGTATTCAGGTCTGAAATTGTTTCCAAGCACACAGTTAGGACTGTTTTCATGTTGACACATGAATTTCATGAAATGAGTCCTCCAGACACCAGATGCTTGCCTCAGCAGTATGCAAATTCCAGATAGACACAGTTTCTCCTTGAAAACTATATTTATTTGTCTTTATAATTCTCTGACATCCAGGCATCCACTTCTTGCAGCTTGCTCAGGAGTCTTTGGGATAAGCAATGCCTGAGAGGAATTACACCTTCAGCACTTTATATGCTTCATGAGGAGTTTGCCAAATTCATCAACATTCAAAGAGTGGGTCTGGAGGAGATTAAATGTAGGGTAAGATGTAGATTCTAGGACTGAGAAATTTGTGCAACAGTAGCAGAAGAATATGGTGAAGCAATAGCGAAGAAATATCAATAGATGTACACATAGATCTCTAGAACAGAAAGAGACGCAGAAGTTCTTTCACATGGAATCACTAGTAAAAACTATTTGAACAAAATAGAAAAAAAAAAAACACAACACCTACGTTGTTTCCCTTTTTATGTGTGTGTATGTGTATCATTTGTGCCTTCTAGGAAGTAGTCTCTGAAATTTACTGGATAATTATGTACTCTGAGCAAACAATAAAATGTTTGGTTGGTTGGTTAGTTGTTTGCTTAGTTTTTCTGTTAGAAATTGTATATCACACTCTTAGTGTGTCCCTCTATTTCTCAGCTGAGAATCAAGAGAATCTACACAATATTTCGAGAAATTTCATCAGTCTTTAATCTTTATGCTTGAGACATTCAATTGGTATCGTATCTTCTGAGAAAAAATAATTTGCGAATTTTCTGGCTGCTAATTCTTAAGAAAAACTATAGGCTGTGTGATTATTTTGAATCTCACAGTATGTTTAACCTCTGCTGTCACCGATCATTCTCTGGATTTCTTGAGGTAAAGTCTCTTTGAGATAGGGTTTTTTTGCCTTTGCCCTACAAGAAGAGGAGATATTCAAAAAGTTCACATCATTATTATTTTTAATTGGCCCTGATTGTTGTGAGGGTTTACGATGATGTAGGAATCGTAAGACTGGAAAATACCCACCCACCATCTGGGTGCTATGAATTATCAGTCTCTGCAGTAATAGCGATATATTTAGGCTATTTTTTTTCAGAATTTGAATAACTTTATAGGACAACTGTTGGAGCAAAAACAAATGAAAAACAAAAATTTTGCAGATTTCACTAATGGAAAAAAATGTGGAATACTATAGTATTGCTTACTGTAAATGTAAATAAACATTTAAGAATCTGAGAGCTGTCCAAGTAAAAATAAGGAAAATAAGTGTAAGTCTAAGATGCTATAAGGATGAAGAACTTCTATCTTGAGAATTTAGCTCCTCTTGCATTACTTTTAATGTTCTTAAAAATTTTGTACTGGTTGACAAATATCATGTTATCCAAAACCTAAAGTATTTCCTATTTAATTTCCCAAAGAATTTTCTACGTGTCAATGAAAAGGTCCGAAAATTGCAGTTTAAGAAGATCTTATCAATGATCAAAGCTGAAACTATTCAGAAAAAATCGATATTTGAGTCCTTCCTGTTAGTAAGAAAAGCAGGTTACAGTAAACTTTTTAAACCTAAGAGAAACATTTGTCCTTGTCTTTTTTCTCCATCACTCGTTTTGTTGTTGTTTTTGTTGTTTTTGTTGTTTGTTTATTTGTTTTGTCCTGATTTGTTTTGTTTTGCTTTGCTAGTCTGCCAAGTGGTCATAAACTGCAGTTTTCCAAAAAAAGATAAAGTTTTCTTCTACTTTTATTCACATTTAAAACCTAATGGCTGAGAACTTATTAAGAGGAAAGCCTTCAGGAAAAGTTAAATAAATTGTGAATCATCTCCCACATAATCTATGTTTTCCTGAATAGACACTTATAAGTCTTATTACAGTATAATCATCATCATCATCATCATCATCATCATCATCATCAATCACCATGAGAGAAAGTGTTCTCTTTAAAGGTCTGATTACAGTATACAGCACCTAAAGATTAATGAAAAACATTTTGTGTAAATGGCTTTGCCAATTAATAATTTCAGCTGATGTTGATTTCTAGTGAAATTCCCAATCTGTGTTACTAGCTTCTTTTCAGGACAAAGCAGGTGGCCTACTATATATAGTCAAGACTCAGTAGACAGGAAGCTATTGACCTCTTGCCAAATGAATTGCTTCATTCATATTTATCGCCTAGAAAAAGATAAAAGTTGTTGACCATCCCATTGTATTAAATATATTTTTCTGCAATTCAGTCACATAGTTTTCAATTACTAACACAGTTTACTTTTCAAAACTACTTGGGATAGAATCCCTACAACTCAGAATATACTCCTCTCATTGATAAAAAATAAAATTAAAATAAAATAAAATAAATAAAATAAAATAAAATAAAATAAAATAAAATAAAATAATAAAATAAAATAAAATAAAATAAAATAAAATAAAATAAAATAAAATAAAATAAAATAAAATAAAATAAAACCTTGTAGGTTTTACTGTTAGTCTGGCTTTACATGCCACAAAACTATTTATTTCATCAGATACTAGTTTACTGGCATTAATGTCTGTCTTTCTGGCACAACATTATGTCAGAACGAATATTAAGTGAAAGTGAAACAGAATGGGTTTTCATGTTACATAGTGTATGCCAGAAAGGATGCAGTGGCAATAAATTTAGTAGATATGTTTATATCTACTATATGGAAATGATCCCCACTCCCAGCATAGCAGGATTTTTAATCTGTTTTGTACAGCAGCTAGTAAGAGGGACAGAAGGGATGAAGAAAGAAGGGTAGAGGAGAAAGTATATCTTTATGGAATCCCTTTATTATGTTTTGGTTCATACTGAGAAATGTTCATAGAAAGCATGAGGTAGGAGCCCCTATGATTAAAAAAAAAAAAAAAAAAAACTATAATTGTTTCAACTGCTAACAGGTGACCAGTCATGAAGACTGGTCTAAAGTAAGCCAGCAGAAAAACAACAAAAACAACAAAACCGTACTCTGTGCACAATGTGTTTCCCCATACTCATTTTATTGTATTATTATTATTATTATTATTATTATTATTATTATTATTATTATTATTATTATTATTATTCTTCATGGAGGGGTTTGCATACAATTGTGAATATATTGTAAATATAATTGTAAATATAATTATTGAAATTCAGCTGAGGAAGCAGCAATTTGTACCTGAGGGATTCATAATATTTTAAGTCTGTCCAATTAAACTCACTGCAATCTGATGATAACGCTGAATATGCCTTCAGATATTTTATTTATATGTGAAGTACTAGAAGCAGATGGACAATATTATTGTAAATGTGAACATAAGAACGACATCATGTAATTCTAAACCTTTTTCAGAAGAAAATTATTTGGGTGAAATGACAAACTTAGCAGGGATGAAGGTTGTCAAAATTAAGTATTTTTTTATAGAAAATAAATTTAAAACAAGAATTTTTCACACAATGCATGATTAGAGACACCTTCTTATGTATTGTATAAGGTCTCATCTCATCTTGTGGTGATCTATCTTTTAGAAGAGAGAGATACTCAAAACTTTTCAGGGTAAAATGGTAGAATAATATCTGGAGAATAAAAGGAAGAATTATAGAAAGAGAATTTATAAAATTTAAATTTAAATTAAAGAGAATTATAACATTCTGCTTTGTCTGCTACATTGTCAGAAGGTTAGAGATATTTTTTTCCCTGTTCCAGTGTTAGATATTAATTCAGATATTTTAAATTACATTCAATGACACTATAGACATATTTTCAATGTATGTGATTCACTGTCTCCTCTTTGGTTATAGCAACTTTCTTGATGCATATTATTTTGTGATTTTAATGAAATATTTCAAATTTAAGAATATTATATATATATATATAATATATTATAGAAATTTTCATTTTCATTTCAAAATCTGTGAAAAGTCAACCTATCTGAAGCTTCCTGAAACCAGAGAATTATTTTATGGTCCAATCCTTACGATTTTTAAATAAAATATTATTAGAATGAAAGCATCCATCACATAGTTTCATTAAATTAATTACTTGATTTAATAAATAGATTTGCCAACTAAGCAAGCATTGTAACAATCCCACTAACCACTGAAACATATTTATTTAAATAATTGGTTAGTGTTTAACATGGCTCATTATGTGCTTTAACAGTATGGTATACTGTGCATAATAATGTTAAAATATTGCCTCGGGGCACTGTATACAGTATTAAAATTCAAATGTCCCTTAGGCAAAAAAGAGCATGAGATAGGGCTTTTGCATCTCAGCTTCATATTGGAAGCTTAAGGATAATTAATGATGGACTTAGAGAAACACATTGGGAACAAACAATTAGCCACTCGGCAAATAAAAAAGCCCATGAGACAAGCCTTCGGTGTTAGGTGTTACCCTCCATGCTTACTATCCGTAGTACTATGTGTACTATCCTAAAAAGGGTCTTTATATTTTTAAGTTTGTACATAATTAAAACAAGATCAAATGCCATTCATGACCTACATAGAAGACTAAACCATCTCTCCTGAATAGCACTAGGAGATGAGTATTCATAACTATAAAGATCTTAAGAAAATGCAGTTTAGTCCACAGGTACTGCATCATGCTTTAGCGTGTTCCACTAATCTTATATTCCTGCTGATTGATTATTAAAGATTTGATATCTCAACTTGTTGTGCATCTGCTATCTTTTATTCTTCTGTGTGCATTATTCATGAAAAAATTCCAAACACAATATGAAAATGTTATTTTATATAAATGGAATTCTGTTTTGAGAATGTTAAATTCTTCCAAACAGTGTGTTGTTCTCTCGACATTTACGATAAAAAGTTTTGTTAGTGTTACATACTCTTTAAGGAAACACATAACAATCTAAGTTTGGGGGGAGTCAGAAAAAAAGATTTAGATGAGAATGAAGTAGTCTTTGTAACTTTGTAACCATCTTTTTTCAATCTATAATTATGGTTATTCAGTCAAAATTATTGGGAAAATATTATTGTCATTGGTTCCAACTGGAGTCTAGAGATTATTTCTTTTTAGGTTTTCTAAATTCAACATTATTTACAGCTATACCAGTTAGATATTATATCAGTATTACTGTTGTTATCCATACATTCTTGGCCAGTGTGCCTGGCCAATAAACGCATATGAAGGACTTTTAGTTGAATAAGTAAATATATAATTCTGCAAAATCAAGTGCTTGGCAATCTTTTACAAGCACACCTCTGACTTGAAAAACCTTTACTTAAATGCTAGCTTGAGAAACTCTCTCTCAGCTGCTTCTGATTGGTTGTTTTAGCTTGCCTAATTTATCTCAATTGAGCATATGCATTACAGAGGACGAGTGAGAGAGAACACCAAATCTGACATTTCATTACATTTGCATTTGATGGGTGTCTTTTTAATATGCTAATGATTCTTAATGAGTAAAAGGTTGCTATGGTTGAGTCTGGAATCCTCCTTCAGTTATTTTCTTCCTCCTCCTTGTTTTCCAGCTTTCATCCTTTATATCCCATGTTTTTACTGGCTCAAGGCCACCAGTCTCCCTGTTTTCTACAAGGTCTCCTTGTTCTCTTCAGCTTGAGACTGCCTAGTTTTATGTGTCTGCTGTTTGTTCAAGGTGTTTCATGTTTTTTGTCAATATACTACATATGATTCCATAAGTAATGATGTTATAAAACACATGCCACAACAACAAAAAAAGTTTCGTTCTTAAATGTATTATCTAATTTCAGAAGCTCATTTTTCCTATAAATAGCTTGAAACCCTTAATGAAAAACACTTAAAGCATATATATATGCTTATATATATGTTTATAATATATGTATTATATTATATCATATTATATGCTTATATATATTTATATTATATAAGTATATATATTATATGATGGAAAGGGTCTACTGTTTCATGTTCAGAAATGACAAAGAAAAGAGATGAGGAGTCACAGATAAAAAGTGTAAAAGACCTCTTTGCTATATAAAAAATCTAAATTTCTTAAATTTCATCTCTGTTTGTCCTAGTTTTCATTTCTTCATATTTTTTAAAAAAATGAAAAAAAAAATTAAATTCAAGTAGATTAGATTCATTTAAATTACATTTGGTATTTTTCTTTTGCATATGCAACATTATTAGTTGGGAAAATAACATAAATTTCAAATAATGCAAAAAAATGCAAATATAAACAAAATAAAGATGCAAGTGTAAATTAAAATATAAAGTCGTTAATTAAGTTACTTGTTCAGGAGAAAAACAAAAAGAAAAGATTATTTTATTAACTGCTCATTAAAGAGGCTTTTATTAAAAGATTTTTATTATTTTTGTATCCAGAGAATAGGGCAGGTTAACAAGAAAATTTCAACAGAAAAGCATCAGCTGATGTAGCGGCTAAATAACTGCAAAGATAATGCAACTAAGGTTATTAGAAAGAAGGGGCATGATTGTTTTTTTTGTCTGTTTGCTGGTTCATTGGTTGTTTTCAAACCCAGTTTCTAAGATTGTGAGCTGCTAATCACTGGTGTAGACATATAAATTATTTTCAGTTCTTTTCAATATGTAGAGTACAACTGATTCTGAATATTGTGGATAGTGATCTATCAGGATGTCAGAAATATAAAAGGTCTGTGGGTAGATAACTAATTTTATAGAAGTGCTCTGTCAGATTCCTTATTTTATTGACCTGTTAACTAAAGTGACTGGATTATAAATTTTTCAAAAAAATCTTGATCTCTACATTGTGTGTCATCTAAAAGTGTTATTTGACCTCAACAATAAGACACTGATTTAATTTATTCTCTCTCAATCATAAAGATGAGAGAATCAAACAATTCAGAATAAATATTGTATAAGAAATCCACAATTTGCCTTCATGAAAACTCTTTAAAATAGAAAATTGGAGGATCCTTTTCATGCAAGGTTGCACTTTTTTGCCTTTGCATATATATACGTAATGGGTGCTTGGTGGTGTTAGTAGCTCTCTCATAAAATGCAGATCAGGGCTTTGAAAAAGGCTGTTGAGATATGTTCATTGGCACTAACAAGTATTTTCAGAATAAAGCAAGGCTGTCTCAAAACCAACCTGTTCATCTAATGTCTTTATATTCGTAGTAAAGCAAGTTCTCTCTCACACTTACAATATTTTATGACAATTACTGGCCACAGAAAGCCATATAATCTCTTTCCATTTAAGGTCTATAAAACATAGTAAGTGGAGACACTACTGTTCACTGGTATTATATCTGGTATGTTGTCTCACTAAGAAGTGTGATGAAATCAATAACATCTTACATGCACAGTGCTGTATCAGTTGCATACAAAGTAGAAACAAATACTATTGCTGAACCTTAGGGTATCTGTTTGGATTCATCTCATTATGTCAGTCAACTGAGAATCACTACCGTTACCAACTAGAGTTAAATAGCTCCCCTAGAGGGGTAAAGTGGTGCAGATTTTATTTGCATACCTCACCCCACAATACTAAATGCCTATTTCATTAATCGGTCTGCTTTAATTACTTTCAGTGCTATTATTTGTTTCATTTCTAAAGCCAGACAGACCAACCCAATATATTTGTATATAAATTTATCTATAGATTTGAGATACACACTTTAGAGATGGACATAGATATAGCTAGATGTAGGGATATGTTTACTTCAGACTAAACCTAGCAAAATCCAATAAGTATTTTTCCCATCTAGGTGACTTACATGAATGCTAAAATCTTAAGAAGGCCACCTTGCAATGGTGTCTTTCTATACAATTTATTACACAGCTCTAAGAAATAATTAAACCCCATTCCCACCTCTGTGCAAAGAAACTTCTCTAAATTCCAGCATACTTTTCTCTTAATTTTATTTTTGTTAGAACAGCAATGGAGTATATTATAGTCAACACGTTAACTAAGGCAGCAGTCACAGACTTGTACATCTGGAGGCTTGAGTAGGATGAGATGAACCTAAATACTAAAAGTATAAAAATAAAAAAGGAAGTTAAAAACAGTGCTTGGAACTTTTATTTCTTTTCAAAAACCTGCTTACTGTCATGGGTAACATGTCTTTGATTTACCATTAAAACGGGGAAGATCCAGTATTTAATTCTGCAGTAATATACTCCAAAGTCTACCAAGTCTGGAGCCAATGATATCACATTTTGGGAAAAAAATAAAAAATAAATTAAATGCACAGCTGTATTCTAGTACAATTAGACAACCAGGAGAAAAGAAAGGAAAACATTTTTGGATTGAGAAAATAGCATTTCCTACATAGAATCATAGAAACAGAAGGTTGGAACAGACCTACAAGATCATCTAGTCCAACCATCCTCCTATCATCAATACTACCCACTAAGCTACTAAATCATATCTTGTAGCACCTTGTCCAGGCACTTGTTGAACACCACGAGAGATGGTGACTCCACCAAGTCCCTGAGCAGACCATTCCAGTGCCTGATCACTTTTTGAGAGAAAAAAAGTTTTTCCTGATATCTAATCTAAACCTTCCAGGTGCAACTTGTGGCCATTTCCTCGAGTCCTATCATTAGTTATCTGAGAGAAGAGGCTGAACCCCTCCTCATCACAACCTCCCTTCAGGAAGTTGTAGAGTACAATGAAGTCTCCTCTGAGCCTCCTCTTCTCCAAACTAAACAATCCCAGCTCCCTCAGCCACTCCTCACAAGACTTGTGTTCCAGACCCCTCACCAGTTTTGTTGCCCTTCTCTGGACATGCTTCAGGGCCTTAATGTCCTTCTTGTACTGAGGGGCCCAAAGCTGAACACAATACTCAAGGTGCGGCCTCAACAAATCAGAGTACAGGGGGATGATCACCTCCCTGATCCTGATGGATACACTATTTCTAATACAGGCCAGGATGCTGTTGGCCTACTTGGCCACCTGGACAGACTGCCAGCTCAAGTTCAGACAAGCAACAATCAACACTCGCAGGTCCCTTTCCTCTTCACAGTCTTCTAGCCACTCTGTTCCAAGCCTATAGCGTTGCCTAAGCCTGTAGGGTTATGGTGGCCAAAATGCAGGACCTGGCACTTGGCCTTATTAAACCTCATCCCATTCTCCTCAGCCCAGCAGTCCAGCCTATCCAGATCCTTCCAAAGGACCACTCTACCCTCAGGCAGATCAACACTACCTCCCAACTAAGTGTTGTCTCCAGACTTACTGAGGGTACTCTCAATCCCCTCATTCAGGTCATCAGTAAAGATATTAAACAAGATAGGCCCCAGTACTGACCCCTGTGGGACATTACTTGGGACACCAGCTGGACTTAACTCCATTAACCACAACCCTCTGGGCATGGCCCTCCAGTCAGTTCTTTACCCAGAGAAGAGTATACTTGTCCAGGCCATGGGCAGCCAGTTTCGCCAGAAGAATACTGTGGGAGACCATGTCACAGGCTTTGCTGAAGTCTTAGTAGACTACATTAACAGCCCTTCCCTCATCTACCAGTCTGGGCACACGGTCATAGAAGAAGATGAGGTTGGACAAGCATGAACTGCCTTTGTGAACCCATGCTGGCTGGGCCTGGTCCCCTGGATGCCATGCAAGTGCCGTGTGAGCTCATCCAAGATGATTTGCTCCGTAACTTTCCCTGGAACCCAAGTCAGGCTGACAGACCTGTAGTTCCCTGGGTCCTCCTTACGGCTCTTCTTGTAGATGGGAGTCACATCGGCAAGCCTCCAATCCTCTGGGACCTCTCCAGAGAACCAGAAATGCTGATAGATGGTGGAAAGCAGCTTGGCAATTACTTCTGCCAGCTCCGTCAGCACCCTCGGGTGGAGCTTGTCTGGTCCCATGGACTTGTGACAGTCTGGATGTAGGAGAAGGTCTCTAACTGTCTCTTCCTGGATCACAGGTGGGGATTCTCTACCTGAATCGTAGGGGATATCCAGGTCAGGGAGTAAAGTACCCTGAGGATAACTGATCTGACTACTAAAGACAGATGTAAGGAAGACATTGAGAACCTCAGCCTTATTCTTATCCTCAGTGATCACATTTCCTGCTGCATCAAGTAAAGGATAGAAATTTTCCTTGGTACTTCTCTTTCTGTTAATATATTTGTAAAACGATTTCTTGTTCTCTTTTACTGCAGTGGCCAATCTGAGTTCAAGACATCATCTTATGGGCTGTAAATCCTCATATAGTCCTCATAATCATAAATCCTCATAATTAGTAATTTGACAGATGCAAAGTCTACACATAAAAAAGTGTGTTATGTTTGTATAAATATTTTCAAACAGTTTTAAGAGAACCATTTAAATAAACTTACTAGGAGCAGAAACATTTCATTACAATCTATTTAACATTTATCATTCATTTTAAGCTACAGTAGAATATGTATTGTTTGTATTTCAATTAGAATTTCTGAATTTCTTTGTATTTTTTTTTTCATTGTAATTTATCTACATTCAGAAATAATTATTTTGTTGATTCTGGTCAAGCACAGAATCTCTTTCATTTGACTTGAAATAATTTGCGTTCTATTATTTATGCCCTAGAGCTGAATGCAGTACTTCACTCATAAGAGTGGACTAGAGGGGGAGAACCACCTCTCTCATCCTGCTGGTCATGCTTTCTTTGATGCAGCCCAGGATACGGTTGGCTTTCTGGGCTGCCACCACACATTGCTTGTACATGTTCAGTTTTTTGTTTACCAATATCCACAAATCCTTCTCTTCAGGTCTAATCTCAATCAATTTATTGCCCAGACTGTATTCATTCTTGCGATTACCCTGACCCAAGTGCAGGACCTTGGACTTGTCCTTATTGATCTACATGAAGTTTTCCTTGTCCAGCTTCTCAAGAATGTCCAGGTCCCTCGAGATGGCATCCCTTCCCTTCAGCATTTCAACCACAACACTTAACTTTCTGTCATTGGCAAACTTGCTGAAGGTGCATTCAATCCCACTGCCAATGTCAACAGCAATCATTTCAAATAATACCAATCCCAGTACTGACACCTGAAGGACACCACGTGCCATGGTTTCTAACTGGTTATTGAGCCATTGACTGCAACTTTTTGAATACGACTGTCCAGACAATTCTTTATCTGCCATGTGGTCCATCAGTTAAATCCATCCCTCTCCTATTTAAAGACACAGATCCTGTGCGAGACAGTGTCAAATGTTTTGCACAAGTCTGCATAAATGACATCAGTTGTTCTTCCCTTATCCACCAATGGTGTAACCCCATTTAAGAAGGCCATCAAATTCACCAGGTAAGATTTGCCCTTAGTGAAGGCATATTGGTTGTCATCAGTTACCTCTTTATATTCCATGTGCTTTAGCATAGCTTCCAGGAGACTCTACTCCATGATTTTACCAGGCACAGAGATGAGATGACTGGCATGTAGTTCCACGTTTTCCTTTTTTCCCCTTTTCACAAATGGGAGTTATGTTTCCCTTTTCCATCCACTGGGAATTTCACTTGGCTGCTATGACTTCTCAGATATGATGGAATGCAGCTGAACAACTTCATCCACCAATACCCTCAGGTCCTCAGTTGCATTTCATCAGGTCCCATGGATGCAACAGACATGACTGTCTGGGTTTTGAATAAGGAGAGAGCTTGAGTAATGGTCAAGACCCAGAAAAGTACAACTGTATAAAGTTTGTCTGACCAACAACTTGTATTAGAACCAGTGTCACCAAAAATGTGTGAAAGGTATTAGTAATCGGAGATTTCTTACTGAGAGCCACTGAAGCACCCATTTACCATCTGGGCAATCTCTCACAAGATTTTGCTACTTTCTGGAGGCCTGCATTCATTCACAAATAAGCTATTAAGCCTGGTAAAAACAGAGGACTAAAATCCATTTCTACTCCTTCATGTAAGGGGTAAATGAGGCAACAATGAGGAGACTCCAACATTTAAAAAGGGACATAATGTCCCTCAGAAAGATGTTAAAGGGATTGGGAATGCCGGTAATGTTTTTCTCTATCTTCCCAGTTGGAGATTCGGACACAAGAAGAAGGAAACAAGTAGATCAGGAAAACAATTGGCTTCATGACTGGTACCATACTAAGAGTTTGGGTTTCTACAGTCTCAGACACACCTTCAAGAGACTGGATATATTGACACCAGATGAGGCACACAGGACCAGGTGGGGCAATAGTGTTCTGGGCAGCAAGCTGTCTGGGCTTATTAGCAGAGCTTTAAACAAGATTCAGCAGGGTATAGGGATGCAATTCTGAGTGTCACAGAAGAACCAGGGAACACTGACACTTTAAAAATCAGCAGGGAAATACCTGTGAATTGTCCCAAAGTAATCAGGGAGGACTCTTCTAAAAAGGTGATGTGGCTGATAGCCCAGATGAAGCGCCACTGCGCTATTGTACAAAGCATGGGAAATGAACAGGAGGAATTGGAAACCACAGTACAAATGGAAAACTATGACCTAATTGCTATCATAGAAACATGGTGGGATGAATCATACAACTGGAAAACTGCAATCAAGGGCTACAAGCTTTTCAGAAGAGTTAGAAAGGGAAGTGGAAGAGGAAGTATTGTTTTCTGTGTTAAGAAATTGATAGATTGCAAAGAGCTACCTCCGAGAAACAGCCATGGACATGTTGAGAGACTGTGGATAAAAATTAAGGACCAGAACAATAAAGGACACCTTGTGGTTTGGGTCTACAACAGGCTGCCAGATCAAGGATAACATGTTGATGAGGCCTTCTTGCATCAGCTGCAAGAAGCATCATGCTCTCATGCTCTCGTCCTGATGGGGGATTTCAACCACATGGATGTCTGCTGGGAAAACAGCACAGCAGGCTGTAAATAATCCAAGAGACTCCTGGAGTGTGTGGAGGATAACTTCCTGGTCCAAGTATTAGATGAATCAATAACAGGAGAAACATTGCTGGACATGATGCTCACCAATGCAGATGAACTGATTGAAGAGGTTAAGACTGGAAGCAGTCTGGGCTGCAGCAACCATGCCCTAGTTTAGTTTGTGATCTCAAGAAATATAGGCCTGGCAAAGAGCAAAGCCAGGACCCATAACTTCAGTAGGGCAAAATTCTAGTTCTTTAAAGACAGACATGAAGAAGGCTGGAGTATCTCTCCTATGAGAAAAGGTTGAGAGAGCTGAGGATGTTCAGTCTGGAGAATAGAAGTCTCCAGTATGACCTTATTGAGGCCTTTCAGTACTTAAAGGGGTCTTTCTTACAAAAAGATGGAAAATTAATTTTAAAAGAGGAGATAGTGATAGGACAAGGCGTGATGGGTTTGTACTAAAAGAGCAGGTATTTAGATTAGATGTTAGGAGGGAATTCTTCACTCTGAGGGTGAAGAGGCACTGGAACAGGTTGACCGGAGAAGCTGTGGATGCTTCACCCCTAAATGTGTTCAGGGTCAAGCTGGACAGGGCCCTAGGCAACCTGGTCTAGTGGATGGCATCCCTGCCCATGGCAGGGAGGTTGGAACTAAATGATCCTTAAAGTCCCTTCCAATTCAAGCCATTTGTTCTATGATTCTAAGACTTCTGCACATTAAGGTTCCTTAAATGCTCTTGAAACTAATCTTCATAGAATCATAGAATCTTCTCCTACAATGGGCAGTTCTACATCCTCACAGTCCCTGCCTTTGCTTCCGGTGGCTTGGGCAACGTGACTTAGTGAATACCGAGCCAAAAACATCTTTGGGTACCTCATACTTCTCCATATCCTAGGCAACCATGTCTCCCATTTCTTTCCAGAGATTGCCCACATTTTCCCCAGTCTTCCTTTGATCACTGATGTACTTATAGAAGCCTTTCTTGTCATTGATATCTGTGACCAGATTAAATTATATCACGGCTTTAGCTTTCCTAACTTGATCCCTGGCTGCTCAGACAATGTTTCTGTATTCCTCCCAGGTTACCCATTATAAGCTCACTGACTATTTCTGTTCATCAGTATGAGAGTTACTCAATAAATTAATACTGAAATCTAGCTGCAAAAGAGTGTATCAGGAAAAAAAAAAAAAAAAAAAAAAGATCACTGTGCCTATTATGACCACAGGGCACTGGAACACACCAACATCTGGAAGCTGGTGGACTCTCTTCAGAGTGCTGCTACAATGGTGAAAAAAATATGCGAAAAAAAAGGCAAAGTACGGCTTCTGCATAAAACATGGTCACTGCTTTCTAAAATCAGAGGTCAGGCCAGAAGCATAAGGGACCTATTGGTCATCAGATGCACAGCATAAATCTCTTTAATATGAACAGAAGTTATAGGCACGCCCATAACTGCTCAGTTATTCAAACACTCATATTGAGCAGCCAATTACAGAAACCAGTCTTCCAAACCCTCCTTCTTATAGACCTTCCTTGTTCACACAAAACCACATGCAAAAAAAAAAAGGCTTGTGGGTAAAAACAAATAAACAAGCAAACAAACAAACAAACAAAACATCCACTGCATTTATACAAATTTCTTCTTTCTTTTTGTTCTAAACAGATACTAGAAAAGCAGAAAAACATGCTCTTGCAGGTACAGTGTTTCTTTTACAATCACCTTCTGGACATATACCTAATATTTAAGATATTGGGAGATGAGGGGATCTTTAAAATCTGTATAAATATGGAACAGATGCACTACTATAATTGATAGTACAATCATTAGTATTATTTGAGATCCAGTCTTGAGATCTAAACCATTACTTGCACTCACAGTGGAACAATGACTAATATTGTTCAGCTCCTTTTATTTATAAAATGAAAGATAAACTATCATATATGTTTCTCATTTTTGTAAGGCATAGAAATGTTGATGAAATTTCAGTTACATTTAGGTTTAAAATCATGAAAAACTCAAATAAATTTAATTATCTTCATCAGACTATTCAGCCCAATTCAATAACAAATGTGTTTTTTTGCCTTGTGCTTCTCCTGCATTTCCCAATTTCTGTCATTGTTTTGTCTGCTGTTTGTGACTGTATGAAATAATAAACGCATCACTTTAAAACTAAAGACTTTGTTGAAAGAGTTCTCAAAAAATATTAATCCTGCAATTTCAACTCCCTAAAGAGTATTTGATTCTGAAAGTCCACATTGTTCATTTGTTTTGAAAAACAGAACTGAACTATTCACTACTACTTACTGTTTCAAAAGAGTAATGCCAACTAAAGTAATCCTAAAATTATAGGAAATAGAGAAGATTGAGGGAAACATGGGGAATGTTGATTTTCAAATATAGATCATAGAATCATAGAATGGCTTGAATTGGAAGGGACATCTAATTCCAGCCTCCTTGCCATGAGCAGGGACACCTTCTAATAGATCAGGTTGTTCAAAGCCCCTTGTTCAAAGCCCCATCCACGCTGGCCTTGAACACTTCCAGAGATGGGGCATCCATAGGTTCTCTGGGCAACCTGTTACTGTGTGCTACCACCCTCTGAGTGAAAATAAACAAAGTAAAAAAGCATGCATTTCAACAATTACAATAATAATAATAATAATAATAATAATAATCTGTATACAGACTAGAATACTAAATCTAAATCTTTTTTGTGGTAAAAAAAATTTTGGTTAAGCTACACATTTCCATCAAACAAATGCTTACTTTTTTTTGGTGAATTTTTAAAATGTCATTGCAGCAAGTTGAATCACAAGCCCTCTTTGTCTTATTTTTCAAACTAACATTACTGTTTTACTCTTTGGTTTGCATTCTGCTTTTAGGAAGATCGTCTGCTTTTCATCTTATCTAAAAAAATGACAGTATGATAGGAAAAGTGTCAGACTATTCAATACAAAATGTATGTGTTATCCCTAAGGAAAGATACTACTAAAACAGGTCAAAAGCTACATGTATGTGTGTATGCATACATACATATATGTATATATTTATGAACTGCTCATACTTACAAACTTACATGGCAAGAACAATTCACATTATTAACTCATATATTCAGACTTCTGAAAAGGCAGCATGTAGTGGAAAAATAAATAAATAAATATATAAATAACATTCTCGTGAAGGATTCTTTGCCATCCTGTTCTTTATATAAAGCATTATTTGTGACCAGGAATTTTCAAAACTGTTAGGAAATCTAATTATTTCTGATATTCTTCTGTATTTAAACCCCCAATTTACCAGAAGATTAATGCTGCATGTCACAGGAATGAGATTGAATTTGATACTCTGACTTTTCCTTTGGATCCAGAATTAACTGTGGCTGTTATACAGTGATTTCTCTAGTCTGAGGCTACCCTTTCAGTAGTTCAGGAAGGAATTGTTCTTCAGGGATGTAAAATGTTTACTGAAGTAGCTCTGTGGTGAGCACAGACTGCTTGTAGTGAGCCTGACGAGCCCTGCAGTGTTAGTCTTCTGCTTCTTCCTACTTAATCATGTGAGGTCTATCTTAACGCATATTTTCCCAACACACTGTTGTTTCAGTCTGGGCCTAAAGGACTGCAATTACAGAAAAATAAAAGAAACAAGCAAACAAACAAAGAAACACAATAACACCAAACCAAACCAAACCAAACCAACCAACCAACCAATCAAAACAAACACACAAACAAACAACAAAAAACAGTTGAACAGTTAATTAATCTGGACTTGTTTATTTGGAAGCTTTCAAGGGATAATTAAAAGATGGTTAAATATCTAATTTCAATGTTACTTACCAAATACATCAATTTGTAATTCCTAAATATAAATAAAATATAAATACCTCAGTTGTTGAAAACAAGGGTGCAAGAGCCCTCAAAAGATGTTATGTAAGTTACAAACCTAAACTAGGGTTAAATATCCTCTCTCTATATAATTCTAAAATCATAATTTCAATGTGAATGCCTGTTACCAATCTAAAACTTTCCAGTTTTCTCTCTGAAAATATTTGGCCATCCCACTTAAAGGCATATTTTGTGCATCTATTATTTCCAGCAACTCACTTGCTGAACAGGCACAGAACAGGCAGTGCTAGAACAGGCACAGAAAATAAACACAAGAGGAGCAAGACTGCATCTTGAGCAAATCTGATATTTTATTCATGTGAATATTCATAGCAGAACTATAAAGTATTTGACAAATCCTAATTGATTTTCTTTTGATAGTTTTTTTTTTTTTTTTTTCTTGCTACTGGTTGAGACTAGAAAACAAAGAATATCATGCAAATGCCAAAAGCAAAAACAGAAAAGGAAACAAAGTTATTTCAACCTTTAAATACTTATTTTTGTACACGGGCTGCGCAAACGCTTAAAGTATCAGAAATTTGTGTTCCTTTAGAGGAACAGAGGAAACAGAACAATAAAAAATAGAAGAGGCTGTGATAAAGATAGTTTGCATACAATGACATTTTCAGAAAACACATGCATTATCTTTTTCCTGTATTACTTTCTGTTTTCCTACTAAAAGAACTGTTAGTATGTGAACTTAAAATACTCTATGAAAAAATGTTTTAATTCAGATAACATAATAGCTACACTTAACATTGCTCAAGATTTCCAGAAGTAAACAATCTTACTATGTAGAGAAGAAAATAAATAAATAAGTAAATAATGAAATATCATCTTGATTGAGAGATTGCCTTACATAATATGTAATATTAAAGTATAATTAAAAAAGTATATTTCACACTGCAGTTCAGTGAATAGTCTGAACAGTATGTTACAGTTCCATGGCTACAAAAGTGCCAGAACCCTAATTAAATAAGACCAGTTCCTTAAATACAAACCACTGCCCCACAGAGGGTCCCATCTTGGTGGGGACAAGTGGAAGTTGGGCCAGGACCAGCCACTCAGCACCCATCTGGGCAGCCATGTCCAGGGGCTACCACCAACACCCCTGACGAGCAACTGGCAAAGAGAGGGGAAAAAAATATATATTTAATACTTGCTGTCAAATTTAGAATCACAGAATCCTTAAGACTGGAAAAAAATTCCAAGATCATCTGGTCCAACCATCCCCCTACCACCAGTGTCACCCACTAAACCATGTCTCTAAACACCAGGTCCAACCTTTCCTTAAATACTCCCGGGGGCGTTGACTCTCCACCACCTCCCTGGGCAACCTGCTCCAATGTCTGATTACTCTTTCTGAGAAGAAATGTCTCCTAATTTCCAACCTGGAACTCCCCTGGCACAACTTGAGACCATTCCCTCTAGTCCTATTAATAGTTAGCTGCAAGAAGACGCTGACCCCCCGGCTTCCCACAACTTCCTTTCAGTAGCTGTAGCAGCACCGCATCAGAAATGAACCAATTTGCTCCATTCCATCCCTGCACTAATTACCCCCAGCCCCTCAGTCCCCCTGACAGCGTGGACCCAGGCAGCAGAGGAGAGTTTGCAGTGGGGCTGCCGAGCCCCTGTGCCACCCCACTCCCAGCCCTGGCCCAGCCATTACCATTTTCTTGCTCTCGGTGCCACAGCCAGCCTGTCACAACATCCTGCCCTGCACAGCCTGGCCTGGAAGAAGATAGGCTGCTTTGTTGGAACCAGTTTGATAGATGCAGAATTCCAGAAGGAGGTCAGGTAGCTGAATATTCTCTTCAAAATGAACAGTGAGAGTTATGGAACCCAAAAGTTTTGAATGTATTATGATGTTATTTCAGTTTTTACCTGTGAAGCACTCTGTTAATCCTCTGAAACACTTACTAAACTAAATAATTTGAGAAATTTAAAGAAATAAGTTCTTACTTAAAAGTAAACTGCAAAAGACAACTCCTTTAACTGCTTCTTGTAAAAGTAACTTGTTAACCAACCATAGCAGAATCATTAAATATAACAATAGAGTCTTTTGAAAAATGTTTCTATATTTCAGATATCATATAGGATTTAATTCCTATTGGGCATACTATTCTAAAGTCAACAGCAAATTGAAACATCATGCAAATTGTTGAGAATAAATCTATTTTCCATAGATTTTCCTCTTCTTGAGTATAAATTGTAAGTTTTGCATCACTGCAACAAGATTAGAATGCATCCCACTGGAACTCATTGGTGATCTTTTTCCTGCAGAAATTTACATTTCTTTGTAACATAATACAAAAAGATGAAATAAAACACTTTATGAGATCAGCATATCAAAACAACAAATAATTCACTGTGTATTAAAATACAACCTGTAAAAGAACAGAAAATGCCAATAACTACTAGAATATTTAAACATTTGTTCCTATTCTCAAGTCAATTTTTTAAGTAATTAAAAACACATTAGAAGGCTTATTGACTTGTTAAGTGTACAGAACGGCGTTGAAACACCAACCAATACACCAACCTTGTGCATTGACAGACACCAACTGGTCCTGAGCAAACATTTTGTGTTCAGTCTGTCTGTTAAGTCCATGTGTATTGGAATGCTGTATGTGGAGGTCGCCTCTTTCAAGATGCTTCTTTAGGAGCCAGACTGCCATACGTAGTAAGGAAGAATAAGTTTGGAATGACAGTGACCTTCACTAGCAGATTTTTCATAACATTTCCCCATACCAACTTCAAGATAATGAATTCAAAATTATTTTTTCCCACAATTAAAATTTATTATTATTATTATTTAAATAATAATAATAATAATAATAATAATAATAATAATAATAATAAACCACAAGTAAATCAAGCCAAATTTAATTTGATGTAGCTACCATGCCCATAATGTATATTGTGTTTTCTTTTATGATGTCATCAACTTACTTTTGGCTCTTTTTGGTGCCACTAGAGTCCAATATGAAAGTTAGATAGTTAACTCAACGAGAAGGGAGAGTTTTTGTTTTTTACCTATTGTATACACTAATGCATTATGTGGATAATCAAGATCACATGCTAAAGATAATCAATATGAACTACCAAGTGTAGTTTTTTCATCAGAACTTCTGTCATGTAGCTCTCTCAAATAAACTGCCCAATGGAGAATACTTTACTATACTGGCTGGATTTGGTTTTAATTAAAATATATATTTTGCTGTTCACTGCAAGAATACTTTTTTTTTTTTTTTTTTAATACGATGATTCAGAACTAGCAGAATAACTCCTCCACTTTTCTATGAGAATTTTTCTTTTGAACTGACAATCCTTCTATAGGATTACTTAACCTTCTGGGAACCACTACAAATGGTTATATGTACTTAAAATTCCCCTGAGACTTTTTGGCCAGGGCAAGACAAGGTGTTACCCACCCATTTCTTAAAAGGAAATAGGAGAAAGAGAAGAAAGCTTTTGACATGTTTGTTGAGGTGCTCTCTGTTCCTTCTTATTTCCACAGGGACAAGAGGAAAGAAGTCTCTGTTGACGTGTGTTACTGTTCCAGAAGGCACCAAATGACGGGATCAAGACTACAACTGCAAATATAGAAACATCTCATGAGGAGAAGTATTCTATAATTCAATTCATATTCTGCCTCAGGAGTAGGAGAGGATCACAAATTTTTTCCTTTCTCTACGTTGAGGATCTGATGCAGAATCCCTGGCTCTATTAACTATTAAACATGCAAATGTATGCTAATTCAATATTTCACTGCTTTTTTTTTTTTTTTTCCCCTCGACATAGATCACAGATATATTGATCTCATATGGTTAGACACTGATACCATGAAATGTGACCTTGAAAAAATGTCTGAATAATGTGTTTCATATGTGAAGTGGGAAACTGCAGAGTTCTGTGAGAAGACTTTGGCATATATTTTAGATATTTGTTCACATAGGTGATGAATTATTGTTTTAATATTGTTTTATTAATTTAGAATTTGATATTACATGACAGAGTATATAATCTTAGAAAAACATGTCTCTATATAACGTTCCTGAAAAAGAAAATAAATGTCTTATTTCTAGACTAGAAACGAAAATGTATCACTCTTGTCAACTTTCAATTATATCTAGGTTTGTGTTTTATGGCCCTCTATCCAGATAAATTATTACTAAATCATCATCCTCTTCAGTTATTTGTACATGATTCATTTTTCACCCACCTCTATGGGGCATAGCTAAGACATTTAGCGGATTATTCAAGAATAGTATTCACTTTACAGACAGATGTTGATATTTACATCCCTCTAACCAAATCTTTGACTGTGAAGTGCAGGACGTCAGGGTCCTAGCTCCCTGAGGTAGACATTCTCAGGAAAATCCTCTGGAGAATATTACCATCTGGCATGCATTTAGATGACATTTCAGCAACCTAGCAGGGCTTCCAAAAAAAAGATTTTAGATGTTTCAGTAGGAAGACACAAAATAAATGTACTACCAGAACAGTGATTTTTCTGTGGTGTGGCTAACATAAACAGATTGGTCCAGATCTTGTTCTCTTTGGAGACAAAATAGACTTCCATAGAAAGAATCAATCCTACATCAGGACAGGAATGGTAAGTGGTGATGCCCCTGCTATAGATGCCAGTACATGGCAAATACAGAAAGAACAAATATCCTGAATAGAATGCTAAAGGAAAACAATTCCATCAATGACAGGAGTTCTAATAGATTTTTTTTTTATTATTTTTTTTTTTATTTTTATTTAAGAGGGAGAAAAATAGTGATGATTAGAGAAAAAGTCACAGGATCAGAGAATCACAGAACTGTAGGGGTTGGAAGGGACCTCAAGAGATCATCGGGTCCAACCCCCCTGTCAAAACAGGTTCCCTACAGCAGGTTACCCAGGTAGGCGTCTAAACAGGCCTTAAATATCTCTAGAGAAGGAGACTCCACAACCTACCTGGGCAGCCTGTTCCAGTGCTCCGTCACCCTCACTGTGAAGTTCTTTCGCATGTTGGTGTGGAAATTCCTGTGACCAGTTTTCTGGCCATTGCTCCTTATCCTGTCCCCACAAACCACTGAAAAGAGGTTGGCCAAATCCCTCTGTCTCCCACACTTCAAGTATTTGTAAACATTAATAAGATCCCCTCTCAGTCTTCTCTTCTCAAGGCTGAACAGACCCAGGTCTCTCAGCCTTTCTTCAGAGGAAAGATGCTCGAGGCCCCGTATCATCTTTGTTACCCTCCGCTGGACTCTTTCCAGGAGATTCCTGTCTTTTTTTGTACTGGGGATACCAGAACTGGACATAGTACTCCAGGTGAGGCCTGACCACGGCTGAGTAGAAGGGGAGGATCACCTCCCCTGACCTGCTGGCCACATTCCTTTTAATGCATGCCAAGATCCCATTGGCCTTCTTGGCCACCAGGGCACACTGCTGGTTCATGGTCAACCTGTTGTCCACCAGGATCCCCAGGACATTCTATTCAGAGCTCCCCTCCAGCAGGTCATCCCCCAGCCTGTGCTGATACATGTGGTTATTCCTTCCCAGGTGCAGGATTCTACACTTGCTCTTGTTAAACCTCATTTGGTTCCTTTCTGCCCAGCTCTCCAGCCTGTCCAGGTCTTGCTGAATGACAGCACAGCCTTCTGGCATGTCAGCCACTCCTCCCAGCTTTTTATCATCATCATACTTGCTGAGGGTGGACACTATTCCCTCATCAAGGTTGTTGATGAAGACGTTGAACAAGACCGGACCCAGCACTGACCCCTGGGGAACACTGTTAGTCACAGGTCTCCAACTTGACTCTGCGCCACTGATTACCACCCTCTAAGCTCAGCCAGTCAGCCAGTTCTCAACCCACCTTACTGTCCACTCTTCTATCCCACACTTTCTCAGCTTTGCTAGCAGGATATCATAGGAGACAGTATCAAAAGCCTTGCTAAAGTCAAGGTAGATGACATCCACTGCTCCCCCCTCCATCTACCCATATGGTGATGCCTTCATAGAAGGCTACAAGGTTGGTCAAGCACAATTTCATCTTGGTTAATACATGTTGATTACTCCTCATAACCGTCTTCTCTTCCAATTGCTTGGAGAGGACCTCCAGAACAAGCTGTTCCAACACCTTTCCAAGGACAGAGGTGAGACTGACTGGCCTGTGGTTTCCCGGATCCTCCTTCTTGCCCTTCTTGAAGATGGGAGTGACATTGGCTATCCTCCAGTCTTCAGGCTCCTCTCCTGTTCATGAAGACCTTTCAAAGATGGTAGAGAGTGGTTCAGCAATCACCTCTGCCAGCTCCCTCAGCACACGTGGATGCATCTCATCGGGGCCGATGGATTTGTGTGCATTGATCACACTCAGATGTTCCCAACCCACTCCCTCTTCAACCAGGAGAGAGCTCTCCACTTCTAAGGCTCTTTCTCCTCCCTCCAGGGTGTAGGAGTCCCAGGGGGGAGCCTTTGAAGCAAAGACCGAAGCAAAGAAGGCATTCAGTATTTCCAGGTGGGCTTTAGGCTTCCTTGTTGTGTCCCTGCAGGCACTGAAAACACTCCTATACTCCTCCCAAGAGGACAGGCCATTTTTCCACATTTCATAGACTGTCCTCTTCCTTTTGGTCTTATGGATGAGCTCCTTGCTCATCCACCCAGGTTTCCTGTCCCCCTTCCCTGGTTTCCTACTCATAGGGATGCACTGATCTTGAGCTTGGAAGAAGTGCTGATTAACTATTGCCCAGCTCTCACAAGCACCCTTGCCTTCTAGCAATCTAGCCCATGAGATACCCCCAAGTAGGTCCCAGCAGAGGTCGAAGTTGTCTCTCCAGAAGTCCAGGGTGGCAATCCTACTTTTTGCCTTACGTCTCCCACCAAGTTCCATTTTGAACTCTACCATCGCATGGTCGCTGCATCCTAAGCTGCCCCCACCCTTCACATCCCTAACAAGCCCATCTCTGTTGGTAAGAACAAGGTCCGGAAGCACCCATCACCTCGTTGGCTCCTTCATCACCTGTGTCAGAAAATTATCTTCAACAAGTTTTAGGAACTGTTTGGACTGCTTGTGCCTGGCCGAGTTGCTTGGAAAGATCTCATAGTTTGCCTGAATTCTTTCTAACAGTGATGAGGAACAGAAATCTGTGCTGTCTATAATATTTTTGATGGACCCTTACTAGTGTGGCTCAGTGGGGCTCATGCAGCCTGATTTATGCAAGTTAATAACGCCATGCTATAACTCCATGCTTATCCAGTTCCTTCCTCCCCTAGAAGGCTGTATATATTCAGGATATTTAGACTAGTTACTTCTCCTTCAGCATCTGACAGAGTACTGTCCCAATATCTTATGATACACTATGACAGTCTCCTAAGTGCTCTGTCCTAATTTTCTGTTAACATTTACACTTGCTTCTGGCCATTTTTAGGTACTCAGAATTAACTTTCATTGACCTTTGGAATAGAGTCCCTTGCTGAAAAATTTAATGATTTATCTCAGTCATGGGCACTCAAACTAGTTCATACTAGCTCTGATTATGTTTTTGACTAGCTTGGCAACTCATGTTTTTGTTAAATTCACACTAAGAAGTGAGGAGGAGAATGAAAAGGAATTGGGTAGAAGTCAATTTTCTACCTTTTGAAAACCCAGGCTCTAAGACTGGCTTCCTGTAAATATAAAGATGTTAGAAGGTATAATGGTTTATGGCACTAGGGAGTTGCTGAGAGGTATGTAGTACAGTTCTTTGTCATCTGGTTTTGATTATCTCACGTCATTGTAATTTGAACACAGCATACCAAATGCAGAATATATTAGTGACTCTGGGGAGACGCAGTGTTTTGGAAAGAAGAGTTATGGATTTACAGAAGAAGTCTCATCCTCTTTTGTAGGAGAGACTTCAGAGGTCTCAAACCTTAGAAGGTGACACAAAGGTCAGAACATTGGTTGAAAAACATTGTTTATAGATCTCCAAAACATTTTTTTCTTTTTAATACCTGCCTAATAAAGGATTCTTTTATTGATCTCCATGTTTCAGGGAATCATCCATACTCACAGCCCAGAGATAGAGGGAGCACAGTCTTTTCAGCAAAGACTAAATATAGAATACTACCACATAGTAGAATTCTAATTCCACTCTTTGCTCGAGTAAATACTTTGCATAAATTTAAACTGAAATAAGAAAAAGCAACAACAACAAAACACAACATAATTTCCCACACTATTACACAATTATTCTAGACCTTTTTTTTTGCCTTTCACCTATTCTGTAGCTCAACTATTTATTAGTTAGAGACAATAAGTCTTAGGTGTAGTATGTACAATGTGGTATGTGATATGAACAATTTCCAAGTAGTCTATCTAAACATCCTGTCAAAGGCTGAGTAATTTTGAACAGCCCAGAAATAGTCCTTTATATCATGGAGAATCTTAGCAATAAAAGCAAAGGTTCTTGTATAGTTTGGATCTAAATTTTGGTTGTTGATACCTATATGTGTAGGTAACTAGTAGGTAACTAATTTGGGTTAGAGATCCATTTCCTAATAAATCTTTCAATTTAAAACTTAATTTATTCCTTGCACTGAGAGAGACCTAGTCATTAGTGAAGATTAATTTATTAAAGTACTTAGGCACTTTTGGATGGATAGACATTTTAGGAAGCCAGTCCTGTTTTCAAAAATTCCTAGATACCAGACTTGCATTGCAATTACATTTCTCAAACTTGCTACTTTTCTTCAAATGACATTTTCTTGAGCTTAACTTAATACATATATTATATGTATATGTATATATATGTATTTCCTATGGTAGCAGTAAAAATCACAATATTGCAAACAATACTTTTTGGACAACCATTCCAGAAGATGAAAAATAATGCATGCAACATTGCCTACCCAGCTGAGCTTGTAAAATTCTTATTTGAGAAAGAGCAAACTAACATTATTTCCTTCAAATATGAGCTCTTGTCATTTTTGCACTCTTTCAGAAAATAACTTTACTAGTTTATGACTACTCCTGCCTGAAAGGGAAGTAGGATGAGAGCAGATTTTTTTTTATTATTTTTTTTATTTATGAGTACTGTAAAAGACCTCACTATAATATCTACAGAAATTGATAAAGTTATTTAAGGTTTTCCTACCACTGTTCTATTTCTTTGATGATTATTTATGCAATATCTGTTGCAGAAAATAAGTCTGTTATAATTCTGAATTTTTTTGAAATTAAGAGAAAATAAGTGTGTTGGTGAGTTTGAAAAGATTACAGATAATATTCTGGGTTCTCTTAAAGATTACATTTATTTGCAAATATAATCTCCTCTCACGATATGAAGACTCTCTATCTGTACCTAAATCTTAAATAATCAATCATTTTTAAGCAGTTTGAATTTAGGAACATTTGTTAAGTTGCTTTCACATGAAATCATCATACAGTAGTTTATAAATACAACCTCGAGGACATAAGATTCATTGCAATAATATGGCTGAGTTATTACTTCACTGTGTAAACTGAAAAAAAACAAAACACACACACACAAAAAAAACTTGATACTCCTTTTCACAGTCTTGACATGCATCTCTTTGCTTGTGTCACCACCACAACTGATTGGAATTTTATTAATAATCACTGTTTGATATTACTTTTTCTTGATATTTCAATTGTTCTGTAGAAACAAGAACATCATAGGAGAAAAGATATTCTCCAAGCATACTTGGCTTATGCTGCAGTTGGCAGTGTGGAAGGAGGATAGCATTATCCTTATTCCATAATACTACAGTCACCATCCAAGAAAAGAGAAATGTTTTATTTTGTTTGCTGCTTGTTTATTTTATCTTAGTTATTTTTGGTTTTATTACATAAATCTTCAAAACTAGTGACATAATTATGACAATCCTCTACCCACCAGTATTCTGTGAAATGATGGACAAAGTCACTTGACAAATTCTGAGGCCCCAAGAACTTCAGGCCATGCAAAGATCTATTAACACTCTATAAGCTATAGACATTATTTCTTTAATTCCCCAAGGAAATTTGTGTGAGATATATCATTTTCAGGGAAAAAAAAATAAAAAAAAATGTTGATATCGTTACCTAAATATATCCATACAAATTTACTGATGCTGACTAGTAAGTGATCTGAGTTAGGTCTCTAGGGCCTTACTAAGATCCTAAAATCAGAATGAGGTAATGAGTATGTTTAGATCCGAGAAGCCATGTGCCCACATTAGCACTCAACTCTATGCAGGATAATTCACCCTCCTGTGAGTTATGAGGAATATTTTCATACCATGTTGCCTTATGCCATGTAGGTATCTCTCAAGAAACAATCTACTTGCGAATACTGTATTTAGATAGAGGGATTTAAATAATTGTCATTTAAATTCAGAAATAAACATTTTACTGTAATCTCTTCATTCCATCAGTCTTGAATCATAGAATCATTAGGGTTGGAAAAGACCTCCAAGATCATCTGGTCCAACCATCACCCCACTAACAAAGCCACCCACTAAACCATGTCCCTAAGCAAGAGGTCCAACCTTTCCTTAAACACCCCCAGAGATGGTGACTCCACCACTTCCCTGGGCAACCCATTCTAATGCCTGACTACTCTTTCTGAGAAGAAATGTCTCCTAATTTCCAACCTGAAACTCCCCTGGCGCAACTTGAGGCCATTCCCCCTAGTCCTATCACTAGTTATCTGTGAGAAGAGGCTGAACCCCAGCTCCCAACAGGGAGATAATCGCACATGGCTTCTGGGATCTAAACATGCTCATTACTTCCCCTTTCAGGTAGCTGTAGAGAGCAATAAGGTCTCCCCTGAGACTCCTCTTCCCTAGACTAAACAACCCCAGTTTCTTCATCTGCTCCTCCATAGGACTTGCGTTCCATGCCCTTCACCAGCTATGTAGCCCTTCTCTGGACACATTATAGGGCCTTGATGTCCTTCTTGTAGCGAGGGACACAAAGCTGAACACAGTACTCGAAGTGAGGCCTGAGTACGGGGGGACAATCACCTCCCTGGTCGTGCTGGTTACATCATGCCTAATAAAAGCCAGGATGCCGTTGGCCTTCTTGGTCACTTGGGCACACTGTTGGCTCATGCTCAACCAGCACCCCCAGATCCTTTTCCTCTGCACAGCTTTCCAGCCACTATGCCCCAAGCCTGTAGCATTGCATGGGGTTGTTATGCCTTTGACCAATTTTGTATAAGAAAAAATGTTTTAATTTTTATTCTCCATTCAGTTTCTCAACAAGATGATCTTGTTCTCATGGTTGAGCATTTCTTATTTTTCCCCTTTTTT
>NC_139723.1:26614607-26738371 GCF_964211835.1 Anser anser | reverse complement strand
GTCACAAGCCCTCTGAAAAAGTACTCAGTCTCGCCTCCGAATTATAGCCCAGTACAAAGAGGGCACTTCCTGTAAAGTGTCTCCCTAAAAGTCTTTCATTTCTTCTGGGGGATTTCTGGTATGGAATAAATGAACACAGTCTTTATAAACACAGAAAGGCAGCCTCAAACATTATCTCACAGATGTCCCTAAATATGGTAACTTCAGACTTCATACTCCAACATATTTAAATCTCTCATAAAGTATGTCAAAGCCAACAGCCACTTATACATAGAATCATAGAATATCTCATAAGGATCATCGAGTCCAACTCTTGGCATCGCACAGGTCTACCCAAAAGTTTAGACCATGTGACTAAGTGCAGAGTCCAAACGCTTCTTAAATTCAGACAGGCTTGGTGCAGTGACTACTTCACTGGGGAGCCCATTCCAGTATGCGACCACCCTCTCGGTGAAGAACCTCTTCCTGATGTCTAGCCTAAACCTTCCCTGCCTTGGCTTGACACCATTTCCACGGGTCCTATCAGGAGAATAGATCGACGCCTGCCCCTCCACTCTCCCTCACAAGGAAGTTGTAGACTGTGATGAGGTCCCCCCTCAGCCTTCTCTTCTCCAGGCTGAACAGACCAAGTGACCTCAGCCGCTCCTCACATGTCTTCCCCTCTAGGCCCTTCACCAGCTTCATCGCCCTCCTCTGGATACTCTCCAACAGTTTTACATCCGTTTTGTACTGTGGTGGCCAGAACTGCACACAGTACTTGAGGTGAGGCCGCACCAGCACAGAGTAGAGCAGGACAATCACTTCCCTCAACCGACTAGCGATGCTGTGCTTGATGCACCACAGGATACATCGCACAGTATACAGAAACACTTTAAACCCAAGTCTTGCTCATATAAGTAGAAAAGTAGATTCCTAAAAATAACAATAATCATAATAATAATTAAAAAATAAAATAAAATAAAATTACCCAGTCTGTTTCTTTATAGCCTGACCATCCTTGGAGATATTCAAAAGCTGTCTGAGCATAGTTCTGGCAAACAGCTTTAGCTGACCCTTCTTGAGCCAGGATTTTAGACCAGATGACCTCCAGATGTCCCCACAAATTTCAATCATGCTGCAACTCTGTTATTTGGGCAATCATTCTTCTTATTATTTAAATAAACAGAGTAAGTAACAATGCCTTAGATTGACACTTTACATCTCCTGTGTACCAAGCTTTCTGGTGCCTGAGCCTGTGACCAGGAATACTGTTTAGAATAGAACCAAATGGAATGGGATGGAATGGGATGGAATGGAATGGAATGGAATGGAATGGAATGGAATGGAATGGAATGGAATGGAATGGAATGGAATGGAATGGAATGGAATGGAATGGAATGGAATGGAATGGAATAATTCAGTGCAAATGAACCTACAAAGATCATATAGTCCAGCTGCCTGACCATTTCAGAACTAACCAAATGTTAAAGCATATTAATGAGGGCATTATCCAAATGCCTCTTGAACATTGACGGTTATGGGGCATCACCTCTCTAGGAAGCTTGTTTCATTGTTTGACCAGTATTAAAGAAGTTTTCCGAATTTCTAGACCCTGGCACAGCTTTATGCCATTCTCTCATGCTCTATCTCATTGGTTAGAAAGGAGGAAAGACCAGCATCTCTCATTCCATGGCAAGTGGAAAATCTGGCGTTTTCCTTTGTTGAACATCATGCCATTGCTGATTGCCCAATGTTCAAATCTGTCTAGATCTCTCTACAAAGTCCCTCCTCTCTCCAGAGGGTCAACAGTACCTCCCAGTTTAGTATCATCAACAAACTTGTTGAGGATGCCTTCCATTCCTGGATCCAGATCATTGATAAAAATGCTGAACAGAACTGGCCCTAGAATTGAGTCTTGGGGAACACTGCTAGTGACAATCAGCTGGCCAGCTATAGCCCCATTTTCTACAAGCCTCTGAGCTCTCCCACTGAGTTAATTCCTCACCTGGCATACAGTGAACCTGTTTATCTTACAGCTGGATAATTTCTCAAGATGGATGGTGTGAGGAACAATATCAAAGACTTTACTAAAATCCAGAAATGCCTTCCCTTCATCCACCAGGTGGGTGACCTTATAACAGAAGATCAAATTACTAAGGCAGGACTTTCCCTTATTGAAGCCATGTTGAGTATGCTTGATAATATTTTGTTCATTAAATGACTTTCAGTATTCCTGAGGACAATCTTCTCCATAACTTTTCCAGGAAATGAGATTAGATAAATAGGTCTGTAGTTTCCTGGGTCTTCTCTCATTACCTTTTTGTAGCTGGGTATAACATTGGCTAATTTCCAGCCATCAGGGACTTTCCCAGACTCCGACAACCTTTGGTAAATTGTTGAGAGGGCTCCAGTTTTAACATCTGCTCATTTTTTCTTGACCAGCTCTCATGGACCCTTAAGACCTCTAGAACCTATTCCCAACAAAGACTGCTAACTAGCTCCCTGAGAAGCTTAAAATTTGTTCTCTTAAAGTCCAGGGTGGCAACTCTGTTGAACTTTTTTCTCCTTATATCAAAAGTTTTGAACCCAACTATTTCATGATCACCGTGGTCAAACAGCCACCTACTGCCACATCTCACACACAGCCTTCCTTATTCTGAAACAACAGATCTAGGAGGGCATTATTCCTAGTTGGCTCACTCAGTACTTGTGACAGGAAGTAATCTTCAATACGCTTTAGGAATTTCCCAGATTTGCTTCTTATGGCAGTTCATATTCCTAGTTTATGTCTGGGAAGCCAAAGTCTCCTCTAAGGATGGAGAGCAACCAATCTTGAGATTTCCCCTGTTTATAGAATAGCTTATCTGAGTAATCGTCCCGGGTGTGTGGTCGATAGTAGACACCCTCAATGATATCTGCTTGTCTATCCATCCCCTTAATTTTCACCCAGAGTCTCTCTACCATGTCATCCCTAGTGGAAGGGCTGTGCGATCTAATCTCTTCCTTACATACAGAGCAACACCTCCACCTTGTCTGACCTGCCTGAACAGCCAATAGCTCCCCAACCTAGCACTCCTGTCGTGGGTTTTGTCCTAACAAGTTTCACTAGTACCATAGCTCTGGGAAAGAACAAAGTATTCCAGTTCATCATACCATTTGTGTTGGTATACAAACATTTCAGATGTGCTCCTGAACCCACAGAGCTCCCTGGACTCACAGAACACAGAACTCTCCTCTCCTCTCCTCGAGTCTCCTCTCGAGTCTCCTCTCCTGAGTCTCCTCTCCTGAGTCTCCTCTCCTCTCCTGAGTCTCCTCTCCTCTCCTCTCCTCTCCTCTCCTCTCCTCTCCTCTCCTCTCCTCTCCTGAGTCTCCTGAGTCTCCTGAGTCTCCTGAGGCTCCTGAGGCTCCTGAGTTTCCTGAGGCTCCTGAGTCTCCTGAGGCTCCTCTCCTGAGTCTCCTCTCCTGAGTCTCCTGAGTCTCCTCTCCTCTCCTGAGTCTCCTGAGTCTCCTCTCCTGAGTCTCCTCTCCTGAGTCTCCTCTCCTCTCCTGAGTCTCCTCTCCTCAGTCTCCTGAGTCTCCTCTCCTCTCCATACAAGACAGAGCACTTCAGAGGTGTTTTTCTGTATGTTAGCAGTGCCATCCAAGGAGTCACTTTTCCTTTGCTGAGGAAATTCATCCTCCTTCCATACAGAGCTGAAAGCAGTGTCTCCCACAGGGGCTAGTAAAAATGTTGGCAGAATTATGATGTGCATTTTGTACACATCATCTCACAGAACCAGAGTGATGTGCCCTTGAGATCAGCATGTATTTTCCTCTTTCCTACCTCTCCCCTTTTTAATGATCTTATAAACACATATAAGTATTTAGTACCTATAATCATGAGTTAATGCCACTTGTCAATACAATTCACTGATGTTGTAGCTGTGGCCATTACTAATGGCAGATAGATGCAAAGGCCAGAATTAAGAAAGCAGACAGACACTGCAGGAGCTAGATATTTTCCTTTATCCTATCATTAACATCAATGAAATACAAAAAATATGACAGCAGAAAACTCTGAAAATTGTAGAAAACAGTGGTTGAAGTATCACAAAGGAAATCTTTTTCCCCGTACACAGATAAATAAAACAAAAATGAATCTACACATGAAAATGGATCTTTGAGGTACTTCTACAAAATCAAACTCTGTCACTGGAGTTAACATGTGTTACTAGACACTTTGCTGTCATGAGTAGGAGTTGAAAGCTGAACAATATCATGTGGCTGTGATAGCAGGACACAATCTTTCATAAGTATAGTAGTGATATGTATTGATAAATATCGTCTTCATAAGTATAGCCTAATTATATTTGCTGTTACTTTATTGATGTTCATAATCCATAAGTATATGCACTGCCATAGTATTATTGAGAAGTTTGTTGTATCTATATTATCATTCTACATTTGTTCTTACATTTATTTATTTTTAATACATCTAAGCACTTCTACTCTTAATTAGTGCTAGTCCCCCTATATCAACTACATATATATACATTTGTTTCCTTGTAATATCTGTAGTAGCTTGTTATTTATGCTTGCCTTTTTTAATAATACTATATATTCTAGTGCTGATTTGTAATAATCTGTGGTGAATGAAAAACTTTAGAATACAAAGCCTCTGTCTTTCTGTATTACTAGTTCCTATAAACCCACTGTTAACAATCTGTTGCCGAGGCGATTGGCTTCAGGGCAGACACCTGCTGCAGCGGAGCAGGAGATCACACCATGCAGGGGTTCCCTTCATCAAGGACCCTTTGAAGCAGTTGGGGGAGCCACCAGGACCCAGCAGCCCTCATGAGGGTGGCTGATGAGGCTTGGGCAGAGCCAGGAGCACCCTGCTTCTGTCATACAATGACAGCCCCTAGGAAGTATGAGCAACCAGGAGTGGGAAAAACACAGTGGGCAAACGGGGCATGGGGCATCAGTCAGGCATTTTGCAGCAGTTTGCACAGCAGTGCAAGCAGGCAGGGAGAGCAGGGAGGGCACTGAAGCTTGGCCAGCTCAAACAGGGTGTGATGGTATCCACCCAGCTGTGTCCTCACATAACTCAGCATCCACCACAGGTGATGCGGCCTCACAGATAGACCTCCAGGGGGAACATGTTGCCACCCAGGTGTCAGGATGCTGGGTGTGCCCTACTTTTCTGCCAGTATAGGATGGCAGTAGTGAGCACAGCTGTGGGAGGTGTGCCCAGATTGAAAAGTTGCTTCACCTGGTGGTAGAGCTTTAGGAGGAGGTGGGCAGGCTGAAGAATATCAGAGAGTCAGAGAAAGGGATTGACTGGTGTGGTAGAGCTCTGTCCTCCCTGAGTCAGGCTCCTCAGCCAGCCACTGAACAAGAAATGAAAGTTCTCCTACTCCCTTGTCACCAGGCAAAGGGAGGACATCTAAAAGTCAGGAGGAAGTGGAAGCAGGTTCCTGCTTGTCACAGCAGGTGAGCCCCCCTGCTGTGCACCTCACCTTCCCAGGTGCCCCTACGCAACAGGTATGAGGCTATGGAACTTGATGGGCAAAAAAATGATGTGGACAAAGGTCCATTCACAGTGGGAGAGTCTCCCAGGACAGCTCAACTTATACTCCACATCACAACAATTTCCACCAATAAAAAAAAGGAAGGATTCTAGTTATAGGGGACTCCTTTCTGAAAGGAACAGACCACCTGATTTGATGTCTAGACATGATCCATAGGAAAATTTGCTGTACAGGTATGAGACATTGCTCAGAAAGTCACTCACCTGGTGCACCTGTGCACCTGGAATCATCACTCTGATTCACGGGTTTTTCAGGTTGGTAGTGATGAGATGGAAAAGAAGTTCAAGAAGTTCAAGAGTGATCAAAAGAGACTTTAGGGCTTTGGTGCAATTAGTCAAGGGTTCAGGTGAACAAATAGTGGGTAGTGTTTTGCTCCATCCTTACAGTACTGGGAATCAATACTGAAAGAAACAGGCAGACCCATGGCTCCGAGGTTGTTGCCACTGTCTCAGTTTTGGGTTTCTTGACCATGGCAAGGTCTACATGACACCAGGCCTACAGGCTCTTGATTGGGAGCACCATTCTCTGATGGGGAAAAGGATTTTTGCCCAGAAGTTAGCAGGGCTGATTGAAAAGGCTTTAAACAAGATTTGAAGGGGGAAAAGGACAAACCCAGGCCTACCAGTGATAAGCTTTGGGACTGTATGACAATATTTGAGGGAATGCATGATTGTAAGATTTTTCAGTCTGCCTCATGAAAGGGTGAGTTAAATGAAAGACATTTGAAGTGTTTTTATACAAACACATGCAGAATGAGAAACAAGTACATTAATGCATGTAGTATGGGAAACAAACTGGAAGAACTGGAGACCTGTGTGCAGTCACAAGCCTATAATCTCATTGCAATAACAGAGACCTGGTGGGATAGCTTAAATGACTGTAATGTTGTCCTGGAAAGCTACATACTTTTAGAAAAGACCAGCGTGGAAGGCAAGGTGGTGGAGTTGCTCTTTATGTGAGAGAGCAACTGGAATGCATGAAGCTCTGCCTAGGGGTGGATGAAGAGTGAGTTGAGAGCTTATGGGTAAGGATTAAAGGGCAGACTACTATGGCTGATACTGCTGTGGGTGTTTGCTACAGGCCACGTGTTGTGGTTTAACCCGGCTGGCAGCTAAACACCACACAGCCGTTCGCTCACCCTCCCCCCTCCCTCTCTGGGATGGGGGAGAGAAACAGGAAAGTGAAGCCTGTGAGTTGAGATAAAGACAGTTTATTAAGACAGGAAAATAATAATAGTAATAATAATAATAATAATAATAATGTGTACGAAACAAGTGATGCACAATGCAATTGCTCACCACTCGTTGACCCATGCCCAGCCTATCCCCGAGCAGCCAGCGCCCCACCCCGGCCAGCCACCCCTATATATTGTTTAGCATGACGTCAGATGGTATGGAATACCCCTTTGGCCAGTTTGGGTCAGCTGTCCTGGGTCTGTCCCCTCCCAGCTCCTGCTGCACCCCTAGCCTGCTCACTGGCAGGACAGAGCGAGAAGCTGAAAAGTCCTTGGCCTGGTGTAAGCACTGCTCTGCAACAATTAAAACATCAGCATGTTATCAGCGCTCTTTTCATCCTAATCCAAAACATAGCACCCTACTAGCTACTAGGAGGAAAATTAACTCTGTCCTAACTGAAACCAGGACACTACCTGATCAGGAGGAGGAAGTAAATGAAGCCTTCTTCAGATAGGTGGAAGAAACCTCCTAGTCACAATCCTTGGTTCTCATAGGGGACTTCAAACCCCCTGACATCAGCTGGGACTACACACCTACGCACAAATAGTCCAGGAGTTTCCTGCAGTGCATTGATGACAAATTTTTGACACAGGTGGTGGAGAAGCCAACAAGGAGAGGTGTGCTTCTTGATCTTGTATTAACAAATGAGGAAAGACTAGCTGGAGATGTTCAGGATCTTGCAAGGAGGAAGCAGGGCAAAAATTAGGATTGCGACCCTAGACTTCGAAAGAGCAAACTTTGGACTCTTTGGGGATCTGCCTGGAAGAATCCCATGGGTTAGGGCCCTAGAAGGAAGTGGGGCCCAAGACAGCTGGTCAATATTCAAGCATCATTCCCTCCAAGCTCAAGATCAGTGTATCCCTATGAGTAAGAAGGCAAGCAAAGAGGGTAGAAGACCTACATGGATAAACAGGGAGCTCCTAGCAAAGCTCAAACAGAAGAAGGAAGTTTACAGCATACAGAAAAACGGACAGGCCACCTGGCAGGAATATTGGGACACTGTCACAGTATGCAGGGATGCAAAAAGGAAGGCCAAAGCTCATTTGGAACTAAATCTGGCAAGGGATGTCAAGGACAACAAGAAGGTCTTCTTCAAATACATCAGTAGAAAAAGGAAGACTAGTGAAAATGTCAGCACTTGGCTGAATGGGGTTGGTGCCCTTGTGACAAATGATGGAGAAGGTAGAGCTGCTGAACATCTTTTTTTTTTGTTTCAGTCTTTACTGCTAAGATCAGCCCTCAGGAATCTCAGACCCTGGAGACAATGGAGGAAGTCCAGAGAAAGGAGGACTTTCCATTGGTCAAAGAGGACCTGGTCAGAGACCACCTAAGCAAACCTGACACCAACAAATCCATGGGTCCCAACTGAACGCACCCACAGGTACTGAGGGAGCTGGCTGATGTTATTGCTAGGCCACTCTCCCTCATCTTTGAAAAGTCATAGAGAACAGGAGAGGTGCCTGAGGACTGGAAGAAAGCCAATGTTGTTCCAGTGTTCAAAAAGGGCAAGAAGGAGGACCCAGGCAACTACACGCCAGTCAGCCTCACCTCCATCCCTGGATAGGTGATGGAGCAACTCATCCTAGAGGTCATCTCCAAGCCTGTGGAGGATAAGCAGGGGATCAAGAGTAGTCAGCATGGATTCACCAAGGGGAAATCATGCTTAACCAATCTAATAGTCTTCTATGATGAGATGACTAGCTGGGTAGGTGAGGGAAGAGGGGTGGATGTGGTCTGCCCTGACTTCAGCAAGGCTTTTGACACTGTCTCGCATAACATCCTCATAGACAAGCTCAGGAAGTGCAGCCCAAATGAGCGGACAGTGAGGTGGATTGATAATTGACTGTATGGCAGAGCTCAGAAGGTTGTGCTCAGTGGTGCAGTGTCTAGTTGGAGGCCTGTAGCTAGCTGAATGACCTGGAGGATGGAATGGAATGGCTGATACCCCAGAGGTCTGTGTTGCCATTCAGAGGGACTTAGACAGGCTGGAGAGCTGGGCCAAGAGGAAGCTCATGAATTACAACAAGGGCAAGTGCAGGGTCCTGCACCTAGGGAGGAATAACCCCAAGCACCAGTACAGACTGGGGGTTGGCCTGCTGGAGAGCAGCTCTTCAGAGAGGGACTTGGGAGTCCTGGTGGACAGCAGGCTGACCATGAATCAGCAATGTGCTCTTGTGGCCAAGAAGGCCAACAGTATCCTGGGGTACATTCTGAAGATTTTTGCCAGCAGGTCAAGGGTGGTGATCCTCCCCCTCTCCTCAGCCCTGGTGAGGCCACACATGAAGTATTGTGTCCAGTTCTGGGCTCCCCAGTACAAGAAGGACATGGAGCTATCGGAGTGAGTTCAGAGGGCTATGAAGATGATTAGAGGACTGGAGCACCAGATGCACTAAGACAGGCTGAGAGAACTGGGCCTGTTTCACCTGGAAAAGAGAAGACTGAGAGGAGACCTCATCAATGTGTGTAAATATCTGATAGGAAGGTGTCAAGAGTTTGGAGTCAGTCTTTTTTAAGTTGCTCTCAATGACAGCACAAGAGGCAATGGGCACAAACTGAAGCACAGCAAGTTCCATCTGAATATGAGAGGGCATTTCTTTACTGTGAGGGTGACAAAGCACTGGAACAGGTTGCCCAGAGAGGCTGTGGTGTCCGCTTCTCTGGAGATATTCAAAACCCACCTGGATGCCATCTTGTGCAATGTACTCTAGGTGATCCTGCTTGATGATCTTCAGAGGTCCCTTTCAACCTTGGCCATTCTGTTATTCTATATGCCTGTACACTGGGTAACCTTTTAAATAATGATAGACTCACCTTATAGGTTACTTGGAAGAGAAATAACAGCCACCACAGCACTTTACTTTGCCTATCCCAGTGAAACTCCTAGTGATGAGAGGACATCATAGAAACTATCCTTTGTTTTTTGTTTGTTTGTTTTCCATATTCTTTTGAGACAATAGCTATAAATTTTAAAGAGACTTAAATATTTTATGCAGATTAAAACATAGATAAGAGTCTTTGTGATTTGTTTTATAAAGTAGCTACAAAGTAAGTTTCTAGGAGGGTAATAATCTAAAGAGAAAATAATGGGACATTGAAATAATGAATTTTTTAAAATTGCAAAAAATCATATACCGTCTGTTTATGGAGCTAGTCAAAATCAACTGTTAACATTTTTATGAAAGATCTTCCATGTATGCCACAGGTCTTCTCAAGCTGTTTTTATTGATTGATTTATTCTTTATCTGTAGAACCCCTCAAAGGGGGGTTCTTTATTCATCAGCAGTGAGAGGTACAAATGACACAATTTTGTCTTTAATTGTTTTAAAAGGTAATGCCCTACTCAGTCAGTAGCTCTTTAAGGATTCAGAAATTACTATATATGTACTACTATACGTAATAGGAAGCAATTTAATAGTCAGTAACATTACCGGGATTTGGTCTTAAATAGTTCAGTGAATCTGAAATATTCTTGCAAATTTTGTACACTTTATAGTCTGACAAGCAATTACTGCATAATTAAGAGACTCCAAAGTGTAGAAAATGTAGCTTTTGTATCACTTGTTTCCAAGCAACCATAATCCATTAAACATTTTAGAAAAGAGCGATGAAACCAATTTCAAGAATTAAGCATTGCCTTCATCAAAGTGATGCATTACAGGTTGTTGCATGAAAACGATGAACTATGTATGTGTTTATAAAACTCAGTGCAAAGTATAATATGAGTGGTGAAGTCAAAACATAGAAAAATGCATCTTTCCAATAAAAATTGTTGTTAAACCTAGTAAAGTTTTTTGTCACTTTTTTTTAATTTTATTATTTATTTTATTTTATTTTATTTTATTTTATTTTATTTATTTTATTTTATTTTATTTTATTTTATATTATTTTATTTTATTTTATTTTATTTTATTTTATTTTATTTTATTTTAATTTTATTTTATTTTATTTTATTATTTTATTTTATTTTATCTTATTTTATTTATTTATTTATTTATTTATTGTTTACCTGACATCCATAACTCATTATGGCAAAATACGGCACATCAATTGTTCTTAATGTAAGTGTATGCCTTTCTTCTCCGTATCATATACCATTATTTCAGTACTATTAAAAGCTGAAGATCTGCAAAATTAAATGAAGGATATAATAAAACCTTATACGTTTAAGCAAAATTTAGAATGTTTCATTGTAACTTCATGCTGATCTATGTCCTACAGCTCTAAATCCATATAGGGCTTAGCAACTCTGAGAGGTTTAATGCAAAATGTAATAGACATCTACCTAAGTTAATAAACCTGAGAGAGAACTCCAGGTCTTCTGTACAGATTAATGAAAACAGAACAAGCTGTTGAATCTGTCAGTTCATACACTTAAAATTTCCACCTCCCTCTATGAGGTGATAGAGCACCAAAAAAACATTGCCTGTCACAAGAGACACAGAGCCTTACAAGGCACACAGGAATCTTCCTCCATGTAGTTGTGCTGTGCTACCCATTCTCAGAAAGTAAATTTCTAACATTTAAAAAGAGCTGAATGAGCTGGATCCTCAGCAAAGGCTGTGTGTACCTAAGTGAAGGCTACTGCTGAGCAGTTCGTTTTACAGATGTGGCAAACATGATTTGCTTGTTGCACTACTGTTCTGAAAACAGACATTCAACTACAACTGGAAAGTTTGTTCCTCTTCATTAGTTAATAATATGAAAACATACATAGCTGTCGCTAACACATTTTGTTCCTTCTAGATTGTTCCTCTAAAAATTTACAGATGAATCATAAAGCCATGAAAATAGGGGGCTGTAGTGAATTTCTGATACATCATAAAATATTTTGGTATGAACACATGCAACTACAACTATAAAACAACTATACTAAAACAACTATAAAACAACTTCAGTGCAATAAAAACAAAGGTCATGAATGTGTTGGGGATACCTGGAGAAACAGAAGGTATATTATTCTATACATAATGGGGAAAGGATGGAAGAAAATTAGAAACAAACCAGAAAAAGATCAAAAATAAAAATCAGTCATTCTCTCCTTATTTTTATTGTTAATAACAGTTTTGTCTGTTGCAGAGATCTGCATGACAAAGCAGCTGTGCGAACATTTTCATAAAGGGATCTATATCGAAATACTGGAGTAACAGATTTCCTCTAGAATACAGCTTTAGAGAGAGAGAGAAAGGCAGGGAGAGGGAGAGAGAGAGAGAGGGAGAGAGAGAGGGAGGGAGGGGAGAGAGGAAAGAGAGGGAGAGAAGGAGAGAAGGAAGAGGAGGCAGAGAGGGAGAGGGAGTAGGAAAGGGGGGAGAGAAGGACAGAGGAAGGGGGATCGAGGTGGGGAGGGAGGAGAGGGGGAAGGAGGGAAAGAGAAGTGGGGAGGAAAATGGGAAGGGGGAAGTGGGGAGACGGAGAGAGAGGGAAGGAGAGGCGGGAAGGAAGATGGAAAGAAGGTTGAGGGGGAGGGGGGGAGAAAGCAAGAGGGGGGAAAGAGGAAGGAGAGGGGAAGGGGGGAGAAAAAAAGGGGGGGGGAGGAGAGAGGGAGAGTGAGATTTTGCATTTTATCTCTTGATATTATTGCAAATTTATGGCAATCAGTCCAGGGCTAACCATCAGAAACCTGCAAAAACAAACAAATAAAATCCACATTTTTCTTATTTTTGCCTATTTTTTAGGTCATAAATCTGTTATTTTATAATATATATATATATATAATATATATATACATATATATTATCTCAAATTTGTCAGGTATCTTCATTTTCATATTTCCCTAAAAGGAATACAGTAAGCACACATTTTCCTGACAGAACTGCTTCAGACTAGCACACATCTAAACACAGAGCTTGTTTTGTTTTGTTCCAATATGTATGTCTTTAATTTTTTTTTATTTTTTCTGTTCTTCTGGGTTTTCAGGAAGGCAGGTACTGACTAATGATCTGATTGACAAAACCCTATTTCATTGACATCCAACTCCACAAAATCATTTTCATTCAAGGACCTCATACACTGTTATATACTCTCATGAAAACTTATATGATTACAAAAAATATATATGTATATTTGCCATTGAGAGTTTGTATTCAGTGTTTATAGTTTTGACACCACTGAATTAGATTTATGTGAGAATGAAATATTATCCTTTAATTTTCTGAGATATATACTTTTCCTTTTCCCTTTATGTTGTATAAGTGAGTGCACAGTTTTTCAGTAACTTGACAAATTAAACAACTAGCAAGTCTGATTGGAGTAAATTTCCTGGCTATACTATAAACTCCATAGACTCCATAGGATATTTCTATTATGAAAGCACAGAATGTCGCACATAAGAAATGCAAGCAGAAAAATCTAACACTAAGTGACAAAGTGAATAGAAGAGAACCATTTCTGCATTAATATCAAAATGGATTTTCATAATGATCCAGTGGGACTGCTTGGGATCTTTGCTGGAAATGTAATAAGTTTATTTTTATAGCAATGTGTGTGTGTGGGTTTTGTTGTGATGGTGGTGGTGGTGGTGTTTTTTGTTTTGTTTTTGTCTTTGTTTTGTTTTGTTTTTAATCTTGGAAAAAATGATGTACAGTTTCTGAACTTTGGCTGAAAAGGTGTTGTCTTGTGTATGCTCTGAACTTTTGGTTGACAATGTTTGTGTGAATTCTTGAGATTTTGTGATCAGAGAAATTTTGTCAAATACCTCATAATGGAGGAATCTGAAATGGACTGTTAGAAGACTTGTGCATAGAAACATTTCACACCTAGAGATAGCTAAGCTATGAAAATTATAGGAAAGGTAAATTACTTTAGTATGAAAAGTACAGTAGAAATTCCATCTACATAGAAGTGTCAGCTTGGTGACCTTTGGACCTGAGAGGAGAGAAAAAATGTTTGAAGCAGGTTGATCTTTATAGAGAAAAAAAGAAAAAAATAATAAAATACTTTGAATGTAATGATTATTACAACTTTTAACATTAATAAATATCATGCTTATAGTTTACTAGCACATTAAAATTAAAGTTGATATATATATTTGGGTGTTGGTAATATGATACTGTTACAGTTAGTATAATAAAAATAATTACTTAGCATTGGAGATGATAATATATTTCTTGGATATCTTTTAAATGATTTCAGTTTAACAATGGAGAGTTAACTACATACAAATATGAAGGGGTGCACAACACGGACTCCTGATGGCTCTTGAACAGAAGAAACTTTATTGTCATTTTTCACCACTACATATACTTTCCCCGTAGCCCCACGCGCTGTCCACGTGCCCGAATCTGTCTTACAGTTGGTTAGAGACCCTCAGACACGCACCTTGAGCCAGCCAGCAATTGGCCACTGCCCAAAACTCATCTTTAACATTGTAGCCAATTTACTCTATCTCAACCTTGCTCAAGTTTTTCGTTCTACTCCTGTTTTCCTCATTATCTCTAACTCAGGGACGTGTGAAACAGCACAAAGCTCCTTGCAAATTCCTTTCCCACAAAACATCATGAAGCTCCCTGTGAATTCCTTTCCCACACACATACACACCACACACACACTCACACACCTCCATATATATGAGTGTGCAAATATATATATGTGCATATATAATATACAATATGTTTGTATAGTAGTTGCTATTGAAATAAATCTTGAAAATTTTGTCCTTCCTGAACAGAATTTTCTGAAGAAAAAAAAATAAAACGGAAGTTAGAAAATGATGGAAAATAGCAGGGAAATGTGACATATTAGGAAATGTTGAAGAAACTTACTCTGATCAGTCCAAAACCAAGAAAATATATTACATTGTGTGCCAATGTGTAAAGTATGCTATTAAGGTAACAACAATCAATAGCCACCACACCCATGAGGACATAATACTTCAGAGACTTCTTGTTGTACACTGTGCTGAGATTATTTACCAACAGTATTTGATGAAGATGGTGAGGTATCAGCATACTCTTTATTTCTCTTCAGAAAGGAAGGAGTATTTAACCTCTGAAAATAATACAATGCTATGTTTTTTTTTTTCTTTTTGTTCTTTTTTTACTCCATCATTTATTTATCTTTATATTTTAATTCTATAATATTTGTTTCTGTTACCCACTGTATCCTTGTTACTATTTCTTACAGTGTGTATGAAATGTATGATTATGCTGAGATTGAATGGGGTGGCCTCTGTGAGAAGGCATCAGTGGATAACCCATGCCTGTAACAGATTATTCCAGCTGGCTCCAGTGGCCTAACTGCAAGGCACAGTTGGGCCCAGCAGCCACGTTAATGGTGCTTGGGGAAAATTAGTTTAAGAAAAGTGAGAAAATACCTGATAAGCAGAAGAGGAAAGGTTAATAAATAAATAAATAAATAACAGTAACAACAGCAGAGAGAGTACCAAAGCCAGAGAAGGAGGTGTAATAGATGTCAGTACAGATATCCACTTTGCAGTCTATATGTTGGCTACCTACTATAGCTAGACCTACAGTCTACCTATGTTGGAGCAGATATTTTTCCTGAGGGAATGCAGCCTATGGAGAACCTAAACCAGACTAGGTGAAAAGTATAAGAAAGAACAAGTGTAAAAGTAGAAAAAATAGTACGACAACAATAACGCTCACCCTGGTCCACCCCCCTGTGTTGCTCCTAGCATGGGTAGAAGAGTTGGATGTGAAGGAATGAAGTTGAGAAAAGGGAAGTTGTGGGGAAAGGTATTGTTTTAATGTTGTCTTCTTGTTTCTCACTATCCAAGTATATTTTAATTGGCAATAAATTAAATTAGTTCTCTCCAAGATTAGTATATTTTGCCTGTGACCATAATTGGTAAGAGATCTCCCTATCACACAGAAGTTTTCTGTTCTTCCCCTTACCTACTGAGGGGGGAGGAGACACTAAGTGGCTGGGTGGGTGTTTAGCTGTTAGCTCAGGCTAATTCACCACACTAGCTTTAGAGGAGAGCTAGCATAAAAGTAGGAAAAATAAGCTACAAAGCCAAACTTCAGCCAGTAAAAATATTTACACTGACTATCTTTGGATAAACAGCAGTTTACACCATTGCAGTCTGAGTATTCATTGGGAACAAGAGTAGTTAGATGTCTTTAAACAGAAGTGTGATTTCCAGCTATTTCTTGTCATGGGTAAATTCATAATGAGAAAAACACATTCCCAAATTATTTTGGAGGCTTAACTTAATTTTTAGAATCATATTTGTCTTACAGAAATGTAAACCTTGTTTTAAAGTTATAAAGATGAGACTTTTATGAAAAGAAATTAGTAAACAACCAGATATTTATGGAGTTGCAAAAAAAAATAATATAGTGTAATAGGTCATAACTCCTGTAAATTTATCATCTTTACGAGTGAAAATGTTCAATAAATTAAAAGGGGGTTAAATTTTCCTTTACTTTCTCTCATGAACACCTACTATGAAAATGTTTAAGAGATCAGTCCTGTCCAAGCAGGATATAATACCAGATACTTGTATGATCTCTTTGTCTCTCATAATATTCTTCACATTGACTTAATCAGTTGAAAAGGAGACACTGAACAATGTCATCTACCTGAACTTCTGCAAGGACTTTGACATGGTCCCACATGACATCCTGATCTCTGAACCAGAGAGATACAGATTTGATGGGTGGACCATTCAGAGGATAAGGAGTTGGCTTGAAGGTCATACCCAGAGAGTGGTGGTCAATGGCTCTACGTCCAAGTGGAGGCTGGTGACAAGTGGTGTACCTCAGGGGTCTGTTCTGGGACCGGTGCTGTTTAATATCTTTATCAACAACATAGAAAGTGGGATCAAGTGCACCCTCAGCAAGTTTGCAGATGACACCAAGCTGAGTGGTGTGGTTGATACAACAGAAGGAAGGGAAGTCATCCAAAGGGACCTGGACAAGCTTGGGAAGTGGGCCCACGTGAACCTAATGAGGTTCAACACGTCAAAGTGCAAGGTGTTGTACCTGGGATGGGGCAGTCCCAGACGTGAGTACACACTGGGAGAAGAGCTCATTGAGAGCAGACCTGCGGAGAAGGACTTGGGAGCTGTAGTGGATGGAAAGCTTGACATGAGCTGGCAATGCACACCTGCAGTGCAGAAGGCCAACTGCATCCTGGGGTACACCAAAAGAGGAGAGACAGCATATCAAGGGAGGTGATTGTCCCCCTCTACTCTGCCCTTGTGATGCCCCACTTGGAGTACTGTGTCCAGTTCTGGAGCCCCCAGCACAAGAAAGTTGTGGGTCTGTTAGAGCGGGTCCAGAGCAGGGCCACGAAGATGATCAGAAGGCTGGAGCATTCCTCCTACAAAGAAAGGCTGAGAGATCTGGAGCTGTTCAGCCTAAAGAAGTGAAGGCTTCAAGGTGACCTCACTGCAACCTTTCAGTACTTGAAGGGGACTTACAAAAAAGATGGTGAACAACTTTTTATTCATTCAGATAATGGCAGGACAAGGGGGAATAGTTTTAAACTAAAGGAGGGTAGATTTAGATTAGAGGTTAAGAAAAAATTATTCACTGAGAAGGTGGTGAGGCATTGGAACAGTTTGCCCAGAGAGGTGGTGGAAGCCCCATGCCTGGAGGTTAGATGAGGCCCTGAGCAACCTGATCTAGCAGGTGGTCTCCCTGTCTATGGCAATGGGGTTGGAACTAGATGATCTTTACGGTCCCTTCCAAGCCAAGCCATTCTATGATTCATTCTATGATTCATATATTTCCAAAAGTCATTGACATTTTGATTTTATATGACAAAACTCAATAGTAAAATCCATCATTATCAATCTTTTTTTTTTCCTTTTTGTTCATTTTCTTTTCTTTCTTTCTTTATTTGTTTATTTATTTATTTTTTACTGACTGTTTCATAGAAAAGGTTTCATTTCCCCTTCTGAGCATCTAATGTACATCTTTTCTCCCTATCCTTTCTTGAAATTACTCTCCAATATACCTATCACTTCTTTTCAATAGAACAGAATGTGACATTTGGATGTCAGACACACAAATGACAACATATTTGCACATGTGGTATATATACTGTATAAACATATATAAAACTTCATTCTGTTTTAATTGCATCTTTAAAATCTTTGCATATATCATCTTCCCTATGTTCTTTATCTCTGCAGTCTTCAGTCAAGTAACCTTCCATTTTTTCATATTTTTCAACCCTGATATAAATGTTAATAAGCATTTTATTTTGTTCCTTTATGAAAATTTTGCCTCTGTTAAATGATTTAAGAAATTTTATCTTTCAATAAAGTTCAGCTCTGATTAAAATCTCTTTACTGACTTTTGTTAACTGCTTAGTTCAATTTTCGATCTCATCTTCAAACCAGTGAGTTTTAGTGGGAGTTATACCATCAAACTCAATGCACTGCAAAGTTTTCATCACTTTTTTTTGGTTTGTTTTTTTGTTTTGTTTTGAATCTTACTAATCTGACCACGTTCAATGTTAGCCAAGATTTCATCTTTCTCAGCAGCACAACACGACATAAGAAAAATTGCTTTCTACATATCAGTGATTCTGTGTAATTTGAAGTGTACCAGAAATATCTGAGAAGTAGGGTTTTGCTGTAGTCTAACAGCGACACCAGCAGAACTAGTCTCATTACCTTTTTTATTATTATTATTATTATTAAATTTTATTTTGAACTATAACATTTAGCATGTCTTAACACTATTTTTGAAAATGTCAGAGTTGAAAGCACTGTAGGTTCTACATCTATCCTGATTATAGTTACTCAGTCCTGAGGCTTTGTTTTCTTTCTTGAATGAGCAAAAATCATCTTTTTCTATTTTTTCTGTTAGTGATTTCTCTAAAAGGCATGTTGAATTATATTAAAACCACAGCAACTTTACCCATACATGAGTTCATTGTAAGCTTTTAGAGGTAGTACATCAATGAATGAAAACAAACAAACAAACAACAACAAAAATGTTAGTCATCGTTTTAAAGATACATAATGGGTAGAAAATACTAAATTTTTCTGCATTGTAGTATCACAAGATTTCTTTGATTAAATGCTATTACATATTTCGTTAGGGATAGGTTTGAACTTTAAGCTATATTACTGATTTTAAGTTTCAAAGGTTTGTTGATTCCTTGTAATGTTTTTCATTTTGTTTTCAATAATTATAAATTATATATTAAAAGTAATGTCTCTGTTACATGATGTATCTCCACTATCACTTCCCTATAAGTCTTTTTATAGACTCCGTAATACAAGCTAGACTGTTTCAAATGGTCACAAGTTTTTGTAGTAGGTAGCACCCCGCATGATATTTTACTACCTGTTAGTAACTAACATAAATGTAATAATTTGTATGAGATTACATAAGAATTAAAACAGAACTCCACTAGAATGTTGTAAATGGCTACTTAGTATAATAATGCAAGCCATCTTCCATTCTGTTATGCATCCTAGTATAAATATGTGTTATAGATACAGATGTGCATCTAGATACACAATTCTGACTTTAGAAATATCAGATTTATTTCTTAGTGACTTTGTGTTAAAACTTTGAGGACAAAATACCTTGCTTGTGACCCTAGATAAATTAAGGTTACAGTATTTGACCTTTGCAAATTGATTTTGTCCAACTACAAGAATTTATTTACACAGTCCAAAACCTATGCTTATTCTAATTTAACACTTATACAAAAAGAACTAGGAAAATAGCAAAATAAACCTAAAACAGGATCTGAAATTGGTCAGTGGCAATGTCTAAGGATTTACAGAATCAGTTGTCCCTAGGGCACACGGAATATCTTGCATGAACGGTGCATGCATCTAAAGTTTGTAACTGTTTTATGCTGGATATTTTAACATTCGGAAATGAATAGGAATTATGTTCACTCTATAGAAAATAAAAATGATTCCATGCCAATGAAGTGTATTATTCTAGTTAACTATTCATTCAAAATGCTGGTAAAACCTATAAGCCCAGAGGATTGAAACAGCTCAAGAAATGGATATTAGTATAAAGAAATTAAAAGTGAAGATAAAGAAAGAAACTCATTTTTTGTTTGCAGTTCAACAACAAATTGCACCACTTTCAAATGAACCTAGGAGAACAAGGTGATTTCACTTTCAAGAGATAAGTGTGGATTCTGGATGCTTTCTGAAATCATGTTCAACATGCAAAACACTTTCCCTATTATACAGCACAGAATTCAAGTATGTTTTTATTATCCCAGGGCATTGCTGCTGAGACCTCTGTTTAGCCTACTACCTCATAATATAAAAATACAATTGCATTGTTTATACACACTTAAAAGAAGAACTTTGGTGTTTTATTATTTGGTATAGGCACTTCAGCAATGAAGTGAATAATACTGCTAAATTGCTTAAAAGATAAACCACAACTGTTCGTGCTATTGCCAGTGATGTTATTGTAATGACAATTTGCCAAGTTCTGTTCACTAAGAACAGAACCTTTAACCTCAGTGTAAAACTAAAAATACAACCATTAAATTTTACATGGCATTTTACTGGGATTTCAACCACACAGTCACCATTATATGACAAAACACACATTGACAGTCACTGCAGCTACTGCAAAACACACATTGACAGTCACTATTACTATTTCAGTTAAATACAGGAATTCAGCATTTCTATTATATCACTAGTTTCCTATCAAAAGAATGTCTGGGCTCCTATATATGTTATATGAAGAATTCTCATCCACTCACAGCTCATGCATCCAGTTATGCACCTGTTTTTGTCCGTGTTATAATTTTCAAAATTAAGATTTTAATGACACTGTAATTTTGGACAAGTGAAAAACTTAAGAGATTCTCAAAGTAGGTAGTCTTCTAAACAGTGAGGTAGGTATGGAAATACATATTTTGATTCCATATATAACTAAGAAGTTTGATTAATTTTGTAGGTGAACTGGTGAATCAAAATTTTTTCTCAGTCTTAACAGCATCATATAATTTTCATTTTTATATCTCATTTTCTAATTATGGTAATTTTATTCTAATGGAAATTCAGTTGTCTTTACAACTTTACAGAATTACAACTGTTTTAGGAAAATTTAATTTATTTCAAAGATATGCAAGAAGGGATTTGTGTGAATGTATCATGGTATGATTCTGTCTCAATGAAAAATATAGATCACTAGAGATAAAACTATACTTTTTTTTTTTTTTCTCCTTTACATAACTTCCCAATAAACAACAAGTACAAATTTCAGTAGTTTTCTATCCAATGTCTTATACCGAGATAGCAGCATGAAGACACTACCTATTTGGCACCTGAATTTATTTTATGGTTCCTTTGTTCAAGCACAACTTATTGCTCAGGATCTGAGTTGAAGACAGTTTACTGTCCTTGAGGGTAGAGAAACTGCAGTCATTTTTTAAATGTTTTAAAGAAGGGAGATTGTTCTGTAGCATCTGCTAATTTTAGAAATAGCAGTTGGAGTTCATGTGCTGTCTTCTAGTCTAATTCTCACTTAAGGAAGAGAAGACATGCTAGTAACATACAATTTTAAGAATATCTGTAAAATTTTTCTGCGTAGCAGAAATTTAAAAACTCTTATTCTATGTGAACATAGTTTGCAGCTGATCACAAATCTGTGATACCATACAGTATACAAGTGTTAAAATTCATTACTTCTTTAAAAAAAAATTGTTTTAAGGTTTCCTGCATGACACTGTTAGGGTCCAATGTACAGGTCTTTGTGAAAATTGTTGTAAACCTAGAATATTAAGAGTATCTTCAAAGAAAGTTATAGCATGAAATGAGTATGTGCTGTTTGTAAAATTACCCTTTATATCTCGCTAGAATTCCTAAGACAAACCTCAGATATGTATTGATGGAAAGACAGCTATTAATAGTTTTCTGAAATGGTGAATATCTATCTTCTTAATTGCATGAAGAATTAATTGTTTGAATGACGTTTTGTCATTCTCAATTTCAGTTGTGGTTTTAGGCTAAGCATGTACCTAGTTTGACGCACATGTTTCTGAGAACTAGCTTTGGTATTTTAGAATTTCTACATTCTTTCTGTTGGCAGCTCAGCTTATATACATATATATATATAAATATGTGTGTCTATTATATAATATGTGTAATATATAATATATACAATATATAACGTGTATATATGCAATATATAATCTAAGAAAATCAAAAGACTTCAAAATTTTTGTTCATATTATTCTGTTCCCATTTCTAGCTATAAATAGTAGATTTTAGTTCAAAGCACTATTTAAAGACTTTCTGGAAAAAAAAATAAATATATATTTATATATATATGATAGATATATCACTATCTTCTAGGTCAGGTTTATTTTCTCCATCAGTAACTTATTTCCTCATAAGCTTTTAGATGGAAATAGAGGCTGAAAGTGAACAAACTAAGATACAGCAATGGAAAAAAGATATGTTTGGGGAATGGCAAGATTAGCAAACATTTAGCCAAATATTTTGATTATATTTACTGTAACTGAAAAATCAAGTTCATTTCCAGCTGTCTAGCTATTTACAGTTACTTATTACTTCTACTAGATAAAAGAAAGTTGTAATTTAACAAACTGAATAAATCATTCCTTCAATGCCTTATTCAATTCTGAACTGGGAGATTTGAATGAGTATGAGCACATCCATTTATATGGATACCTGTGTTAGTGTTGGGGAGAATCGAATGGATGTTTTACTAATGTCTCTTAGGTGATGGGTCATACAGTATAATTAAGCATTGCCAAATGTACTTACATTATCAATTAATCTATGTACACTGGAAACTTAGGGAGTACACTGAACATTCAAATGAATCGTTGAAGGGGAACGCTGGGAGGGGACAGGTACAACCTGACCTTGGATAAGGGCCTGGAAATGCTGAAATGAGTTGAAGCAGAACCAAGGAGTGGAGGGAGCATGCGTCGAGTGAGAAAGGTGAAAAAGTTTAGCGGAGAGGAAGACTCCTTACTTCATCTGGACGACCACCTGGATGACCACCAGAGTGCGCCACGCATGTGCAAAGGGGAGGGGAGCTAATTAGAATGGAATGCGAGGCTGATGTTGCAACCTGCAATGAATATGTATACCTTACGTAATGTTGAATGTATAAATAATGGCTGGGAAGTAACGGGACTTGAAGCCAGATTTGGGCACCTGCCCCGGCTTCCAGCGCTGAATAAAGCACCTTCATATAATCACTTGGTGGTTATGTGGTTGCTACGCTAACATTTTGGCGACCCAGGTGGGACAGCGTGGGCACTGCTGAGGCGGATCCTGTCTCGGTTTCGCTCCAGCCGGCACCAAGGGATTCTTGGGGAGCAGTCGACCGCGGCTGACCTCCGCTGCTCACGACGTACCACTGGAGTGGTAAGCAAAGGTGCTTTCAACTTTGGGTATTCGGTACCGATTTGGTTGGGAAAGCCTGCCGGTCAGACGCAGCGAAATCCACGCTCGGTTGGGCAGGGAGCTCCCGGGGTAAGCCTAGGCGCCGTCCGTTAGACAGAGCGAAAGCTCTGCAGGTTCGGCATTGGTGGTTTGGTATTGGTAATTGTATTGGTTTGTGCTGAAGGGTCAGCACCTGGTATTATTGGTATGTGGTAAGCACGCTGCTGCTCCGGCAGCTTCTGGGAGAGCGTGCTGCTGCTCCGGCAGCTTCTGGGAGTGTGCTGCTGCTCCGGCAGCTTCTGGGGGAGTGTGCTGCTGCTCCGGCAGCTTTTGGGTTTGTATCATAAGCTCAAAATGAAAAAGATTAAAGGAATTCTGGGAAAAGATGTACCTATCCCACGGACATCCCCACTGGGGTGTTTGCTAGCACATTGGAAAGAGGGAGGTTTTGGTCAAGAAATGCGGAAAGGAAAGCTGATTGATTATTGTAATATTTGGTGGCCACAGTATAAACTAGAGGACCAAGAAACTTGGCCTGAGAATGGAACATTGCAATATAATACAATTTTACAATTAATGCTATTTTGTAAGCGGGAAGGAAAATATGATGAACTGCCGTATGTGGAATTATTCTTTTATTTGCGCTGAAAGCCTGAATGGCAGCATGCTTGTGGAATAATGGTGCTTGAAGTTTCAACTGAGGAACGTTGTTGTGCATGTACTAAGGAGGGACGCTGTATACAGCATCAGGCAATAGAGAATAATAAGTATTATGGGGAAATGAATAATGGAAATATTGATTTGGAAGTTGCGCCATCGGCTCCGCCGGAAGAGCCAGGACAGGGAGGGAAAAGAGAAAAGGAAGATAGCAGTAGTGATGGAGAATCCCCGACTTTAGTCTCCCCTGTGTCACATAGGACCCGGCAACAGCGAAGGGCAGGAGAAACTATAAATGAACAGAGAGGGAAAATAATCGCTCCCCTCAGGCAAGGAGTGGGGACAGAAGGACCGGTATATGTTAAGGTGCCTTTTCAGCTGGGGACTTAATGATATGGAAACAAGCAGCTGGCACCTACAGGGAAAACCCAGATAAAGTAGCCAGGGTAATGAAAATGATAATTAAAACCCAAAATCCCGATTGGGATGATCTCCAGGTGATCCTGGATACTTTGATGGACTCGACAGAAAAAGACATGGTATTGCGGGCAGCCAGAGAGAGAGCCCGAGAAGATATACGAAATGGATTAGTGCTTGGAAATCTAGATCAAAACTTCCCCACCGAGGATCCCCAATGGGATTATAACACAGGGGATGGAATAAGGAGGCTGAAGAGATATCAAGATTGGGTACAAGTCAGGGTACAGAATGCCATGCCCCGGACCATAAATTGGTCAAAATTGTATAATGTCAGGCAAGAAAAAGCGGAATCACCTTCCGCCTTTTTAGAGAGATTGAAAGAAACTCCTAAGAAATATACAGATTTAGACGTACAGACTGAGCAAGCTAAAGCTCAATTAGCACTCATTTTCCTGGGATAAGCCCAAGAGGATATTAGGAAGAAATTGCAAAAGTTGGAAGGTGCAGATTTGAGAAATTTGGATAGGCTGTTGGAAATAGCCTGGAAAGTGTATAATAACAGAGAAAAGGAAACGACAAAAAGGCAACAACAGAACTTATTAGCAGTAATTCAAGGGAGAGAACATGCAGGATTAAGGGGCAGGGGAAGAGGAAATATTAACGGTCGAGGTAGAGGAACAGGGAGAGGCTACCCGAGCTCAGGGGGAAACCGGCTGGGTCTTAACCAATGTGCCCATTGTAAGGGGGAGGGTCATTGGAAAAACAAGTGCCCTCTCCGTGGACAGCTGATCGTTGGTGGGGGAAATTCGTTCCGAAACCAAGAAGCAGCTAAGGCGATGGTTCTGGGGGAGTATAGTAGCTGACTAGGAGATCCGGTAGCAGAAACTAAAGAGCCCTTGGTAAAAATTCAAATAGGAAATAAGGAAGTAAAATTTTTAATTGATACAGGGGCCACATATTCAGTACTCAATAGATTAAGTGGTAAGATAGGGGAAAGGAAAACTACTATTGTAGGTGCCACCGGGAAGGAGGAAATACGGCCGTTCTTACAACCCCTTGATTTACGGTTTGGAGGTAAAGAAATTACGCATGAATTTTTATATGTACCAGAATGCCCTATTCCTCTTTTGGGACGGGATTTGCTAACTAAACTAAACGCTACCATAATGTTTAAAGATGGAGAATTGATTATGAGAATCCCGGAATCAAAAGTGGGACAAATATTAATGATTAAAGAGAAGGCTGTTCCTCATATACCAAAAGAGGTAGAAAATGCAGTAATGCCTACGATTTGGGAAACGGACGTGCCCGGAAAATCAAAAGTAGCCCAGCCAGTAAAAATTGAACTTAAGGAAGGGGCCTGACCGGTACGGATTAAACAGTACCCATTGAAGCTAGAAGCTAGGCTAGGAATAGTAAAGATTACAGATAAATTTCTTAGCTACCACATTCTGGAGGAATGCAAATCTGAATACAATACCCCAATTTTCCCAGTAAAGAAACCTAATGGGGAATACAGGCTAGTGCAGGACCTTAGGGCAATAAACGAAATAACAAAAGATATTCACCCAGTGGTGGCTAATCCTTATACATTGTTAACATCTGTAAAAGAGAAATATAAGTGGTTTACGGTAATTGATTTAAAAGATGCCTTCTTCTGCATACCCATTGACAAGGATAGTAGAAAGCTTTTTGCTTTTAAATGGGAAAATCCACGGAACGGACGAAAGATGCAACTAACCTGGACAAGGTTGCATCAAGGATTCAAGAATAGCCCGACCCTCTTCGGCAGTCAACTAGCTAAAGAAATAGAAGATTGGATTAACCAAGGACAGATTCAGGTACCAAAGGATCGATACCTGCTGTTACAATATGTGGACAATATATTAATAGCTACCGAAGGAGAGTCAGAATGTATTCAGGTAACTATTGATATTTTGAATCAATTGGGACTAAATGGGTACAAGGTTTCTAAACAAAAGGCACAAATCGCGTGCACAACAGTAATTTATTTGGGATGTGAAATTTCTCAAGGACAAAGAAAATTGGGAGTTAACCGAATACAAGCTATTTGTGGAATCCCCGAGCCGTGAAATTTGCATGAACTACGGGCTTTCCTAGGTATGGCCGGGCGGTGTAGACTGTGGGTAATGGACTATGGACTCATAGCAAAGCCCCTCTATGAAACCCAAAAGGCCTGTACATTTACCTGGGGAAAGCCACAACAAGAGGCCTTTAAGAAATTAAAAGAAGCCCTGATAAAGGCGCCTGCCTTGGGCTTGCCAGACTTATCAAAGGACTTCCAGCTGTTTGTGCATGAGAGACAACGATTGACATTAGGAGTACTGACCCAGCGACTTGGGAGCTGGAAAAGACCTGTGGGGTATTTTTCTAAACAACTGGATGTGGTAAGCACTGGATGGCCCTCGTGTTTAAGGGCCGTGGCAGCCACAGTCCTTTTAATACAGGAAGCCAGGAAGCTCACATTAGGGAAACAAATTGAGGTGTTCGTGCCACATATGGTGACTACGGTATTGGAGCAAAAGGGGGGCCATTGGCTATCGCCCAGCCGAATGATGAAATATCAAGCTATACTAACTGAGCAAGATGATGTAATCTTAAGAACTACTAACTTATTGAACCCAGCAGTGTTTCTAGGAACAACTACAGAGGAAGGAGACCTCAGTCATGATTGCATGGAGATCATCGAACATACCTATGCCAGCAGAACAGACTTAAAGGATCAGCCTCTGGGGAGACCGGATTGGGAACTTTTCACGGATGGAAGCAGCTTTGTGGAAAATGGGACTCGTTATGCAGGATACGCGGTAACTACATCAAAGGTAGTGATTGAGGCAAATTCCCTACCTCCGGGGACTTCAGCCCAACGAGCAGAAATAGTCGCCCTGACACCAGCCCTGGAACTAAGTGAGGGTAAGAACGTGAATATTTGGACAGATTCAAAATATGCATTCGGGGTAGTTCATGTACATGGGGCATTATGGAAAGAAAGGGGAATGTTATCCTCACAAGGGACTAATATAAAATACCAGGAAGAGATATTGAAATTAATAACAGCTGTACAGAAACCCCAACAGGTGGCCATAATGCATTGTAAAGCCCATCAAGGAGGGGTGTCAGAGATTGCAGAAGGTAACAGACTGGCAGATTTGATGGCCCGGAAGGTTGCGCGTGAAGTATGGAAAGTAATGGCTCTAATTCCATCAAAGGTAGGCCTCTCTTGTTTTAAATTACCTAAAGACCCAAAGTACTCAGCAGAAGATGAGAGACTTGCAAATTTGATGAAGGCCCAGAAGAATCCTGACGGATGGTATGTGACTACGACAGGACAACTCATAGTGCCTCCTATAGTAATGCGAGAAATCTTACAAATAAAACATAATGAATGTCACTGGGGTGCAGGAGCAATGGTGACCTATTTGAAACGAGGTGTCATCTCGGTACACATGTTAACAATGGCAAAGTCAGTAATGTCAAAATGTGAGCTTTGCTTAAAAAATAATCCGGTAGCAAGGAAACATGCTGAGATGGGAAGAACTAGAGCTGGGATAGAGCCTGGAGATTACTGGCAAATAAACTTCGCGGAACTGCCTAAAGCAAGAGGTTATAAATACCTATTGGTAGGGGTTGATACTTTTTCAGGATGGCCGGAGGCCCTTCCCTGTCGCACCAACCAAGCAAAGGAAATGGTAAAATGGTTACTACAGGAAATAATCCCTAGATTTGGTGTACCATTGGGTATTTCTTCAGACAGGGGACCACATTTCATTGCCAATGTGGTTAAGGAGGTTAGTAGGTTACTGGGAATCACCCAGAACACCCTATCCCACCCCCACCCTATAGTACTAGCGTTAACAAGCAGGCATAGAGGAATCAATAAGATAGTAGACTAACGAAGATGCGTTAAGATTATACTTACTAATCTCTATATCAAGTTATACTCACTAACCTCTACTAACCTGATTCAACCTAATAGTAATGAAAATACTTGCTCTTGGTATGAGTGAAGTATTTTCAAAGGGGGGAAATATTAGTGTTGGGGAGAATCGAATGGATGTTTTACTAATGTCTCTTAGGTGATGGGTCATACAGTATAATTAAGCATTGCCAAATGTACTTACATTATCAATTAATCTATGTACACTGGAAACTTAGGGAGTACACTGAACATTCAAATGAATCGTTGAAGGGGAACCCTGGGAGGGGACAGGTACAACCTGACCTTGGATAAGGGCCTGGAAATGCTGAAATGAGTTGAAGCAGAACCAAGGAGCGGAGGGAGCATGCGTCGAGTGAGAAAGGTGAAAAAGTTTAGCGGAGAGGAAGACTCCTTACTTCATCTGGACGACCACCTGGATGACCACCAGAGTGCGCCACGCATGTGCAAAGGGGAGGGGAGCTAATTAGAATGGAATGCGAGGCTGATGTTGCAACCTGCAATGAATATGTATACCTTACGTAATGTTGAATGTATAAATAATGGCTGGGAAGTAACGGGACTTGAAGCCAGATTTGGGCACCTGCCCCGGCTTCCAGCGCTGAATAAAGCACCTTCATATAATCACTTGGTGGTTATGTGGTTGCTACGCTAACACCTGCGTCTTATTATTTGTTACAAGCTTTCTTGATAAATTCAAAGGTTACTCACAATCCGCTTATTTTGTTCAGTTCTCCAGCTATCTGATCTTCCTTATCACAGGTATTTGTTCTACTCAGAGGCTTTCTTTGAATTATCTCTCCCTCTCCCTGCCTTGTTCTCACACCACATGTTCCAGCCACACCCTCTATTGTCTCATAACATTTTTCTTCAATTTTTTTGCGTCTGTAAATCTTTAATTTAATTTCAATATAATACTTCTGTACCACAAAATTAGAGACTGTGTAAGCCCCACACAAAATTTACATCTAAGTGTCAGCTGGTGCAGCACTATTTATTTATTTTTATCTTTATTTTTATCTTTTTTATTTTTATTTTTATTTTTATTTATTTATTACTTTATTATTATTATTTTGTAAGAATCAATATTTATTCTGGAGTGTGATGTTTATCTTTAATAATTTTTCTTCTGCTTGCCTATTATGCTCTGATTTATTGATGGGGAGCATGAGGGGTAACAGATAAGTTGATATTTAGCTGACTGACATAAGATTTTCTCAGACCTCAAATAACAAGGTACCTGCAAATAGCAATAAGACTTTAAGGAGCATCTGGCTGAGGCAACAATTTACATAATTTTTCACCTATAAAACTCACTCAATTGATAGTAGGCATAAAAATATTAAATATCTGATTACCTTATATAATTTTATGCTGAAGCACCTTAATTAATAAGACTGTTTCAAGTGGAAAGAGACCTAACACTTTATATAAACGGCAATTGTTTTAGGTCCCTTTTAGGTACTAGAAGGATACTATAAGGTCTTTCTCTTCTCCAGGCTGAACAACCCAGCTCTCTCAACCTATCATCACAGAAGAGGTGCTACAGCCTTTGATCATCTTCATGGCTGTCCTCTGGACTCATTCTAATACTTCCGTGTCCTTTTTGTGCTGGGGTCCTGTTGTGGTTTAACCCGGCTGGCAGCTAAACCCCACACAGCCGTTCGCTCACCCTCCCCCCTCCCTCTCTGGGATGGGGGAGAGAAACGGGAAAGTGAAGCCTGTGAGTTGAGATAAAGACAGTTTACTAAGACAGGAATATAATAATAACAATAATAATAATAGTGATAATGATAATAGTATTAATAATAATAATGTGTAAGAAAACAAGTGATGCACAATGCAATTGCTCACCACCCGCTGACCGATGCCCAGCCTATCCCCGAGCAGCCGGCCCCCCACCCCGGCCAGCGCCCCTATATATTGTTTAGCATGACGTCAGATGGTATGGAATACCCCTTTGGCCAGTTTGGGTCAGCTGTCCTGGGTCTGTCCCCTCCCAGCTCCTGCTGCACTCCTAGCCTGCTCACTGGCAGGACAGAGCGAGAAGCTGAAAAGTCCTTGGCCTGGTGTAAACACTGCTCTGCAACAATTAAAACATCAGCATGTTATCAGCGCTCTTCTCATCCTAATCCAAAACATAACACCCTACCAGCTACTAGGAGGAAAATTAACTCTGTCCTAACTGGAACCAGGACAGATATCCACCCCTTATTCCATACCATTTATGGCATGCTCAGGTTACACTCTTTCCAATACCTTGTAATTAATCACCATTTTCATCTATGATATATAGCAATCATGGTAGTGGTGACATACAGTACTATATAATAATTAACATACTACAATTCAACTCATGGGCTATTCTCACCCAGTATTAAATCCCCTTGAGGTACACACGGGACCTCCCCATTCTTTTGCATTACCCACCAAGTGCATCCAGGTCCCTGAGCAAAAGCAATTCCACGAATGGGTTTGCCTTTTCCTGAGGCAGGAGTAGCCCAGACTGTTTTACCCAGCATGTTTCTTACGTGCACTACAGGAACCTTATCCCCTTCTACAGTGTGTAACAGGTTTGATTGGGCAGATCCAGCTCAGCTGGCAGATCCCCTAGTATTGACTAACCAGGTGGCCTTTGCCAAATGCGTATCCCAATTTTTGAATGTCCCAGCACCCATTGCTTTCAGTGTAGTCTTCAACAGTCCATTGTATCGTTCAACTTTTCCAGAGGCTGGTGCATGATAGGGGATGTGATACACCCACTCAATACCATGTTCTTTGGCCCAAGTGTCTATAAGGTTGTTTCGGAAATGAGTCCCGTTGTCTGACTCAATTCTCTCTGGGGTGCCATGTCGCCATAGGACTTGCTTTTCAAGGCCCAGGATAGTGTTCTGGGTGGTGGCATGGGGCACAGGATATGTTTCCAGCCATCTGGTGGTTGCTTCCACCATTGTAAGTACGTGGCGCTTGCCGTTGTGGGTTTGAGGGAGTGTGATGTAATCAATCTGCCAGGCCTCTCCATATTTATAGTTCAGCCATCGTCCTCCATACCAAAGAGGCTTTGACCGTTTGGCTTGCTTGATTGCAACACATGTTTCACAATCATGAATAACCTGTGCTATAGTGTCCATGGTCAGGTCCACCCCTCGATCACAAGCCCATCTGTATGTTGCATCTCTACCTTGATGGCCTGAGGTGTCATGGGCCCATCGGGCTATAAATAATTCGTCTTTATGTTGCCAGTCCAGGTCCACCTGAGCCACTTCAGTCTTAGCAGCCTGATCCACCTGCTGGTTGTTTTGATGTTCTTCAGTAGCCCGATTCTTGGGCACATGAGCATCTACATGGTGTACCTTTACAACCAGGTTCTCTACCTGGGTGGCAATATCTTGTTACAATGCCGCAGCCCAGATGGGCTTGCCCCTGCGCTGCCAGTTGTTCTGCTTCCATTGCTGTAACCACCCCCACAGGGCATTTGCTACCATCCATGAATCAGTATAGAGATAGAGAACTGGCCACTTTTCTCATTCAGCAATATCTAAAGCCAGCTGAATGTCTTTCACTTCTGCAAACTGACTTGATTCACCTTCTCCCTCAGTGTTATAAGCGAGACCACGCAATTTTCTGGTCTATCGAAGATAATTTATTAATTAAGTAAGCAGGTACAAGCAAAACAGCGCTGGGCGGCTGGGGAGTCTCCGCTCCACCACAGCACGCAACTTTCCCTTTTCAGTGTCGCCATTTTATAGCATCCAAGTTTCAGCTTGTCAGGACTTGTTGAACCTTCTGAAGCTGCGCAGTTCGGTGTTGGGGGTTGTTGTTTTTCTTTCAATGATCATGCGTTGTGCTCGTGTTCAAGGGGGAGGGTAGTGAAGCGGCAAACAGTATTTCACAGAGTCTTTGTTTTACCAAGGATGTTTATCCAGCGCCCCCTCCCCACTATCTACTTGCTTAGTTTTCCACCTTCACAAGGTCGTAAATTGCAAAACCTTATCTTCTCAGCAGATCCTCTGAATTCCTTTTAAAGACAATGAACAAACACCCGCTAATTTATCACAATCCCTCCTTTTTCTTTTTCTAACATATTTTGTTCACTGATGAATTTTTGAAGCACTTGTTTGCTCAATATTAAAGTTTCTGTGTCATCCTCCTCCTGTTCAAGAGATTCATATTTCACACGCACAAGCATAAGGTGAGCTGCCTCTAATCGGTTTTTTACAATCGCGATTATTTGATTGAATATACATGGTCCAAAAGTTAGTGTTAATATGAGCAGCAACAAAGGTCCTGCTATAGTTGATAGCAGTGTAGTGAGCCAAGGTGAGTAATTAAACCAGGATTCATACCAATTCTGGTGGGCTTCATTTTCCCTTTTTCGTTTTTCTAGCCCTTCTCTCAATTTAGTCATTGTATCCCTTACCACTCCAGTATGATCAGCATATACACAACACTCCTCTCGTAGGGCTGCACACAATCCTCCTTGTTGTAGAAAAATCAGATCTAATCCCCTACGATTTTGTAATACTACTTCAGATAAGGATCGCACAGATTTCTCTAAAGCTGATATAGATTGCTCGATATGGGCCAAATCCTCATCTACAGCAATGCGTAGAGAGGTAAATTCTTGGCTTTGTTTTACCAGAGAGGTAATTCCAGTTCCGGCTCCTGCAGCCCCCAGAATTATCAGAGTGGCTAAAGTAACAGCCGTAATAGGCTCTCTCTTCCTTAAGTGTTTTCTTTTTTTTTGCCATAACATGTTGGATGTACATATACTCCTCAGAATGGTAAAGAATCCTAGGTATAATTACTACCTGTACACAAAAATCATGAGACGAGTTGAACAATTTCAAAGATAAGCATGGAGTTACCCCCAGAGACGAACATACCCATCTGGTGTTATCTGCTGGTATTAACCATTTTTCTTTGTCTAATTGTGTAACATTTTCTGTAATATTGCATAGATGGAACTTCTCACCAGGGACCGTGCCTACGCACCTGCCATTCCCAGTTACTTCCATTAACGTTATTCCTACATCCCTTCCCCAATTGCATTGTGGGGGATCGGTTTCGTTTGAACGGGTGGTCTCTCCCAGATCCCCAATGGCATCGTAATATGAGGGCCTTATATCAAGACATAACCAGCAAGGTCTAGGCACGTCTGGATTTGGTTGATTCAACAACTGATAACTAGCATTCATGATTCTCCATATGTTATTCCCGGTCACCCCTTCATTTCTAATCCCGTACTCCGGGTTTACTGATTTATTAGCAACCTCCAGTGGTTTAGGGCTATTAGGAGTTAGCATTCTAAAAGCTTGTGTAGGCTGAATCCTCAAAACACTCCCCGACAGTTTCTGATTTGGTCCCACCCGTTGGGGACTCTTAGTCTCTTCCTTCTTTATATAGATGATGCCTCCCCTATCAGTCCCCCAGCAGTAGTTATCTGCTGAACAACATGGTGATATTCCCATCTAATCAGGCTCCATTTAAAAGGTTTGTGAGGGTGCGCAGACCCAGGAACAGTGTAAACAATCGTACCCATTACTATGTATCGCCAAAAAAAAATGGCTAGGGCCCATTTTCCAGAGTTCTTTACCTGGCCACGTAATTCCCCACCGTTTCACTCTCTGCCTCGCTTGTCAGTTCGATTGCAGCGAACTACAAGGTGCAGGTTCTTCTCGGCAGCAGCAGTGTTCTTCAGGGGAGTTTCTCAGGTAACCGCGACCTTTTTCTGATCAAACAGGGTCCCCTCTCCTCCTTTTTTTACGATACATAGACAGTTAGACCATACTTATCGAGTTCGTTTCAACGTGACCTTTAAGTCATCAGGGCCTGCGACCGCTTCCCATTTGCTTTTCTGGATCGGTCCTTTCACGCGACTGGCATGCGTTCACCCCTTCTCAGCCGTCCGGATAGCCGTCTCTGTGATAAGTAAAACAACATAGGGGCCTCCCCACCGTGGTGTTAAAGACGTTTCTTTCCATGTCTTAATTAGAACCCTATCTCCAGGTTGTATCCTATGGATTGCTATATCTAGCCACCAAGCCTTTCGCTTGCAACTCCCTCCGTCGGTTCATAAGCTGTATTAAATAAGGTTTTAATTGGATATCCTGTACCTGGGGGTGATCAGATGGCATCTCTAAGTCATAAGGCATACCATACAGCCTTTCAAAAGGTGAGATTCCGACATCGGCTCGGGGCTATGTCCGGATATTCAATAGTGCAAGCGGTAAACATTTCACCCAGGAGGTTTTAGTCTCTATCATAAGCTTTGTTAGTTGCTTTTTAATTTCACCATTCATTCGTTCTACCTTTCCTGAACTCTGAGGATGCCAGGGAGTGTGATATTCCCATTTAATTCCCAGAGCCTTCATCGTGTCTCGGGATACCTTTGACACAAAGTGTGGGCCTCAATCAGAGTCAATTGCTTCTATTACCCCGTATCTGGGTATGATGTTTTCTAATAATATCTTTACCACAGTTTGAGCTGTGGCCCTTGCCGTAGGGAATGCTTCAACAAAGTTTGTGAGGTGGTCTACAATAACTAATAAGTATCTATATCGCCCTGTTTTTGGAAGTTCAGTCAAGTCCAATTGAAACTTTGCAAAAGGCCGATGTGACAATTCTCGTCCTCCTCCCGGGACCCTTTTTCTCATGTGTTGAGTATTTACCCTCCAACAAGTTATGCAATCATTTTCGATCTTCTTTGCTATATTATAAATCCCTATACACATATAATATGTGGCAAATTGATCCACCAACGCCTGAGTACCCCAGTGCGTCTGTTCATGAAATCTCCGTAGCACCCTCATAGCTACTGATTTTGGTAACACTTCCCGTCCATCAGGCAGTACCCATTTCCCTTTACCTTTTTTTTTTTTTTTGAACCCCCATTTGTGTCATCTTGTCTTCCTCTGTAATAGTGAAACAGAGTAAGGGGAGGGGAATGGGTCCATTCAACCACAGGGAGTTAGTCGGCCCGCACTTGTAGCAGTTTTTATAAGGCGGGCTTTCTTCCTCAGAACAATTGCATTCAATCCCATCAACTCCCCATTCACTCCAGCAATCATAACATGGAAATTCCTTTAAGTCTTTCCCACAGTATTAAGTATTATATTAAGCATTATTTATATATTATTATACTATTTATTATTATATTAATTATTATATATTAAGTATAAGTATTAAGTATTTCCCACAGTCTGGGCAATCTTCCCTCGTTCTTATAATTCTTATACTCATTAATGCTGCCCTTTTTGCCTCCTGATCTGCTAGATTATTACCCCTAACCTGAGGGGTGAGGCCTTTTGTATGCCCTTTTATATGTACTACAGCAATTTCTTTGGGCTCTCTGATAGCTTGAAAAACCTGGGTAATCAATTCCTGATGTATTAAACCCTTTCCTTGTGAATTGATGAGCCCCCTTTCTTCCCATATTTTACCAAATGTATGTACTACCCCATAAGCATATTTTGAATCTGTATATATTGTACCGCTTTTATTTTTCTACAATTTTAGGGCCTGCAATATGGCATATAGCTCGCAAGCTTGGGGGAACCAGCTAGGGCTCAAAGGTCCAGATTCAACTGTCTCAAATGTTTTCTCGTTTACTAACGCATATCCTGATTTTTGCTTTCCCTCGACTACTCTCGAGGAACCATCCACATATATCTGTTCACCGATGGGTAATTCCACCTCCTCTAGATCAGGTCTCAATTTCGTTTGCTCTTCTATATTTCGGAGGCAATCATGTCCTAAGGACTCATTTGGGTCCCCATAAAGAAATTGAGCAGGGTTCTGTAGGGAGGTTGTTCTTAAGGTTAATTTTGGAGAGAAAATCAAAATTCCTTCATATTTTAATAATCTGGCATCAGTGATCCATTTCTCTGCCTTCTGTTGCAGTACCCCGAGTATATTGTGTAGAGATATTACTTTGATTTCCCCCCCAAAAGTGATCTTCTGTGCTTCTTCCACTAACAAGGCAGCAGCTACCACTACCTGCAAACAGTTTGGCCAACCCCGGCTAACCGGATCCAATAATTTAGACAAATAGGCCACAGGTTTTTTTTTTTTACTCCCTGCCCATTCTTGGGCCAGCACTCCGTATGCTGTGCCTTCTGCGCTGTTCACAAAAAAAAAAAAAAAAAAAAAAAAAAAAAACCAGCCTCCTTAAATCTGGTAAGCTTAACACTGGGGGGCGTACTAGTTCCTCCTTTAACTTGTTCAGTCGTTCTTCATCTTCTTTTGTCCATTTGAGTAATCCATCCTTATTCAGCTTGTTATATAAAAATTTAACCTTTCCACTATAATCTTCTATCCATTGTCTACAGTATCCGGTCAACCCTAACAGTTGCCGTACCTGCCTTTTAGTTCGCGGGGATGCTAAAGCCAATATTCCACTGATTCTGCCTGGGTCTAACTTCTTAGTCCCCTTACTTAACTGGTGACCCAGGTACTTTATCTCTTGCTCCACAATTTGTAATTTTGCCCCTCCTTTTTCTTTTAAAGGGTACAGAGGGTTACATATTAACTCGATTCTCTGAGCCAATCCAAAGGCTCGCATATTCGCTCTCCTCTAAACAAAAAGGTTCCTTTGCATTTACATAAATGTTTTAGGCTTGGCAATCCCAGTCTTCAAACGACCCAAATATGGGCCAATAATTTGCCTACCTTCCCAAACTTCAACACAATAATGAATCATTTTTACTTTATCCTTTCCCCGCCTAAAAGGGGAATCACTCCAATACTTAATCATTAACCCCATGGACTATCTGGGGGAATAGGGGGCAACCTAGCACTAGGCATTACCCCACCCATGGGACCAGAAGGCTTACTCTTCTTCTGTCCCATCTTCCGGAGTGCCTTCACAGACACACAGAGCCGCTTCCCCCTTGTCGTGGCCCAGTCCCTCGTGGGATGTGGGAACCGCACTACTGAGGGGTCCGCACTCACTTCGTCCGCAATTGGACGTCTCACACAGACGCACTCCGGGATCACCAACCCCAACCGAACAGATCACCGGCCTATACTTACCCACCCCGTGGGTCTTCGTTCGGTCTTCGTGCACAAAGATTGCTTGGGGTTACCGGTTTTATTTGCTTGTGCCTAATTTTGGGTTCGTCGGTGAAGGGCTCGAGTGGGATTTCCTGTTCCCGGGGCCGCCAGAATCGGCGGGGCGCCTTCCCTAGAGGGATTCCCAGTCAATCCGCCTTCATCCGAGTCACGGCACCAAATTTGTTATAAGTGAGACCATACAAATTTTCTGGTCTATCAGAAATATTTTATGAATTAAGTAAGCAGGCACAAGCAAAACAGCGCTGGGCGGCTGGGGAGTCTCCGCTCCACCACAGCACGCAACTTTCCCTTTTCAGTGTCGCCTTTTTATAGCATCCAAGTTTCAGCTTGTCAGGACTTGTTGAACCTTCTGAAGCTGCGCAGTTCGGTGTTGGGGGTCGTTGTTTTTCTTTCAATGATCATGCGTTGTGCTCGTGTTCAAGGGGGAGGGTAGTGAAGCGGCAAACAGTATTTCACAGAGTCTTTGTTTTACCAAGGATGTTTATCCAACACCCCCTCCCCACTATCTACTTGCTTAGTCTTCCCCCTTAACAAGGTCGTAAATTGCAAAACCTTATCTTCTCAGCAGATCCTCTGAATTCCTTTTAAAGACAATGAACAAACACCCGCTAATTTATCACAGTGAAATTAAAAAGCAACTAACAAAGCTTATGATAGAGACTAAAACCTCCTGGGTGAAATGTTTACCGCTTGCACTATTGAATATCCGGACATAGCCCCGAGCCGATGTCGGAATCTCACCTTTTGAAAGGCTGTATGGTATGCCTTATGACTTAGAGATGCCATCTGATCACCCCCAGGTACAGGATATCCAATTAAAACCTTATTTAATACAGCTTATGAACCGACGGAGGGAGTTGCAAGCGAAAGGCTTGGTGGCTAGATATAGCAATCCATAGGATACAACCTGGAGATAGGGTTCTAATTAAGACATGGAAAGAAACGTCTTTAACACCACGGTGGGGAGGCCCCTATGTTGTTTTACTTATCACAGAGACGGCTATCCGGACGGCTGAGAAGGGGTGAACGCATGCCAGTCGCGTGAAAGGACCGATCCAGAAAAGCAAATGGGAAGCGGTCGCAGGCCCTGATGACTTAAAGGTCACGTTGAAACGAACTCGATAAGTATGGTCTAACTGTCTATGTATCGTAAAAAAAGGAGGAGAGGGGACCCTGTTTGATCAGAAAAAGGTCGCGGTTACCTGAGAAACTCCCCTGAAGAACACTGCTGCTGCCGAGAAGAACCTGCACCTTGTAGTTCGCTGCAATCGAACTGACAAGCGAGGCAGAGAGTGAAACGGTGGGGAATTACGTGGCCAGGTAAAGAACTCTGGAAAATGGGCCCTAGCCATTTTTTTTTGGCGATACATAGTAATGGGTACGATTGTTTACACTGTTCCTGGGTCTGCGCACCCTCACAAACCTTTTAAATGGAGCCTGATTAGATGGGAATATCACCATGTTGTTCAGCAGATAACTACTGCTGGGGGACTGATAGGGGAGGCATCATCTATATAAAGAAGGAAGAGACTAAGAGTCCCCAACGGGTGGGACCAAATCAGAAACTGTCGGGGAGTGTTTTGAGGATTCAGCCTACACAAGCTTTTAGAATGCTAACTCCTAATAGCCCTAAACCACTGGAGGTTGCTAATAAATCAGTAAACCCGGAGTACGGGATTAGAAATGAAGGGGTGACCGGGAATAACATATGGAGAATCATGAATGCTAGTTATCAGTTGTTGAATCAACCAAATCCAGACGTGCCTAGACCTTGCTGGTTATGTCTTGATATAAGGCCCTCATATTACGATGCCATTGGGGATCTGGGAGAGACCACCCGTTCAAACGAAACCGATCCCCCACAATGCAATTGGGGAAGGGATGTAGGAATAACGTTAACGGAAGTAACTGGGAATGGCAGGTGCGTAGGCACGGTCCCTGGTGAGAAGTTCCATCTATGCAATATTACAGAAAATGTTACACAATTAGACAAAGAAAAATGGTTAATACCAGCAGATAACACCAGATGGGTATGTTCGTCTCTGGGGGTAACTCCATGCTTATCTTTGAAATTGTTCAACTCGTCTCATGATTTTTGTGTACAGGTAGTAATTATACCTAGGATTCTTTACCATTCTGAGGAGTATATGTACATCCAACATGCTATGGCAAAAAAAAAGAAAACACTTAAGGAAGAGAGAGCCTATTACGGCTGTTACTTTAGCCACTCTGATAATTCTGGGGGCTGCAGGAGCCGGAACTGGAATTACCTCTCTGGTAAAACAAAGCCAAGAATTTACCTCTCTACGCATTGCTGTAGATGAGGATTTGGCCCATATCGAGCAATCTATATCAGCTTTAGAGAAATCTGTACGACAAAATCGTAGGGGATTAGATCTGATTTTTCTACAACAAGGAGGATTGTGTGCAGCCCTACGAGAGGAGTGTTGTGTATATGCAGATCATACTGGAGTAGTAAGGGATACAACGACTAAATTGAGAGAAGGGCTAGAAAAACGAAAAAGGGAAAATGAAGCCCACCAGAATTGGTATGAATCCTGGTTTAATTACTCACTTTGGCTCACTACACTGCTATCAACTATAGCAGAACCTTTGTTGCTGCTCATATTAACACTAACTTTTGGACCATGTATATTCAATCAAATAATCGCGATTGTAAAAAACCGATTAGAGTCAGCTCACCTTATGCTTGTGCGTGTGAAATATGAATCTCTTGAACAGGAGGAGGATGACACAGAAACTTTAATATTGAGCAAACAAGTGCTTCAAAAATTCATCAATGAACAAAATATGTTAGAAAAAGAAAAAGGAGGGATTGTGATAAATTAGCGGGTGTTTGTTCATTGTCTTTAAAAGGAATTCAGAGGATCTGCTGAGAAGATAAGGTTTTGCAATTTACGACCTTGTTAAGGGGGAAGACTAAGCAAGTAGATAGTGGGGAGGGGGCGCTGGATAAACATCCTTGGTAAAACAAAGACTCTGTGAAATACTGTTTGCCGCTTCACTACCCTCCCCCTTGAACACGAGCACAACGCATGATCATTGAAAGAAAAGCAACGACCCCCAACACCGAACTGCGCAGCTTCAGAAGGTTCAACAAGTCCTGACAAGCTGAAACTTGGATGCTATAAAACGGCGACACTGAAGAGGGAAAGTTGTGTGCTGTGGTGGAGCGGAGACTCCCCAGCCGCCCAGCGCTGTTTTGCTTGTGCCTGCTTACTTAATTAATAAAATATTTCTGATAGACCAGAAAATTTGTATGGTCTCACTTATAACATTCACCATTCATTCATTCTACCTTTCCCGAACTCTGAGGATGCCAGGGAGTGTAATATTCCCATTTAATTCCTAAAGCTTTCATGGTATCACGGGATACTTTTGACACAAACTGTGGTCCCCGATTGGAGTCAATTGTTTTTATTACCCCGTATCTAGGTATGATGTTTTCTAATAATATCTTTACCACAGTTTGAGCTGTGGCCCTTGCCGTAGGGAATGCTTCAACAAAGTTTGTGAGGTGGTCTACAATAACTAATAAGTATCTATATCGCCCTGTTTTTGGAAGTTCAGTCAAGTCCAATTGAATCTTTGCAAAAGGCCAATGTGCCAATTCTTGTCCTCCCGGGACCCTTTTTCTCATATGTTGAGCATTTACCCTCCGACAAGTTATACAATCATTTTCGATCTTCTTTGCTATATTATAAATCCCTATACAAATATAATTTGTGGCAAATTGATCCACCAACGCCTGGGTTCCCCAGTGCATCTGTTCGTGAAATCTCCGTAGCACCCTCATAGCTACTGATTTTGGTAACACCACTTCCCGTCCATCAGGCAGTACCCATTTCCCTTTATCTTTTTTTTTTTTTTTTGAACCCCCATTTGTGTCATCTTGTCTTCCTCTGTAATAGTGAAACAGAGTAAGGGGAGGGGAATGGGTCCATTCAACCACAGGGAGTTAGTCGGCCCGCACTTGTAGCAGTTTTTATAAGGCGGGCTTTCTTCCTCAGAACAATGACATTCAATCCCATCAACTCCCCATTCACTCCAGCAATCATAACATGGAAATTCCTTTAAATCTTTCCCACAGTATTAAGTATTATATTAAGCATTATTATATATTATTTATATATTATTATGTTATTAATTATTATATATTAAGTATAAGTATTAAGTATTTCCCACAGTCTGGGCAATCTTCCCTCGTTCTTATAATTCTTATACTCATTAATGCTGCCCTTTTTGCCTCCTGATCTGCTAGATTATTACCCCTAACCTGAGGGGTGAGGCCTTTTTGATGCCCTTTTATATGTACTACGGCAATTTCTTTGGGCTCTCTGATAGCTTGTAAAACCAGGGTAATCAATTCCTGATGTATTAAACCCTTTCCTTGTGAATTGATGAGCCCCCTTTCTTCCCATATTTTACCAAATGTATGTACTACCCCATAAGCATATTTTGAATCTGTATATATTGTACCGCTTTTATTTTTCAACAATTTTAGGGCCCACAATATAGCATATAGCTCGCAAGCTTGGGGGAACCAGCTAGGGCTCAAAGGTCCAGATTCAACTATCTCAAATGTTTTTCAGTTTGCTAACGCATATCCTGATTTTTGCTTTCCCTCGACTACTCTCGAGGAACCATCCACATATATCTGTTCACCGATGGGTAATTCCACCTCCTCTAGATCAGGTCTCAATTTCGTTTGCTCTTCTATATTTCGGAGGCAATCATGTCCTAAGGACTCATTTGGGTCCCCATAAAGAAATTGAGCAGGGTTCTGTAGGGAGGTTGTTTCTAATGTTAATTTTGGAGAGAAAATCAAAATTCCTTTATATTTTAATAATCTGGCATCAGTGATCCATTTCTCTGCCTTCTGTTGCAGTACCCCGAGTATATTGTGTAGAGATATTACTTTGATTTCCCCCCCAAAAGTGATCTTCTGTGCTTCTTCCACTAACAAGGCAGCAGCTACCACTACCTGCAAACAGTTTGGCCAACCCCGGCTAACCGGATCCAATAATTTAGACAAATAGGCCACAGGTTTTTTTTTTACTCCCTGCCCATTCTTGGGCCAGCACTCCGTATGCTGTGCCTTCTGCGCTGTTCACAAAAAAAAAAAAAAAAAAAAAAAAAAAAAAAACCAGCCTCCTTAAATCTGGTAAGCTTAACACTGGGGGGCGTACTAGTTCCTCCTTTAACTTGTTCAGTCGTTCCTCATCTTCTTTTGTCCATTTGAGTAATCCATCCTTATTCAGCTTGTTATATAAAAATTTAACCTTTCCACTATAATCTTCTATCCATTGTCTACAGTATCCAGTCAACCCTAACAGTTGCCGTACCTGCCTTTTAGTTCGCGGGGATGCTAAAGCCAATATTCCACTGATTCTGCCTGGGTCTAACTTCTTAGTCCCCTTACTTAACTGGTGACCCAGGTACTTTATCTCTTGCTCCACAATTTGTAATTTTGCCCCTCCTTTTTCTTTTAAAGGGTACAGGTTAACTCGATTCTCTGAGCCAATCCAAAGGCTCGCGTATTCGCTCTCCTCTAAACAAAAAGGTTCCTTTGCATTTACATAAACATTTAAGGCTTGGCAAACCCAGTCTTCAAACGACCCAAATATGGGCCAATAATTTGCCTACCTTCCCAAACTTCAACACAATAATGAATCATTTTTACTTTATCCTTTCCCCGCCTAAAAGGGGAATCACTCCAATTCTTAATCATTAACCCCAGTGGGCTATCTGGGGGAATAGGGGGCAACCTAGCACTAGGCATTACCCCACCCATGGGACCAGAAGGCTTACTCTTCTTCTGTCCCATCTTCCGGAGTGCCTTCACACACACACAGAGCTGCTTCCCCCTTGTCGTGGCCCAGTCCCTCGTGGGATGTGGGAACTGCACTACTGAGGGGTCCGCACTCACTTCGTCCGCAATTGGACGTCTCACACAGACGCACTCTGGGATCACCAACCCCAACCGAACAGATCACCGGCCTATACTTACCCACCCTGTGGGTCTTCGTTCGGTCTTCGTGCACAAAGATTGCTTGGGGTTACCGGTTTTATTTGCTTGTGCCTAATTTGGGGTTCATCGGTGAAGGGCTCGAGTGGGATTTCCTGTTCCCGGGGCTGCCAGAATCGGCGGGGCGCCTCCCCTAGAGGGATTCCCAGTCAATCCGCCTTCATCCGAGTCACGGCACCAAATTTGTTATAAGTGAGACCACGCAATTTTCTGGTCTATCGAAGATAATTTATTAATTAAGTAAGCAGGTACAAGCAAAACAGCGCTGGGCGGCTGGGGAGTCTCCGCTCCACCACAGCACACAACTTTCCCTTTTCAGTGTCGCCATTTTATAGCATCCAAGTTTCGGCTTGTCAGGACTTGTTGAACCTTCTGAAGCTGCGCAGTTCGGTGTTGGGGGTCGTTTTTCTTTCAATGATCATGCGTTGTGCTCGTGTTCAAGGGGGAGGGTAGTGAAGCCGCAAACAGTATTTCACAGAGTCTTTGTTTTACCAAGGATGTTTATGCAGCGCCCCCTCCCCACTATCTACTTGCTTAGTCTTCCCCCTTAACAAGGTCGTAAATTGCAAAACCTTATCTTCTCAGCAGATTCTCTGAATTCCTTTTAAAGACAATGAACAAACACCCACTAATTTATCACACTCAGCAGCTTCTACAACTCCTCCTGTAGGACTCCATACAGCAGCTTTCCATCTCCAATGCTTTCCCACAATACGACAGGACCCATCAGTGAACAAGGCATATTTCTTCTCATTTTCTGGTAGCTTGTTGTACAGTGGGGCTTCTTCAGCACGGACCACCTCCTCCTCTGATGATATTCCAAAGTACTTGCCTTCTGGCCAGTCCATAATCACTTCCAAGATTCCTGGGCGGCTGGGGTTTCCTATTTGAGCCCGCTGAGTAATCAGTGCAACCCACTTGCTCCATGTAGCATCAGTTGCATGATGTGTAGAGGGGACCCTTCCTTTGAACATCCAGCCTAGTACCGGCAGTCGGGGTGCCAAGAGGAGCTGTGCTTCAGTACCGACCACTTCCAAAGCAGATCGAACTCCTTCATATGCTGCCAATATCTCCTTTTCGGTTGGAGTATAGCGGGCCTCAGATCCTCTGTATCCCCGACTCCAAAACCCCAGGGGTAGACCTCGAGTTTCCCCAGGTTCTTTCTGCCAGAGGCTCCAGGTGGGACCATTCTCCCCGGCTGCGGTGTAAAGCACATTCTTTACATCTGGTCCTGTTCGGACTGGCCCAAGGGCTACTGCATGAACTATTTCCTGCTTAATTTGTTCAAAGGCTTGTCGTTGCTCAGGGCCCCATTCAAAAGCATTCTTCTTACGGGTTACTTGGTAGAGCGGGTTTACAATCAGACTGTAATTTGGAATATGCATTCTCCAAAACCCCACGACACCTAGGAAAGTTTGTGTTTCTTTTTTGCTAGTTGGTGGAGACATAGCTGTTATTTTGTTGATCACATCCATTGGGATTTGACGACGTCCATCTTGCCATTTTATTCCTAAAAACTGGATCTCTCGTGCAGGTCCTTTAACTTTATTCTGTTTTATGGCAAAACCAGCCTTCAGAAGGATTTGGGCTATTTTCTTCCCTTTCTCGAAAACTTTCTCTGCAGTGTCACCCCACACAATGATGTCATCGATGTACTGCAGGTGTTCAGGAGCTTCCCCCTGCTCCAGCGCAGAATGGATCAGTCCATGGCAAATGGTAGGGCTATGTTTCCACCCCTGGGGCAGCCGATTCCAAGTATATTGGACTCCCCTCCAAGTGAAAGCAAACTGTGGCCTGCACTCTGCTGCTAGAAGGATGGAGAAAAATGCATTAGCGATATCAATTGTGGCATACCACTTGGCTGCCTTTGATTCCAGTTCATATTGGAGTTCTAGCATGTATGGCACTGCATCACTCAGTGGTGGCGTGACTTCTTCCAGGCCACGATAGTCCACTGTTAGTCTCCACCCACCATTAGACTTTTGCACTGGCCATATGGGACTATTAAAAGGTGAATGAGTCTTGCTGATCACTCCTTGGCTCTCCAGTTGACGAATTAGCTTATGGATGGGACTCAGGGAGTCTCGGTTGGTGCGATATTGCCGCCGGTGCACAGTTGTGGTAGCTATCGGCACTTGCTGTTCTTCAACCCTCAGCAACCCCACAACAGAAGGGTCCTCTGAGAGACCGGGCAAGGTAGACAACTGTTTAATGTCCTCTGTCTCTAAGGCAGCTATGCCAAAAGCCCAGCGGAACCCTTTTGGGTCCTTGAAATATCCTCTTCTAAGATAGTCTATGCCAAGGATGCACGGAGCATCCGGGCCAGTCACAATACGGTGCTTTTGCCACTCATTACCGGTTAGACTCACTTCAGCCTCCAATACAGTTAACTGCTGGGATCCCCCCGTCGCACCATAAATACAGATGGGCTCTGGCCCTTTGTAGCTTGATGGCATTAGAGTACATTGTGCACCGGTGTCTACTAAAGCCTTATACTTCTGTGCGTCTGACGTGCCAGGCCATCGAATACACACAGTCCAATAAACTCGATTGTCCCTTTCCTCCCCCTGGCTGGAGGCAGGGCCCCTCTAGTCCTGGTCAGAATCTTCGTTTCTGTGTTTAAAGGACTGCCTGCTGGAAGTTGGAGCAGCAAACTTTTCAGAGAACCCCTTTTTCCCAATTGTTTTCTTTTGCAATTCACGTACCTGTGCCTCTAGGGTCGCAGTAGATTTTCCATCCCATTTTCTCATGTCCTCTCCATGGTCACATAGGTAAAACCACAGGGTGGCACGGTGTGTGTGCCCACCATATTGTCTTCCTTGCACAGATGAACGTTTACCCCTCATAGCTGAGACACTGGTTTGTACAGGTGGGGAGGAAAATAATCTTTCTTCAAGTTGGTGGATCTTTTCAGAAAGTTTCTCCAAAGTATTCTCTTTTAGCTGGTGGAACTCTTCAGAGAGTTTCTCCACAGCCGAGACACAAGCCTGTAGGGAAGAGGAGAGATTTCCTTCGTACTGCCGGAGTATTTTAGCCACTTCATTCACTGTGGGTTCCTCATCCTCTTTCCAGGTTAGTATTGCCAATGAGCTGGCATATGATGATGGTGCACTCCGTACAAACTTCCGCCACATGGGTCGTGTACAATGGACTTCATCTGGATCTGTGGATGTTTGTGCGTCGTCTAGGTCCTTATAAATGACTTCCCGTACGGCTAATTCCCTCAGGTACTGAATTCCCTTCTCCATGGTGGTCCATTTGCCTGGTAGACATACAAGTTCTTCCTTGAAGGGATACCTTTCCTGCACAGCTGACAGAAGATGCCTCCAGAGGCTGCGAGATCGTGCTCTATCTCCAATTGCTTTGTCAATACATGCGTCCCTAGCAAGGGATCCCAGCCAGCTGGCTTCCTTGCCCTCTAATTCCACACAACTGGCTCCGGTGTCCCAGCACTGGAGCAGCCAGGTGACAAGCTGCTCATCTATACAGCGACCAAAATCTTTTCGCACATCTCGTAGCTCACGCTGGTATAGGATCCGGGTAGTTACTGTTGATTTTTCGACATCCTCATCCTCATCTTCATCCTCCTGCACCTTTGATGGTCCAGCCTCGTCTTTTCTATGCCCAGACTTAGCAGAAGACTGTCTGCGTTCTAAACGACCTGAGTCTCTATACCATTTCTTCACCTTGTCTACAGGGGCAACTTGCACTGCTACAGCTCATTTCTCTGACCCAGCCACAGGGTCTGCCACAGGGGTTGGAATACCCTCTGTGGGGTCAACTTGCACTGCTACAGCTCGTTTCTCTGACCCAGCCACAGGAGTGGGAGCAGCTGCAGGAGCTGGAGCTGCTGCAGGGGCTGGAGTGGCTGCGGGAGCTGGAGCTGGAGCTGGAGCAGCTGCAGGAGCTGGAGCAGCTGCAGGAGCTGGAGCGGCTGCAGGAGCTGGAGCAGCTGTAGGAGCTGGAGCTGGAGCGGCAGCAGGAGCTGGAACTGGAGCGGCTGCAGGAGCTGGAGCGGCTGCAGGAGCTGGAACTGGAGCGGCTGCAGGAGCTGGAGCTGGCGCGGCTGCAGGAGCTGGAGCCACTGTAGGAGCTGGAGCTGGAGCAGCTGCAGGAGCTGGAACTGGAGCGGCTGCAGGAGCTGGAGCTGCAGCGCCTGCAGGAGCTGTCGCTAGGTTGCTAGTAGCATCAATTGCAGCTCGATAGGCACAAGCCAGACCCCAGCACGCTACAGTGATTTGTGTCACTTTGGAACTGCCAGAGTCATGACACCTTTTTTTCAAGCATTCTGCCAACTTTTTAGGATTTTGCAGTTGTTCAGGGGTGAATGTCCAAAACACTGGAGGTGACCACTGCTCTAGAAACCTGCCCATATCCTCCCACACTCCCTGCCACTCGCAACTATCCCGCCTCAAGACAGATCTCCGGATGAGAGTCCTAAGCAGTTGTTTAACCCTCAACAAAACCTGAAGCGCATTCAGGAGACATAACAACAAGAACATGCTGGTCTGAGTATCCCAAGGATATTCAACATCTTGGAGAACCACCGTAACTAGCTCAGGGGATAAGAGGGTGGTGAAGAAGAAAGGGAGAGTGAACAGGTAGGGAAACATGTCTTCCCCTGTCCCCTTCACAGATTGGCTCCCTAACGAAAACAGGTAATAGTTGTAATTGCTAATAGTTTCCGATATATGGTTTCCAAAGTATAGAGTCGACATCAGTGCTGAGTATTTGTTACAGGTTAGAGTCATGACCAGATATTTCATCATTTCATAAGCCATTGTTACACCGCACAGTACCATAACAATCTTAAACCAGGGCCCAGAAAGGATAAACAGTGCAACAGGGAGCACATACAGAAAGTAACACGCTATAAAACTCAAAATGGAAAACAGGCACAGCAGACTGGAGATTAAGGCAATCAACATTGTGACTAGCAACTCTTAAGCAGGTCCAATACTTGTACCAATTTTAGTTTAACACACTCAGGTCAAATCTGTCGGTATCTCAAACCTTTGAGCCCCACGTTGGGCGCCAAAAGGACTGTTGTGGTTTAACCCGGCTGGCAGCTAAACACTACACAGCCGTTCGCTCACCCTCCCCTCTCCCTCTCTGGGATGGGGGAGAGAAACGGGAAAGTGAAGCCTGTGAGTTGAGATAAAGACAGTTTATTAAGACAGGAATATAATAATAACAATAATAATAATAGTGATAATGATAATAGTATTAATAATAATAATGTGTAAAAAACAAGTGATGCACAATGCAATTGCTCACCACCCGCTGACCGATGCCCAGCCTATCCCCGAGCAGCCGGCCCCCCACCCCGGCCAGCCACCCCTATATATTGTTTAGCATGACGTCAGATGGTATGGAATACCCCTTTGGCCAGTTTGGGTCAGCTGTCCTGGGTCTGTCCCCTCCCAGCTCCTGCTGCACCCCTAGCCTGCTCGCTGGCAGGACAGAGCGAGAAGCCGAAAAGTCCTTGGCCTGGTGTAAACACTGCTCTGCAACATTAAAACATCAGCATGTTATCAGCGCTCTTCTCATCCTAATCCAAAGCATAGCACCCTACCAGCTACTATGAGGAAAATTAACTCTGTCCTAACTGGAACCAGGACAGGTTCCCAGAACTGAATTAAGTACTCCAGGTGGGCTCTCATGAGAGCAGAATAGAGGGAAAGAATCACCTCCCTCAGCCTGCTGGCCGCACTTCTTTTGATACAGCCCAAGATACACTTGGCTTTTTGGGCTGCAAAACACACATTGACAGCTTATGCTGAGCTTCTCATCAACCAACACCCCCACAGCTTTCTCATCAGGCTCCTATCAATTATTTTTCTTCCCAGCCTGTATTTGCACGTGGGATTGTCCCAGCCCAGCTTGTTGAACTTCATGAGGCCCACCTCCCAACCCTGTCCAGGTCCCTCTTATTGGCATCCCTTCCCTCTGACATGTTGACCACAGTACTCGTCTTGGTGTTGTCAGTCTTGCTGATGGTGCTCTCAATCCCACTACCTATGTCACCAACAACAATGTTAAATAATGCCAGCCCCAATACCAAGCCCCAAAGAACACCACTTGTCACTGGTCTCCACCTGGACATTAAGCCACTGGCTGCAGCTCTTTGAGTGTGACCATCTAGCCAATTCCTTATCCACAAAATCATTTCTCACACTTAGAGACAAAGATTACATGCAGGACAATGTCAAATGCTTTGCAAAAATCCAAGTAGTTGACATCAGTTGCTCTTCCCTTACCTACCGATCTATAATGTCTATTTATGACTTATTTATTTATTTTCATGAATAGGGTTTGAATGAACCAGGAAAGGAGAATAAATGAATCAAGACAAAAATAGGAGTGACTAGCATATGTAGATACTCGGGAAGGAGTACTCAGAGATTTTCTAGATTTTCTTAAAGATTGGATGTATTATGCCTTTCGTCCATTAGAAAAGTTGGGGCCTGACCTCCTGAACATCTTTCAATATTGTAAGATCAAAATAGTCATACAGCATAAAAAAATAGGGCTGCAGATTTCTGTGTAAACCGGTTTAGTGTGATTGTTATGTGAAGATACTCTCACAGTTGAAATAATAATTAATTTAGAGTCGTAGGAACTGTAGAAATAGAATGTGAGTTTATCGTAAAAGATGAAGCCAAAGGAATGGAGAAATAAGGCAGCTGAGATTCAGAGTGCCCTCTTTGCTCTGTAGAGGTATTGATATTTGTTATGCATTCTGTTAAGAATATAAGACAGAAAAATCCATAGTAAGACAAACAAGATACATATTTTTTTACAGAGGTAAAACAAAAGACATCTCAGCATTCGAAACAGTAATTACGTTACATCTATAAAGTTGTTCATGTTGTGATGTATATACTAGAACATTCATACCCTGAAAGGAGCTGGAAGCAAAAATGAGTGGAAAACAAAGACACTTGCAAAGCTGAAAACTGCTGAAAAGAAAGACACCACTTTCTTTAAAAAAATAAAATAAAATAAAATAAAATAAAATAAAATAAAATAAAATAAAATAGTAATAATATAAAAGTTAAACATACAGATAAATGTTCGGGTTCTTTTTCCACTCTTTATGGAACAATAAGGAAGAAATATTAAACATATATTTCTCCTGAAAATGTCAGGTTTTTTGTTAGTTTGTTTATATTTTATTTATTTATTTATTTATTTTAGACTTGAATTCCATAAACAAAGAGACAGCTCAGTACATGCAGGATGAAAAGTCAATGAAGCTCTGGCAGTTTGAACGGTTTGAGAATTCTCCAGCCATTTATTTCATTCTTTCTGTTTAACATTAGTTTATACTAACAAACAGATTACATTACAGATTACACTCCTAAATCACTTTTGGAGATCTACCTACATTTGTCTCCCTGCAGTAGACAAATAGTTCAGAAGGAAAATAAAATAAAAAAAAAAAAAAAAAAAATAATAATAATAATAATAATAATAAAAAAGCTTGGCTTTATTTTTCATTCACTATAACAGAGCTTTTGTTTTGTTGTAACACAGTGAAAGGGTCTCAAAGACCATTTCAAGGCTTACTTCACTGAAAGACCTGTTTCATAGAGTCATAGAATGGCCTGAGTTGGAAGGGACCTCAAGGATCATCTAGTTCCAAACACCTTGGCTTGCAACCCACTTACTCCATGTAGCATCAGTTGCATGACGTGTAGAGGGGACCCTTCCTTTGACCATCCAGCCTAGTAGAATCATAGAATCATAGAATCATAGAATATCCCCAGTTGGAAGGGACCCATAAGGATCATCAAGTTCAACTCCTGGCACCACACAGATCTACCCAAAAGTTTAGGCCATGTGACTAAGTGCACAGTTCAAACGCTTCTTAAATTCAGATAGGCTTGGTGCAGTGACTACTTCACTGGGGAGCCTGTTCCAGTATGCGACCACCCTCTCGGTGAAGAACCTCTTCCTGATGTCCAGTATAAACTTCCCCTGCTGCAGCCTAACACCGTTCCCGCAGGTCCTGTTGCTGGTGATTATGGAGAAGAGGTGACCTGCCTCTCCACTTCCCCTAGCGAGGAAGTTGTAGACTGCGATGAGGTCCCCCCTCAGCCTCCTCTTCTCCATGCTGAACAGGCCCAGTGACCTCAGCCGCTCCTCATACGTCTTACCCTCTAGGCCTTTCACCATCTTCGTCGCCCTCCTCTGGACACTCTCCAACAGTTTCATGTCCTTTTTGTACTGTGGTGCCCAGAACTGTACACAGTACTCGAGGTGAGGCCGCACCAGCACAGAGTAGAGCAGGACAATCACTCCCCTCGACCGACTAGCAATGCCATGCTTGATGCAGCCAAGGATACGGTTGGCCCTCCTGGCTGCCAGGGCACAATGCTGGCTCATATTCAACTTGCAATCAACCACAGCCCCCAGATCCCTCTCTGTGGGGCTGCTCTACAGCGTCTCGTCACCTGGTCTGTACGTATACCCAGGGTTGCCCCGTCCCAGGTGCAGGACCTGGCACTTGCTTTTGTTAAAATTCATGTGGTTGGTGATCGCCCAGCTTTCCAGTCTGTCCAGATCTCGCTGCAAGGCCTTTCCATCCTTGACAGAGTCCACAACTCCTCCAAGTTTAGTGTCCTCAGAAAATTTGCTCAAAACACCTTCTAGTCTTACATCCAAACTGTTTACAGAAACATCGAAGAGGACTGGCCCTAAAATGGAGCCTTGAGGGACCCCACTAATGACCATCCGCCAGCCAGATGTGTCCCCATTTACCACAACCCTTTGAGCCCTGCCTGTCAGCCAGTTGCTCACCCATCAAATGATGTTTTTGTTAAGTTGTCTCCTGGACAATTTGTCCAGTAGGATCCTATGGGAAATCATGTCAAAAGCATTGCTCAGGTCCAAAAAAATCACATCAGCTGGTTTCCCTTGATCGATTAGTTGGGTGATCTTATCATAAAAGGAAATCAAATTTGTTAGGCAGGACCTACTCCTCATGAATCCATGTTGGCTGGAATCTATGACTTCGTTGTCCCCCAGGTGCGCTTCAATCACTTCAAGGATCACCTTCTCCATAATTTTACCAGGCACTGACGTGAGACTGACAGGCCTGTAGTTACCAGGGTCTTCTTTCTTGCCCTTCTTGAAAGTTGGCACAACATTTGCCAGGTTCCAGTCCAATGGGACCTCTCCAGATTCACAAGACTGTTGAAAAATAGTTGAGAGAGGTCCCGTGGTGACGTCAGCCAGCTCTTTAAGCACCCTGGGATGAATCCCATCCAGACCCATTGTACTGGGTCAGGCTGGGATCTTAACTGTCCCTGCAGCAGCCCATACAGTGCTGTGCTCTGCACTTGTAGCTAAAACAGCAATGGTATCACACCAGTGTTGTGTCTGCTGCTGAACAGTGCTGGCACAGCATCAGGACTTTCCCTAATTCCCCTAGGGGTGGGCAAAGATGTGAGAAAAGAAACATCACCAGGGCAGCTGACCTAAACCAACCAAAGGGATATTCCAAAGGGATGTCACACTCAGCAATAAAAGGTGGAAAAAGGAAGAAGAGGGGAGGGGTGGGCTCTCATTGTGAAAACGCCTGTCCTCCTCCTGAACACCAGCTACGTGCGTTGAGGCCCTGCTTCAGGGACGTGGTCAAGCATCGCTCATTTGTGGGAAGTAGAGAGCAATTAATTTCCTCTGCACTTCCACATAGCCTTTGCTTGTTTTGGTTAGTTTTCCCTTTCCCCCTCCCTTTTCCCCTTTCCTTTTTCCCCTTTAGTTAAATTGTTAATTGTTTAGTTAAATTGTTTAGTTAAATTGTTTAAGTAATAATAATCTTTCCTTAATAATTATTTTTTCTCCTTTAATTAAATCATCCTTATCTCAACCCGTGAGTTGTTCTTTCCTTTACTTCTTCCCCTCCTCATCTAAGAAGGGGGAGGGAGAGAGCGGTTGTGGTGTTCAGCTGCCTAGCACGGTAAAACCACCACACCTATGGACTTGTTTGGATCCAGGTGGAGCAGCAAATCCCAAACACATTCAGGGGCTGTTGGGAGTTTATCATTCCCACCGTCACGGTCCTCCAGCTCAGGGCACCCTGGATCCCAAAGCCAATCATCAGTGTTGAAGACAGAGGTGAAGAAGGAATTAAACGTCTCTGCTTTGTCTATGTCCTGGTCTGTGAGGTGACTTTCCCCATCAAGTAGCGGACCTATGTTTTCTTTGGTCCTCCTTTTTCTGTTCATATATTTAAAAAATAAAAAATAAAACAATTCCCACAGACCTGTTCAGCTTCAACTCTAGTTGGGCTTTGGCCACACAAATTTTCTCCCTACAAATCTGAACAGCATCCCTGTAATCCTTCCACGTTGCCTGACCCTGCTTCCAGTAGACATAAACTTTCTTTTTGAGCCTAAGCTCCAGTAGAAGATCCCTGGTCAGCCAAGCCGGCCTTCTGCCCCACCTGCTTGACTTCTGATATTTTGGAATTGCCTGATCCTGTGCTTTTAGGGGGCAGTGCATCAAGATTGACCAGCATGGATGGATGCCAACGCCTTGAAAAGAAGTTTCCCAGGGAACCTGGTTAACTAGTTCCCTGAGCAGCCTGAAGTCTGCTCTCTTCACATCCAGAGCTCAAGTTTTGGTAGCAGTTTTCCTCCTGTTTTTTGGTAGCAGTTTTGGTTTGGTAGTTTTTTGGTAGCAGTTTTCCTCCTGTCACCAAACAATTTAAACTCAACCACTTCATGGTCACTATGACAAAGTCAATTGCCACATCCCCCACAAGACCCTCTCTGTTCTCCAGAAACAGATCTAGGAGGGCACCTTTCCTAGTTGGCTCCCTTAGCACCTGCATCAAAAAGGTATCAGCAAGATGTTTTAGGAATCTCCTGGACCTGCTCGTGTTTGCCGTGTGGTAATCCCAGTTGATGTCTGGCAAATTGAAGTCCTCCATAATGACCAGGGGAGTTGACCTCGAGGTATCTCTTAGTTCCTCAAAGAATAATTCATCGGTGTCATCATCCTGTCCAGGTGGTCTATAATAGGTTCCCACAATGATATCCTCTTTATTTGTTTGTCCCTTAATCCTTATCCAGAGGCTCTCAGCTTTTCCATTGCAAACTTCAAGTTCCACACAGTCCAGACCCTCCTCCACTTACAGTGTCACCCTACCACCTCGCCTGCCCTGTCTGTCCCTCCTGAGGAGCCTGTAACCATCTATTGCAACACACCAGCCACAGGACTCTTCCCACCAGGTTTCGCTTATGCCGATGATGTTGTAGCTGTGGGACTGGGCCAAGGCTTCTAGCTCATCCATTTTATTCCTCATACTGTGTGCATTTGTGTAGAAGCGCTTCAAATGCAGCTCGTATACAGCACCTTGTGGAGCAGACCGAAGGACCTCACTAGCACACACTCCCTCTGATTCTAGCGCACCATTCCTTAGCTTGTCACTGGCAGGCCTGGTTTTATCCCTTTCTCCTTTTGACTCTAGTTTTAAACCCTATCTATCAACCCCACTAACTCCTGGGCAAAAAATTCTTGTCCTTCTCTGAGAGAGGCACATGCCATCAGGTGCCAGCAGGTCTGGTATTACATAGACCTTCCCATGATCAACAAACCCAAAGTTCTTCAGGTTGCACCAGTCTCAAAGCCATGTATTGATGAGATGGATCTGCCTGTCAACATTGATCCCTTCTATCAGAAGTACAGAAGCAAACACAACCTGTGCCCCTGATTCTTTAAGTAGTTGCCGCAAAGCCCTATGGTCCCTTTTGATCGCTCTCGGACACCTCCTTGCTACTTCATCATTACCAGCCTGAAAAAGCAGTAGTAGGTAGTAGTTGGTGGACCATACCAGGCGAGTGACTTTCCTGGCAATGACTCTTACCCGAGCCCCAGGGAGGCAGCAGACTTCCCTGCGGGTTGGGTCCGATTGGCATATCGGGCCCTAAGTCCCTTTCAGAAGGGAGTCCCCCATGACAATAACATTTCTTTCTTTCTTGACAGAAGATGTAGTGATGTGGGGGGTAGATTGCCTTGCCTTACGCAACCCTTCCTACTGGAATGCGTTTTCGTCTACATCGTTGTTTTGACTGTCATGTTCTAGAGCCACATACCTGTTATAAAAGGGTAGATGGGAAGGTGAGGTGGGCAGGGAGAGGGCTCACCTACAACCCTGATCAGAAACCTGCTTCCATTCCTCCCACCTTGGCCTAGGTCCCCTTCTACTTCCTGTCGGGATGGGGGAACTTTTGTCTTCTGTGTAGCAGCTGCCTGGTGAGATAGAGGAACCTTTGTTACTTGTGTTGTGGCAGGCTCGTGAGTCTGTCTCAGGGAGGGTAGAGTATGCTTCCACCAGTCAATTTCCCTCTCTGACTTCCTGATGCTCCTCAGCCTACTCACCTCCTCCCAAAGCTCCACCACCAAGCTGAGCAATTCTTCGACCTGGGCACACCTCCCACAGGTATACCCACTGCTGCTGCTGTCAGATACCAGCAGAAGACTTGGGCACACCCTGCATCCCAGGACCTGGACGGCTGCATGTTCTCCTGAGACCTCTGTCTGGGTAGCCACATCATTAACTGTAGCTGGAGAGGCTGCAAGAGATTCGAAGGCCATGTTTTTCTGCCTGGTGGATACTATAGCCGGGCTCTTCACGAACACGTTACAACCACCTTTGGGAAAGACCTTTGGAAAGAGTGGTGAGGGTGCCCTCCCTGCTCAAACTGCCACACAAACTGCCGCACTCCGCCCTAACTGACCTGCCACACCCTGTTTGCCTGCCATGGTTGCCATGCTCCTGGTCGCTCGTGCTGCCGAGGGGATGCCTTTGTACGGCCAGGGAGGGGGTGCTCGTCAGCCTCCTTCAGGAGGGCTGCTGGACCCTGGCGGCTCCCTCAGCTGCCTTGAGCAGCCTTGATGCCAGAAAAAAAGCCCTGCCCTCTCAATTGCTACACTCCACCCTGGATGCTTCTTCAATGCTCTACCTTTTCTTTAAAATGTGAATATCGGTTGAATTTTCAAATAACCTTATTCCACAAGGTTAAAATGCTCTTTTTACCCCTTTGGAAGGAAATAATAATAAAGTGCCAGCTTTCTCAGTGCGTCTGTGAAGCTTCATTCTGAAGATTTCAGAAGAGGACTATAGAAACAAGAGTTAATCTGTTTGAAGAGTACGTGATTGCAAATGCATTCAGTTTAAGTATATATCAAATAAAGCAAATATAATTATCATGGTGTGAACATCCATTAACTGTAGGTTTGTTTTGATATTTGTTATGAATGTATTATAGATATGTGCATACAACAATCTGTAAAGATTTAATTACATGTTAGATAAACAGAAAAAATGCACTTTAACTATTTGTGTAACTTTAGGATAAAGTGAGATAAATAATCATTTTCTGTGTTCATAACTATCATATGTTCCATAATTAAACACTTACTTTCTTCTTGAAATTGATTATTAAAATAGGCAAAAATATTCAATACATAAAACAAATCCAGCTACTCAGAGAATTTTCTGACTAAGAAGAAATGAAATCAAACAATGAAGTACAGTATAAGAACCAACCTAATGCAAAAATGCCTGCATGAGAAGTGGTAGTAGAACAGGCACTAAGTGGGATGTTGCATTATTCTTACAAGACTACCTGAAGAATAGAAGTCTTCTGATAAGGGCAGTTCTATTTTATGGATCAAGCCTGTACCTTTATTTTCTAGGTAGTGCGTTGTAATTTATATTTGTATATATGGAGATTTCACTGCTGCTCAGTCTGGAGACTTTGCACTCCACTGTGCTGTGTATATGCATGGCATAGCTTGTATCAGAACACATAGTCTTGTTTGACTGTGTTGTATAGGAAAACTGTTTTTCTACTGTTCTACTTTTTTTGATGTATAAAGATTTAGTGTGTCCCACTGCAAACTCCAAGCTATGAATATTTCATAACCCCTAACCAGACACACACCCAAGCACCACTCACTAATGGGTAAGAGCTCCCACTAACGAGTGGAAAGGAATAGAATTTTGATTCCTCATTTTTAACTATATCAAATAAGCACAAAGAAAATCTGCTTTCTGTCACTGGAATGTCTTTTGTAGACCAGAAAGGCAAACACTCCGTAGAAAGAAGTGATCTATACTCTCTTATCTTGCACCCATTTATGTTCTATGACACTTCCATATTGAATTGGTTGATTAATTAAAGATCATACTAGCAGTTTTCTCTAACATATACACAGTTAATTAACAATAGCAGACAAATGATCATAACAACAACCTACAGTGATGGCATTTTGATTTGTTCAGTTAAAGAATGTTAAAGCCATTCTGTCTTGTCATGCAGATGCTGGTAAAGCAAAGACAGAATTAATTTCTGAACTCTTCAGTGAGCCGAGGCCTTCAAGTACATATGCATGCTTAGAAGCATATTTCTTTCTTCTTAACGATTTTTTAGATTGTTGATTGCTTCATTGAAGATAAACTATAAGTCTTGTGAGCTAAAATTTCTATACATTCAAATCTCACCTCTCTGAGATGAACCTTCTACTTCATATAAACATCACTGGTGAGTCTGTTCAACAGACAGGGTATATCTGTTGCACATAGTGATTAGACAATGCAGAAAGAGCATGATGACTGCACAGTTCTTTCATGAATTAACCATTCCCCAAGCATGAACCTAGATGAATTCATCTTACCCAGCTAAAGACCATGACACTGACCTTCTTAGAATCATAGAATGGTTTAGGTTGGAAGAGACCTTAAAGATCATCTAATTCCAATGACCGTGCCATGGCCTGGGACACCTCCCACTATTTTGAGGTTGCTCAAAGCCCAACCCATTCTAACCTTGAACAATTCCAGGGATGTGACAGAAATAGAAAAACATGTTAAATATCGATTTGAAAATTTCCAGTAATGGAAATCTTTTAAAATCTTGCTACATTGTCCCAGTATTTGATTATTATCAACGTGAAAAACTTTGCCCTATTTTTTGCCTGAATTCATGTAGATTGAGTTTTCAGGAATTACATCTTTTCCCTCACAGTGAAGAACACTTTATTAATCAGACTTCTTTTCCTAGGACTTCTTTTCCTATAGGCTCCTATAAACTTGATCATGTCACCTATAATATTTTATTTGGTAAGCTAAATAGAGCAAGCTTCTTTCAAGTTTGTTATTAACTATATGACAATATGAAAGAAGGACAAGTTGGTGGTAAAGAGTAGAAGGTAGGAACTGGGGCTAGTAGGAAATAAAATGTAGAAAATATACAAATATACACTGCTATCCATATATAAAATTAATTATAAAGAAGTGAAATAAATGCTACAAACATTTATGGCAGACAGCTCTAATGAGTTTATTTCAGCACTTACAATGTCTTTGACTTTTCTTTGACATTCTGAATATTTCCCTGTCATTCATGAAAATAAATAAATAAATAAATAAATAAATAAATAAAAGAGTACAGTACAGACACCATAACTGGACGCAGTATTCCAGCCATATCCATGCCAAATACGTACATGACACAGAGGTAATAAACATTCTACTTCAATTAGATTATTTCCCTATGGAAAAGGCTTCATTCATTCACTGGCAAGGTTGTTGGCTACAGGGATACAAAATAAGTGTATATTTCAGTTGAATAACTATTATTATTATTATTATTATTATTTTTTTCTTGAATCAGTCCCCCTCTGAATGATTTTCCATTCTGTTAGTACATGATACATTTTTTTGTTTAAGTAACTGAATTCACGTCTGCCCTACTGTAATTCAACCAGTTTAAGGGGGTTCTGTTTGTGTCAGTGATTTATTTCTGATTTAATGAATGAGTCATTGTTATATATAAATTTTACAGTAAAAATGCTAATAATTAGTGTTGGATCAAGAATCAAATCCCAATGAATCCTTCCAGAAATACCGCTAACCAGGTTTTATTCCATGCAGTACATACGACAGAGAGTCTGTACTCTCCTCACTGCATTAAATGCAATGATACGAAATCAAAGAGATGATGTGTATCCCCCAAATTTGAGTCATATTTAAAAGAGATACTAAACTGAAGTGAAAAGACTTTTCATAAGTCCCTGTTAATTGACATTGATTATATTAACTCCCCTTTAATTCTTTTTTAGTCAAACCCTGTACCAGATGTTGCATTATTTTCTTCAGGATCGATATCAGTCTGGCAGGCCTATAATTAATCAGTTCTATTACCCAGGTTAATTTACCCCTCCTAAATATTGACATACTATTCATTTTCCTGGGCAGGCGATGGTCCCCCTACTGCCCCCACCTTCCCAGGTGTGCATACACAACAGGTTTGAGGCCCTAGAGCTTGAGAGACTGGTGGGTGAAGATGAGGTAGAAAGTCTACCCAGGAGGATACCTAGGGCGAGGAGGTTGACTCCACGCCTCAAGACTGCCTCCACCAAGAAAGTTAGAAGGGTAATTGTTGTAGGCGACTCCCTTCTCAGGGGGGCAGAGGGCCCCATTTGTCGGCCTGACCCTACACATAGGGAAGTCTGATGCCTCCCTGCAGCCAGGGGTCAGAGATGTTGCCAGGAAGCTTCCCAACCTGGTTCGCCCCTCTGACTACTATCCGCTTTTGATAGTCCAGGCTGGCAGTGATAATATTGAAGAGAGAAGCTTGAAAGCTATCAAACGGGACTTTAGGGGACTGGGACAGTTAGTGGATGGAGTGGGAGTACAGGTGGTGTTTTCGTCCATCCCTACAGTGGCAGGGAGGGGTACAGAGAGGACACAGAAAATCCACCTGATTAACACGTGGCTCAGAGGTTGGTGCCAACAGAGAAATTTTGTTTTTTTTTTGACCATGGGGCGCTTTACTCAGCACCCGGCCTCATGGCCGCAGGCAGGTCCCACTTATCTCTAAGGGGAAAACGGATCCTAGCCCAGGAGCTGGCAGGGCTCATAGAGAGGGCTTGGAACTAGGTAAGAAGGGGGACGGGGCTGAAATAAGGCTTGTTAGAGGTGTGCCAGGGGGAACAATGGCAAAGCCGGGGGAGAAGGCAATGGCCCAACTGAAGTGCATCTACACTAATGCACGCAGCTTGGGTAACAAAAAAGATGAGCTGGAAGCCATCGTGCAGCAGGCAGGCTATGACTTGGTTGCCATCACGGAAACGTGGTGGGACCACTCTCATGACTGGAGTGCTGCAATGTCTAGCTATAGGCTCTTCAGAAGGGACAGACAGCACAGAAAGGGTGGTGGTGTGGCTCTCTATATTAGAGAGTGTTTTGATGTTGAGGAACCTGAGTCTGGGAATTATAAGGTTGAGTCCCTGTGGGTTAGGATCAGAGGGAAGGCCAACAAGGCAAGCATCCTGGTGGGGGTCTGTTATAGACCACCGAACCAGGATGAGGAGACGGATGAAGAGTTCTACAGGCAGCTGGCAGAAGCCGCGAAATCATCAGCGCTTGTTCTCGTGGGGGACTTCAACTTCCCAGACATGTCCTGGAAGCACAACACAGCCCAGAGAAAGCAGTCTAGGAGGTTTCTGGAGAGTGTGGAAGATAGCTTCCTGACGCAGCTGGTTAGAGAGCCTACCAGGGGAGGTGCCCCACTGGACCTTCTGTTCACAAACAGAGAAGGACTGGTGGGAGATGTGGTGGTTGGGAGCTGTCTTTGGCAGAGTGACCACGAAATAGTAGAGTTTTCTATTCTTGGCAAAGCCAGGAAGGGGATCAGTAAGACTGCTGTCTTGGGCTTCTGGAGGGCTGACTTTGAGCTGTTCAGGACACTGGTTGGCCGAGTCCCTTGGGAGGCAGTCCTGAAGGGCAGAGGAGTTCAGGAAGGCTGGGCACTCTTCAAGAAGCAAACCTTAATGGCTCAGGAGCAGTCTGTCCCCACGTGCCCAAAGACGAGCCGTCGCAGAAGAAGACCGGCCTGGCTGAACAGAGAGTTGTGGCTCGAGCTTAGGAGAAAAAAGAGGGTTTATAAACTTTGGAAAAGAGGACGGGCCACTCAGGAGGACTATAATGCTGTTGCGAGGCTGTGGAGGGACAAAATTAGAAAGGCCAAAGCTCATCTGGAGCTAAATCTGGCTACTGCCGTTAAAGACAACAAAAAATCCTTTTACAAATACATCAACGCGAAACGGAGGACTAGGGAGAATCTCCATCCTTTACTGGATGCGGGGGGATGAGGAAAAAGCTGAGGTGTTTAATGCCTTCTTTGCCTCAGTCTTTAGTGGCAAAACCAGTTGTTCTCTGGATACCCAGTACCCTGAGGTGGTGGAAGGGGATGGGGAGTAGAAAGTGGCCCTCACTATCCACAAGGAAATGGTTGGTGACCTGCTACAGCACTTGGATGTACTCAGGTTGATGGGGCCGGATGGGATCCACCTGAGGGTAATGAGAAACTGGGCGGAGGAGCTGGCCAAGCCACTTTCCATCATTTATCGGCAGTCCTGTCTATTGGGGGAGGTCCCAGTTGACTGGCGGCTAGCAAACATGACGCCCATCTACAAGAAGGGCCGGAGGGTAGACCCGGGGAACAATAGGCCTGTTAGTTTGACCTCAGTGCCAGGGAAGCTCATGGAGCAGATTATGTTGAGTGTCATCCCGCGGCACTTACAGGGCAACCAGGCGATCAGGCCCAGTCAGCATGGGTTTATGAAGGGCATGTCCTGCTTGACGAACCTGATCTCCTTCTATGACAAAGTGACACGCTTAGTGGATGAGGGAAAGGCTGTGGATGTGGTCTACCTTGATTTCAGTAAGGCTGTTGACACCGTTTCCCGCAACATTCTCCTCAAAAAACTGGTTGCTCGTGGCTTGGAGTGGCGTACACTTTGTTGGATTAAAAACTGGCTGGATAGCCGGGCCCAAAGAGTTGTGGTGAATGGAGTTAAATTCAGTTGGAGGCCGGTCACTAGTGGAGTCCCCCAGGGCTCAGTACTGGGGCCAGTCCTCTTCAATATCTTTATCGATGACCTGGATGAGGGGATCAAATGCACCCTCAGTAAGTTTGCAGATGACACCAAGTTAGGTGCGTGTGTCGATCTGCTTGAGGGTAGGAAGGCTCTGCAGGAGGATCTGGATAGGCTGGACCAATGGGCTGAGGCCAACTGTATGAAGTTCAACAAGGCCAAGGCCTGCACCTGGGGCGTAACAACCGCAAACAGAGCTACAGGCTGGGAGATGAGTGATTGGAAAGCTGCCTGGCAGAGAAGCACCTGGGAGTACTGGTTGATAGTTGGCTGAATATGAGCCAGCAGTGTGCTCAGGTGGCCAAGAAGGCCAACAGCATCCTGGCTTGCATAAGAAGCAGTGTGGCCAGCAGGTCTAAGGAAGTGATTTTCCCCCTGTACTTGGCTTTGGTGAGGCCGCACCTTGAGTACTGTGTTCAGTTTTGGGCCCCTCGCTACAAGAGGGACATGGAGGTGCTCGAGAGAGTCCAGAGAAGGGCGATGAGGCTGGTGAGGGGTCTGGAGAAGAAGTCTTACGAGGAGCGGCTGAGGGAGCTGGGATAATTCAGCCTGGAGAAGAGGAGTCTCAGGGGGGACCTTATTGCTCTCTATAGGTACCTTAAAGGAGGCTGTAGCGAGGTAGGGGTTCGTCTATTCTCCCACGTGCCTGGTGACAGGACAAGGGGGAATGGGCTCAAGTTGCACCAGGGGAGGTTTAGGTTGGATACTAGGAAGAACTTCTTTACTGAAAGGGTTGTTATACATTGGAATGGGCTGCCCAGGGAAGTGGTTGAGTCACCATCCCTGGAGGTCTTGAAGAGACGTTTAGATGTTGAGCTCAGTGATATGGTTTAGTGGAGGACTTGTTAGTGTTAGGTCAGAGGTTGGACTGGGTGATTTTGGAGGTCTCTTCCAACCTAGACGATTCTGGGATTCTGTGATTAAGTTATCACTCTGCTTTATGTGGGCAGAATTAGTAAAAAAATAAGTAGTGAGTTGAAAAAAAAAAGACAGGATCAACTTTTTGATAGTTTCAGCTGAGCAGTGAAAAACAAGTAAAGATTTTTCTTATGAACTTGGAAGCAGGTTTTTCCTATCATTTGCTCCCCACCACTGAAGGTAAGATTTATTAATTACCAAATGGTCTATTTTTTTTCCTGTATTCAGGCTGGTTGAGGGATTGACTTTTGACTAAGCATATTGATGTCAGTGGAATTCATTTCTTTTAACACTAAAGGTAATTGAGTTATTTCTTATTATTATTATTATTATTTATTAAATTAATAAAAATTAATAATTATTAATATTATCATTATTATTATTATCTATTTATTTTACTTAGGAATTTCTACTGTTCGTATTTTACTATTGCTTTTTTCTTTCCTTCTTATCACTTGCTTTCGAGGTTCTCCTGGTTTATATATATATATATATATATATAATATATATATATGTATATATATACTTTAAAAATTATTATTATGTTTATTAATATTTTTGTTTTCCAATATAACATACTTAATCAAGAAATTTCTAGTCTGGGGATCATGCCATCTTTAACTGTTACAATATCTGGTGTCCAGTTCCCATAGGTCCACTAGAAAACTGAAGCCAAGGTCTATTAGAAAACTGAAGAATATTTTTAAGAATAGCAGTATCATTCAGTAGATACTTCATCTAGTGCTTGTCATGTATATTATAACATGAAGGCTCTTTCAACATTATTTACATCAGACTTTTCTATGTCTCAGAATTAATTAGTACAACATTTGAGATAGAACACCCCTAATTCTACTCTTTTGTTCACTTAATCTGTAAGTGATTTATAACCATTGATTTTTAACAGTCCAACAATGTAAATCTCACAAGTTTCAGTACTACCAATTAAGGCAAATTTATGCTCATAAACATGCAGTTGTAATTCTTTTTAATTGCTTAGACTCTTGGCAAAGGCATATTGGCAATTAAATTTTCTTTCCTTCAAGCATCTCAGTGACTTGATAAATTTTGTTCTTCACACCTTGATTTTATTCTAAGCGAACACTCTTTTGTTCACCTTTTGCTGTTAGTTTAGCGTCTTCTTGAGCAACTTATTTAACTTAACTTACAGCTGGTCAGTGAGGTTTTCTCACCAATAAAGAGACACCAACACACAAGATGGGAGAGCATAATTTCATATCAGAAAATTATAATATGAAAACTCTGATTATAGTAAAATCTTTAAAAGAAAAACTGCTTAAACATTTAAGGAAAGTTATAAACATTTCCTATGTATAAGTTGCTAGACAAGGAAATATCCTCATAATGCCTGGATCTCATAAATACTACTATAATAGAAAAGAAACAGAAGAGGTCATGTTATACAGTATGCACTATTAATTCTAAACCATTACAAAATCCTGAACTTACTTTTTCAATACAATCAATTTCATTAGCCTTGATCTTTTACAGAACACAGTTTAATCACACAGGTGTAATGTACACTGCCTTGAAGCAAATGGTTTAGTTCTTCACTGAAAGATGGTACTATTCCAATGGGTAGTTGGAGAGGAAGCTGTAGTTTCCTCAAAATAAACTAGCTGCCAGTGTCAAATTGCTATAAAGTGAAGTGTTTTAGTTGAACACATGAAGAAAAGATTCATTTATGTAAGAAACAGGTTCATTCACTGCAGGAGAGAACTGCAGCCCAGCTTGTACTCCCAAGTTTTCTTGCACATTTGGAAGTACATTACAACTTCAAAAATGTCTAACTTGTGCAGCATTCCAGTAATGTTCATGTTTGCACAGCAGCTTTTTGTGTTAACAGACAGAATTAGCTTTCTAGCCATGAGGAAGGCCCATTATTGTTCACGGATGTATGATGCCTTCTGATGAGATCCAGTGATAGAACCTCCTTGTCTTCACAGCAGTAGAACTTCATTCTATCACAGGTCCACCATTTCTATCACTTTCTTTTCAAACCAGTGTAACTTTGAACAGAAAATAAAAGTCAATGATCTGTTAATATATTCATGGAGCTGTGTATCAGGTAAAAAAATTACTTGTATAAGCCGACCTTAGTTGCTACTGTAAAACAGTCTAATTACTGTGTTCTTTGTATGATTGTAATTAATATAATCTCCAAAGCACTAAGATATTAATATAGCAGGTTACAGGTTGCCTGTAACATTTGCTGTATGTGTTGGTGGTTTAATGTGCAGGCTGTGCCATAATTCACTCTTAATCTTTCAATATTGAGCTTTTAAAATGCCTGTTCTTAATAAATTGCTGCTGTAAAACCATAGGTTTGAACTTAGCTCTTGTTGAAAATTGGCAATTAAAAAGCAGCAGTAGCCTAACGCAAAAATTAATTAATTAATTAATACTACCTAGAATGGCATCAATTATAGACCACTGCAAGGTACTATTAACCAAGCCTAGGTTTTACCTGATTAGATAAATAAAGCTGACATAGAGAGTCTATTGTTTAATACAGATCTACAAAATCTTAACTGTTGCTCAATGTAATTTAAAGAAACAGAAAACGTAACGTACTTGTTTCTTATTTAAGTATTATCAAAACTCCGAAGTAGGAAAGTCTTCTAAAATGGTGTGACTAATTTAAAATAAGCTTTATTATGTCTTTGCAAAACATGAGATGTGGGCCACTTGCTTAAATAACTTGCTCTGTTAACATTTAAGTATCTAACACTGGACAAGAACAGTTCAATAAAATAGATTAACAGGAGGTACTGTTTTTGCTTTGAAAAAGGAGTTGAGCTGCAAATGACTCTTATTCCTTGAGATACATCTAGCCTACTTAAAGGATTTGAAGTTATGAAGAATTTTAATAATAGTCTATAATCCTGAAAATATATTATTTTAAAGGCATAATGAGTAAAATGTTACTCACTTTCAAAAAAAAAAAAAAAAAAAAGTACCGTTGGCATTGAAAGTCTGAAAGCAAACTAGAATGTAGATTTAGAGGAGTAGAGGAGTGATGAGAGTAATGTGACACTGTATTTGTATTTGGGTGGGTGGGGGGGGCGGGGGGGAGGGGGGAGCTTACAGCTGTCTTTATTTTTTCATCATTTAAGATAACATTTTTATACTTCCCTGTCTAGACGAGTTAATTCATATTTGAGACTAATAAACATAAAAATGATGTGTCTTACTACCTAGCCTATTGAATGATACAATCAGATCTATTATGGTAACAGGTGATTAGTATGAATAAAAAATTTCCTAACATCCAGTTGCAGTTTTACATACACTGCTTACATAACCATAAGGATTTAAACAGGCTCAGGGTTTCATTTGGCTTACTTTAAGAAAACAAGATTGCTTTTCCAATAATTCTAACCATGCCATTTGTTATATTACAGAAAAAAAAAAAAAAGATGGAAAAAAAAAAGTGGAGATTCTTGCCAATTTTTTTTCATTTAGCCATATCTATTAAATTTTTTTTTTTGACTCAAATTTAAGGCTTTTTGTTGTTGGTTGGTTTTGAAACTTAATATGTGCCTTATAGCATTCTGGCATTTCTCATCTGAAGGACTATATATCGTACTCTTGAATTGACTCATGAAGAGCTTCCAAACTAACAATAGATTTTGTTATGACTCATACAGTTTATTATAGTCAGCTTATTTCTTCCATTCCTCCAGAAGTATATTACAGCTATAATGATCTCCAAAGAGAAAATTCTTTGCTTCCCAAAGGTCAATCACATTCAGAATTTTCTTCACCTGTTGGAAAATTATTCTTTCCTAAAACTTACACCATCACATTAAAACATTAATTATATTAATACATGTCTGTCATGCATGTATGGTTTAAAGCATTCTTTGTCCTTTCCTTTAATGATTAAAGAGAATTATTTGCTTTCAGAAACATTTCTTTCTGGGTAAATGTAGATATGTTGTATCCACTCTGCTAGTGTTTTAGTGTTTGTTCGTGGGTATTTTTTTTTTTTTTTTGATATGGTTCAATTGGACATTTAGAAAATATACCATTTTAAACACCTTAGAGTTTATGTCTTCTTTTCTATCAGTGTTATCATTAAACTCTACTTCCAATGAAACATTTTCCATCTAGAAATAAGATTAATCTTTTTTTTATCCGTGCCATGATTTTTCACAGAATATGTCCTACATCCATCTTGACAGAAAAAAGAATAAGACTGTTGTTGTTGTTGTTGTTAGATTGAGATGTAGTAGTACTTGTATATCAGGATTTAATTCTCACAGCTATTCTTTTACTCAGACTCAGAAAAAACGTCTGTCAAATCCACTTTGAAAACAAATTTAGATAAATTTAAAATATCTGTTTAAAAGCATATTCCTAAAAAATTAGCACCTGATATTAAAAGAAGAGTAACATAAATGAAATGGAATTGCTACTTTAAATATTAGACTACACTGTGTCAGAGTGTTATCCATAAAGGAATACATTGTTCGCTGTGAATGGCAGTGCAATATGCAATATGCAAGAATCATTTTACCATTATAAATCTGTTTGTCAATACCTTTGCACATATACAAAGCCTTCATCATTGCCTGAGGAGGAAAAATGGAAGAAATGCTATTAATTGACTACTAGTTTGAGACCCAAAGGATGGTTGGTCAACTGGAATTGTAGCTGATGGGGAGTTTAAAGCAATAGGCTAATCAGGAGTATAGGAAAAAAAAAATCCTCTGAAGGAAGAAGGAGTAATAAAGCAAAACACTGTTCAACTTAGTTTAACTTCACTTCTCCTACGTTTTCTTAGCTCCTCTTTTCTGTGGTTAAAATAGATCAGACCCAGCCAGTCAGATGAAAAATATCATCAGTAGTAGAATGGCTCAAACACTGCAGGGAGAGTCTTCATAAGATTTGGAAACTGGAAAATGGTCAAAGTTAAAAGGATTGCTCAGCACAAAGAGAACTGTGAATCAAAAGCAGAAATGCTGATGGAGTTGAGCAAAGGACAATTCTTATCCTAACAAATCGTAACAAAACCTTCCTTACGTGCAACTAGGTTAAATAGATAGGAACAGATGATTTCTCTATCTGATTATTTATTTGTCTCTCTTTCATACAAATATGGTTCCTTAAGCTTTTCCCTATTTTTTAGAGGTTCTTTATGGCCTTGGTCTATAATTTTTTTTTGGCATGTGTCTACCTTTTGCTATATGGTTAGTCTTATGTCAAATATTTAAAGTAAAGCGTATGTTAAATGAGACCATTGAAGAAATAAGTTAATTACGAAAAGATGCTATTCAGTATATATATATTCTGAGCAACTGTATTGTTGTAGTTTAGCCCGGCCAGCAGATAAACACCACACAGCCGTTCGCTCACCCTCCCCCCTCCCTCTCTGGGATGGGGGAGAGAAACGGGAAAGTGAAGCCTGTGAGTTGAGATAAAGACAGTTTATTAAGACAGGAGAATAATAATAATAACAATAATAATAATAATAATAATAATAATAATACTAACAATAATGTGTATGAAGCAAGTGATGCACAATACAATTGCTCACCACCCGTTGACCCATGCCCAGCCTATCCCCGAGCAGCCATCACCCCAACCCTGGCTAGCCACCCCTATATATTGTTTAGCATGATGTCAGATGGTATGGAATACCCCTTTGGCCAGTTTGGGTCAGCTGTCCTGGGTCTGTCCCCTCCCAGCTCCTGCTGCACCCCTAGCCTGCTCACTGGCAGGACAGAGCGAGAGGCTGAAAAGTCCTTGGCTTGGTGTAAGCACTGCTCTGCAACAATTAAAACATCAGCATGTTATCAGCACTCTTCTTATCCTAATCCAAAACATAACACCCTACCAGCTACTAGGAGGAAAATTAACTCTGTCCTAACTGGAACCAGGACAGATATCCACCCCTTATTCCATACCATTTATGTCACGCTCAGGTTACTCTCTTTCCAATACCTTGTAATTAATCACCATTTTCATCTATGATATATAGCAATCATGGTAGTGATGACATACAGTATTATATAATAATTAACATACTACAATTCAACTCATGGGCTATTCTCACCCAGTATTAAATCCCCTTGAGGTACACACGGGACCTCCCCATTCTTTTGCATTACCCACCAAGTGCATCCAGGTCCCTGAGCAAAAGCAATTCCACGAATGGGTTTGCCTTTTCCTGAGGCAGGAGTAGCCCAGACTGTTTTACCCAGCATGTTTCTTACGTGCACTACAGGAACTTTATCCCCTTCTACAGTGTGTAACAGGTTTGATTGGGCAGATCCAGCTCAGTTGGCAGATCCCCTAGTATTGACTAACCAGGTGGCCTTTGCCAAATGCGTATCCCAATTTTTGAATGTCCCAGCACCCATTGCTTTCAGTGTAGTCTTCAACAGTCCATTGTATTGTTCAACTTTTCCAGAGGCTGGTGCATGACAGGGGATGTGATACACCCACTCAATACCATGTTCTTTGGCCCAAGTGTCTATAAGGCTGTTTTGGAAATGAGTCCCTTTTTCTGACTCATTTCTTTCTGGGGTGCCATGTTGCCATAGGACTTGCTTTTCAAGGCCCAGGATAGTGTTCTGGGTGGTGGCATGGGGCCACCCATGTGGCCTGTTGTCAACATGTTATCAGTGCTCTTCTCATCCTAATCCAAAACATAGCACCCTACCAGCTACTAGGAGGAAAATTAACTCTGTCCTAACTGAAACCATGACATGTATTCCTTCCTCCACTCTCCCTCCCCCAAAAGTAACAATAAAGATAATGATCTGGTTGTATATACATATACTTTTCATCTTTGATGTCAATACAGTAACAATATAGATAATTTTGAACTAGTATGACTTTTAAATTATTTTTTTTTCAAGTCAATAAGTTGTACTGTTTGTACCTCTGTGATATCATATTTAAGAAAGGAAAAAAAAAAGAAAATTTAAAAAAAAAAAAAAACAGTGCTGGGCAACAGCAGCTGGGAGAACGAGGAGTGAGAACCAGCCCTGCAGAAACCAAGGTCAGTGAAGAAATAGTGGGAGGAGGTGCTTCAGACACAGGAGCCAAAGTTCCCCTGTGGCACGGAGAGGCCCGTGGTGGAGCCTGCTGTCCCCCTGCAGCCCATGGTATACCACAGCGGAGCAGATTTCCATGCTGCAGCCTGTAGAGAAGCCCCTTGTGGAGCAAGTGGATGTGGCCTGAAGGAGGCTATAGCCTATGAAGAACCCCCACCAGAGCAGATTCCAGGCCAGAGCTGAAACCCTTGGAGAGGGGAACACGTAAGAGATGGTTATCTGGCAGGAGCTGCTGCCTGTGGGGGACTCAGGTTGGAGCAGCTTACTCCTGATGGATGGATGGATACCATGGTACAGAACCATATTTGGAGCAGTTCTTAAAGAGCTGCTGCCTGTTAAAAGCCCACACAGAATCAGTTCAGGAAGGACACCATCCCATGGGAGGAACCCCACGTTGGAGCACGGGAAGAGAGTGACCATGAAGGAGCGGTGGTGATGAAGCGCTATAGACTGAATGCAACACTAAATTCCCTATTCTGTTCCCCTGCACTGCTTGGGAGGAGGAGGTGGAAAAGTGGGGGAAAGGTGTTTTTGGTTTCTTTCCTTTGTTTCTCACTTATCTAGCTTGTTAGTAATTGACAATAATTTTTACTAATCTCCTTACTCTGAGTTTGTTTTGCCAGTCACAATAATTTTTGAGTGATCTCCCTGCCCTTATCTCAACCCTTGATTCCTTTTCATCATATTTTCTCCTCCTGTGTGTGGAGTGGAGTGAGAGAGCACATGTGGTGGAGCTCAGCTGCCCACCAGAGTAAAACCACCACAACAGGAAATGAGCAGCTGAGGAACCATTATAAAGAACATGAATCAAAAGCCAAAAATCACAGATTACCAATTTTCTTAGCAAATATTTGGTAGTCTTTTTTAAAAAAAATCAAATTTTGCAAAAACATTTTCTAGACCTACAATTTAAAAAGGTTACTATATTTTTAAGTTAAGGCATGAGCATCTAAACGTGTGTGATATAACTGTTCATCAGTTCATGAGAAGGAAGAAAAGCTCTTGAACCAAAGGGAAAAAAAATCCTCTGTAACACTAACATGTGAACACTTCTGTGCTTGGATATCTACAGGCATATGAGTGGAATTATAAAAAGCCTAGTAAAGAAAGGTTGTATCATGCTGCTCTGATCTCCACTGGTACACTGACAAGTAGCATTATGTGAAAAGTAATATTTGAAGCACATGAGTCAACATCCTTAAACAGGAAATCTGTATTCAAACACACACACACACACACACAAAAAAAGACAAGATATTACCCAGATGCATTCATATCCTCAAGCATAAAACTTGTGCTGTAAAACATGCAGTTGTTTTAAATATTCCTGTCACATTTCCTTGTGGTTTTGGTTGATTGATGAACTTCATTGCCTGCAACTGGTGACTGGGTTTACTTTATTGGGAGAAGGAAATATACACAAAGTATCTCCAACCAGAGATACTTTGTACCAGATAAACGAAACAGAACCACAGAACTGTGCAGAAGAGACCTTCCTCGACTTTTCTCAAATGAAATTAACAGTGTTGACATTTCAATTATCATCACTGGGAATCTGCATGAAATCTTTTTGCTGAAACAAATAGAAAATTTCACACATTTCATAACTGCTTTTTCATAACTCTATTCCATGCCTCCCTACAAGTTTAAGCAGATACCCCACTAGCAATAGGCCGAGGTTTCCTTTGCAATCAAAACTGTCAGACAAATTTTTTAAATGGAAGGTCAAAACCTGAATAACAGGATAGAAGTTGATTTGTTTTCTAATGGACAGTGAATAGCATCAAAAAGCCATAAACACATACTTATAGCATTTGCACTCTTTTCAGAAGTGTCAGAAGAGTCAAATGGGAAGTGACTCAGCCTGGGAAGTGAACTATTATATCTTGCCTGAATTGATTGTATCATAAGATTGTATGAAATATCAATTCCAGACGAAGTCACAGTTTTGCAAAATTTCCTGTCAAATAAATAAATAAATAAATGTGGACTTTATTTCCTCAGAAACAGTAGCATGCAGTGTTTCCAAAGCAAAATATTCTTACAGAAATACTAGAAACTTAAGTCCCCAGATAAGTGATTTCTGTGTCTTTCATTTCCACAAACCACGGAGTAGCTTGAGTCACCAAACCAAGCTTGTGGGAGATAAGCTTTGCAAATGGCAGCTATAAGGCTGAAAGCCACAATGGTTCATTTGGTGGATCCGTTCTCCTTTTGTGGTCTGTTTGCCATGCTTAGACAAACTATTAGTTACAAGCAGGGTTCAGAGAAAAAATCAGCTTGAATATCTCAAAAGATATTTGAAAATAAGACAAGAAATTCTTTCACTGGTAGTCCATCTGTTGAAAAATGTTCTGACATAACTTTGTAGAATCTCTTTGATACTAACCTAATATGATAGCAGAATCTTAGTGCTTAATATCTATCTTGTTTGTTAAGATCTTTACTTATATGAGTGATACCCTATTTCATTGATAGTTGCCTAAACTAGATAAGAGAAGTCGTATCAAGTACAATTGCACATTGAATTTTCCCTTCATAAGGGAAACTGGTAGAAAAAAATTCTAACACAATTGAACATAAGGGGTAAAACTATACAGCTGTTTTTAATAGTTTGTTCTTTCCATCTTTGCACTGCAAAATAATAAAAATGTTCTGACTTCACTTGTAAGTAGTTTCCTGGAGGAGTCTGAATGGGTCTAGCAGCTGGTTGGATTTCTTAAGTATGAATATCAAGATATTTACATATGCAAACATGGTACCTGTGAATGTTAAGTTTCCTGACATTTTACATTAAATATAGCATGACTTCTTAGGAACAACCAGCTTCCAATGTAGATATTGTGTAATTCTACAGACCTGAGTGCAAATTTGTCCACATGTTCACTATTAGAGATGCTACCACACCTACCAAGTCAGTATCAAATTAAAATCACTTCGTACTGAGTGAAAATGATTAGACAAATGCTACCAAACACATAGTATTTAAAACAGTAAACTATCAATTATTTTCTGCAAAGTGTACATCATCTTCATTGCCTTTTGGTTCTCAGCATAATACAATAGAAAACAGGAGGCAGGTACAGTTGCTCAAACAGTTGAGCATTCTCTTTCACTTCACTCATCAAACAAATTATCTTTCACCTTTTCATCTCCCCTCAGCCAATAATATTAAAGTTTTCAAATATTAATAAAATTGAAGATTACAGTAAAAATTGTTAATAAAGATCAATTTTGCTTATTCAAAACCATCATTCACCATTTGGAAGGATAATGTATTTTTTGCTTCTTGCATATATTCAATCTCTGGTAAGTATAAAACCTGACATGACATATTGTTGTGTAAAATGCACTTTCTGTCTGACAAGAATAAAACAGTTTTCATTTTATGTGGTCACTGAGGTAACAATGTTGTTAATGATTTCAGTAACACAGAGCAGCAAAGAAGGATAGAAAGATGCTAAATATGTACATCTTCTATATGTTAACTACTACTCTGTTTTCAATTCCTAAATGCATAAAAATAAATACATCCTGATCATTATCCTGTTTTATTAATTGAACATAACAATACATAACATTAAAGAATTTCAGTGGTTGGTGACTATTTATAGTATATGCTGAAAAAAAATGAATGAATAATAATAAGTGAATGAATAAGTCTGTAGTGATGGTTTTACAAGGTTGCTTTTTTTTCTCTTTTTTTTTTTTTCCTATTCTTCCTTTTCTCCTCTCTTACACTGTTTTATGAAGTACAAGTGCCTAAAAAGAAGAATTTGCCAGTTCCCCATGAGCTTGTGATGTGTCACAGCTGGTTGATATGGAAATTATTTCCATTTCTATAAATGTATTCATTAGTTTTTCTTACTCTGAACTTTTTGTTTGTTTGTTTGTTTAAGGGGAAAAAGACCTCTAAGTGTCTTTATGTTGAAATTAGAATTTATATTAAACTTGCATTATATTGAAAGTATATTAAGGTGAGTCTAGTATGTATCAATTGTTAATTAGCATCACACCAGCAACTCATATTGATATCAGAAAATGTAGGGCAACAAAAATAGCAGGAGAGAAACTCTGGCTAACTGACTTTACTTATAATGAGAGTAAAGAGTAAAACACAGTAGCTTCTCTGTCTATAGCATAAACTTATATTTAAAGCAATTTATTTGTTGTGGCGTTCCTCTTCACAGAAGCTGCTGATGTACTTGTAAAGATCTTGGCCTATCTTGGAGTTGCAGCATGGTAGTGAGTCTTTACATCCTGTGCCCATGGGTCTCCTTTATACCAGGCCTTGTACCTGACAAAGATGTGTTCCACTGGTATTTCACTGTTGCAACCAGCTTTCATGATACTGCCCTGGGAAGAAAGCTCCAGGGCTAAAATTTGCAACATAAGCTTATTCTCCTTTCTTGGATCAATAAGAGGGTGTTATTTATCTATGGAAGACACTTCTTATAACACACCTGAATGGTTTTGATAGGAAAAAACTTCACTAATGATTTGAATTTCTAACCAGACAAACCCCTCTAACATTTCAGTACTTGTTCCTTGCTAAGACTATATGTTATTGGGCAATAATAAACTTCCTGAACCAGGAAAATTATTTGCCAATTATTAACTGACATTTGAAATATTCCAAATATCTGGGTGTAATAGAGCTAATATTAAATTAATGTAGTCTCTATTACCACATAAAACTTTAAATATTCAGACATTTGATAGAATCACAGAATAATAGACTGGTTTGGGTTGGAAGGAACCCTTTAAGACCCTCTAGTCCAAGACCACTGCCATGGGGAATCCACAACTCCTCTGCACAACCTTTTCTGATTAATGTTCCTGTAGAAGACTTTGTTATTACTCACATTCCTTCACAAATTTAAATCCACCTGTGTCATAGCTTTCCTGATTCCATCCCTAAGCATGAATTATATGACTAGGCTGTAATGGTTTTGTCACAACTTTATAACAACACAATAGCAGAAAAACTTAAAAACTATGTCCAGAACATACGGTTTCCTAACTGTGTATCTCTTTGATTGTAAGACTGAATTACCTGGAAGGGAAGAAATTTTAAAACTACTGAAGTACATACAGAAGATACTCAAGATATTACACTGCTTCCATCTGTCCAATAGCATTACAATAGATACATCTGTATTCCGTTCTGCAAGGAACCAAGCACCTAATTTCTCAAAGAGCAAAGCCCATCCCAATAATTAATAATAATAATAATAATAATAATAATAATAATAATAATGCATTGGTTGTCCAGTGTCCTGGCTTCAGCTAGGATAGAGTTAATTTTTCTCCTAGTAGCTGGTAGGGTGTTATCATAGAATCACAGAATCATAGAATATCCTGAGTTGGAAGGGACCCTTAAGGATCATCAAGTCCAACTCTTGATACCGCACAGGTCTACCCAAAAGTTCAGACCATGTGACTAAGTGCACAGTCCAATCTCTTCTTAAATTCAGACAGGCTCGGTGCAGTGACCACTTCCCTGGGGAGCCTGTTCCAGTGTGCAACCACCCTCTCTGTGAAGAACCCCCTCCTGACGTCAAGCCTAAATTTCCCCTGCCTCAGCTTAACCCCGTTCCCGCGGGTTCTGTCACTGGTGTTAATGGAGAAAAGGTCTCCTGCCTCTCGACACCCCCTTACGAGGAAGTTGTAGACTGTGATGAGGTCTCCCCTCAGCCTCCTCTTCTCCAGGCTGAACAGGCACAGTGACCTCAGCCGTTCCTCGTACGTCTTCCCCTCCAGGCCTTTCACCATCTTCGTAGCCCTCCTCTGTACACTCTCCAACAGTTTCATGTCCTTTTTATACTGTGGTGCCCAGAACTGCACACAGTACTCAAGGTGAGGCCGCACCAGCGCAGAGTAGAGCGGGACAATCACCTCCCTTGACCTACTAGCGATGCCGTGCTTGATGCAGCCCAGGACACGGTTGGCCCTCCTGGCCGCCAGGGCACACTGCTGGCTCATATTCAACTTGCTGTCTACCACGACTCCCAGATCCCTCTCTTCTAGGCTGCTCTCCAGCGTCTCATCGCCCAGTCTGTACGTGCAGCCAGGGTTTCCCCGTCCCAGGTGCAGGACCCGGCACTTGCTCTTATTGAACTTCATGCGGTTGGTGATCGCCCAGCTCTCCAACCTATCCAGATCCCTCTGCAAGGCCTTTCCACCCTCATTCGAGTCCACAACTCCTCCAAGTTTGGTGTCATCAGCAAACTTGCTCAAAATACCTTCTATTCCTACATCCAGATCGTTTATAAAAATATTGAAAAGTACCGGCCCTAAAATGGAGCCTTGAGGGACCCCACTGGTGACCGCCCGCCAGCCTGACGCAGCCCCATTTACCATAACCCTTTGGGCCCTGCCCATTAGCCAATTGCTCACCCATCGTATGATGTTTTTATTTAGCTGTATGGTGGACATTTTGTCCAGTAGGATCCTATGGGAAACCGTGTCAAAAGCCTTGCTGAAGTCCAAAAAAATCACATCAGCTGGTTTCCCTTGGTCCATCATACGGGTGATCTTATCATAAAAGGAAATCAGGTTAGTTAGGCAGGACCTGCCCTTCACAAACCCATGCTGGCTGGGACCAATGACTGCTTTGTCCCCCAGGTGCGCCTCAATAAGTTCGAGAACCATCTTCTCCATGATTTTACCAGGCACTGACGTGAGACTGACAGGCCTGTAATTGCTAGGGTCTTCTTTCTGACCCTTCTTGTAAATCGGCACAACATTTGCCACCTTCCAGTCTACCGGGACCTCTCCAAATTCCCAGGATCGTTGAAAAATAATTGAGAGAGGTTCCGCGATGACGTCCGCCAGCTCTTTCAGCACCCGGGGATGAATCCCACCCGGACCCATGGACTTGTAGGGATCCAGGTGGAGTAGCAAATCCCGCACACGTTCAGGGTCGGTTGGGAGTTTGTCATCCCCACCGTCCCAGTCCTCCAGCTCAGGGCACCCTGGGTCCCGAAGCCCATCATCGACATTGAAGACAGAGGCAAAGAAGGTGTTAAGCGTCTCTGCTTTGCCTATGTCATTGTCTGTGAGGAGACCTTCCCTATCAAGGAGCAGCCCTATGTATTCTTTAGTTCTCCTTTTTCCATTCACATATCTGAAAAAGCCCTTTTTATTTTCTCTCACAGACACAGCCAGCTTCAACTCTAGGTGTGCTTTGGCCACACAAATTTTCTGCCTACAAACACGAACAGCATCCCTGTATTCTTTCCATGACACCTGGCCCTCCTTCCAGTAGCGAAACACTCTCTGTTTCTGCCTAATCTCCATTAGAATGTTCCTGGTCAGCCACGCCGACCTCCTGCCCCGCCTGCCTGACTTGCGATATTTAGGAATTGAATTATGTTTTGGATTAGGATAAGAAGAGTGTTGATAGCACACTGATGTTTTAATTGTTGCAGAGCAGTGCTTACACCAGGCCAAGGACTTTTCAGCTTCTCGCTCTGTCCTGCCAGTGAGCAGGCTAGGGGTGCAGCAGGAGCTGGGAGGGGACAGACCCAGGACAGCTGACCCAAACTGGCCAAAGGGGTATTCCATACTATCTGACATCATGCTAAACAATATATAGGGGTGGCTAGCCAGGGTGGGGGGGCGGCATCTCGGGTACTGGCGGGGCATAGGTTAGCGGGTGGTGAGCAATTGCATTGTGCATCACTTGTTTCATACACATTAGTAGTAGTAGTACTATTACCATTACCATTATTATTATTATTATTTCTGTCTTAATAAACTGTCTCTATCTCAACCCACAGGCTTCATTTTCCTTTTTCTCTCCCCCATCTCAGAGAGGGAGAGGGAAGAGTGAGCAAATGGTGGCATGGTTCTTAGCTGCTGTCCGGGTTGAACCACAACATCCAGTCACCAGGAAGATGCATGTTGTAGTTTAACCCTGGTAGGCTGCTAAGTATCACACAGATGATTGCTATCTTTCCTCAGGTGGGATGGAGAAGAGAATCTGAAAGGTACAAGTTCAAGAACTCATGAGTTGAAATAAAGAAATTACTAGATAAATTCAAAAGCTGAGTGAAAAAGTAAAGCAAAACAAGGAATTTGTTTGCTACTTTCCATCAGCATGTGGATGTTTATCCACTTTCAGGAAAACAGGGCTTATGACTCGTGATGTTTTTCTGGGAGGACAAACACCATCACTCCAAATGTCTTCCCCTTCCTCCTTCTTTACCACAGTTTTTATTGCTGAATATGACGTCATATGGTTTGGAATACCTCTTTGGTCCATTTTGGTCAGCTGTTCTGGCTGTGTCCCATCCCAGCTTCTTCTGCACCCCCAGCCTCCTTGCTGGCAGGGCAGCATAAGAAGCAGAAAAGTCCTTGGCTCAGTGTGAGCATTGATCTGCAAAAATGAAAAACATCTGTATGTTATCATCATTGTTTTTATCCAAAATCCAAACAACCACATTGTGTGAGCCTCTATGAATAATATTAAATCTATCCCAGCCAAAACTGTCAAACTAACCCACGTCTTTCAGGAGTTGTTCAGTTTTTGTTGGAATTGATATCCAGATTATCCATAAAATCTATAAAGTGAGGTAGAACAAGAGATTCTGCTTTCAAAATGGGTAAGTAAAAATGCTCCAATTTCTGTTTTAGCTGTGTACTAGGAAAAATAAAATTAAAAAGTCCCCTGTATCCACCTCCTCTGTTTTATTATTGTTTCAGAACAAAAAACTCTGGAATTTATGGCTAATGTTGAACTGGCAAGTCTGCTTACACACATGGAGAAGAAAATCATACAGCTAACTTCTTGAGTTCAGTGGCCTGATACTGCATGGTTTTGGATGACTAGTCAAGTTTATGAAGTGTCATTACCTTCTTTCACGCTTTCTGACCCTTTATCAAAACTCTAACTTTCCCTACATTCTCACATTATATCTCCTTAACAGATGAGGTGTATTTTTGTGGCATTGTAGAAAGATAATTGAGGAAGGAATAATTTGTTTTCTGGTCTCATGAAGGGAGTATTCTAAGCTATGACAAGTCTACCAGTTCAGGAGGGCATTACATGGCTGCATGAAAAACAAGTTAGTAGCAAACATATCCTTAGGAAGCATATATCAGTATTATGTATACTAGTTAGTAGCCATTTACATGCATTTCCTGATTCATTTTCCTTTGTTTTAATTATTATCGTTTATTATAGACAGACATTTGGAGGTACCAGCTGATATAAAGGGCTTGGTTTAAGTCAGCTCAAGACAATGTGCCAACATTTTAGTATACCTCGTGTTAGGATGGAGAGTTGAAGGGGTATATATCATTTTCTAGCCTCCAGCCCCAGTGCTTTACCCTGGTCTGACCACACCACAAATTCCCCGATTCCCTGTCTTTAAAGACATAACAATTCAATTACCTGTACAGTGAATTTTTATAATATACACAAGAGAGATTATGTGCTTTTCAGTTGTGGTTCACTTAGATTTATGGAGAGTAGCAATGTTTAATTTTCAGATGCATGAACTGTTCGTATTGGTGCATGAATATTTTTTACAACTATGTTGGTCAATATTTTCACATGTGATAAACTTGTAGGTATACTGCTATTGAAATTCTATACAGAGAGCAGAGCAGAGCAGAGCAGAGCAGAGCAGAGCAGAGCAGAGCAGAGCAGAATAGAATAGAATAGAATAGAATAGAATAGAATAGAATAGAATAGAATAGAATAGAATAGAATAGAATAGAATAGAATAGAATAGAATAGAATAGAATAGAATAGAATAGAATAGAATAGAATAGAATAGAATAGAATAGAATAGAATAGAATAGAATAGAATGGAATGGAATAGATTAGAGCAGAATAGAGCAGAACAGAATAGGAGTAGAGTAGAGTAGAGTAGAGTAGAGTAGAGTAGAGTAGAGTAGAGTAGAGTAGAGTGGAGTAGAGTGGAGTGGAGTAGAGTAGAGTAGAGTAGAGTAGAATAGAACAGAACAGAAGTAGAGTAGAGGGGAAGGGAAGGGGAGGGGAAGGGAGGGGAGGGGAGGGGAGGGGAGGGGAGGGGAGGGGAGGGGAGGGGAGGGGAGGGGAGGGGAGGGGAGGGGAGGGGAGGGGAGGGGAGGGGAGGGGAGGGGAGGGGAGGGGAGGGGAGGGGAGGGGAGGCGAGGGGAGGGGAGGCGAGGGGAGGGGAGGCGAGGGGAGGGGAGGCGAGGGGAGGGGAGGCGAGGGGAGGGGAGGGGAGGCGAGGCGAGGCGAGGCGAGGCGAGGCGAGGCGAGGCGAGGCGAGGCGAGGCGAGGCGAGGCAAGAAAGGCAAGGCGAGGGAAGGCGAGGGAAGGCGAGGGAAGGCGAGGGAAGGCGAGGGAAGGCGAGGGAAGGCGAGGGAAGGCGAGGCAAGGCGAGGCAAGGCGAGGCAAGGCGAGGCAAGGCGAGGCAAGGCGAGGCAAGGCGAGGCAAGGCAAGGCAAGGCAAGGCAAGGCAAGGCAAGGCAAGGCAAGGCAAGGCAAGGCAAGGCAAGGCAAGGCAAGGCAAGGCAAGGCAAGGCAAGGCAAGGCAAGGCAAGGAAAGGCAAGGAAAGGCAAGGAAAGGCAAGGAAAGGCAAGGAAAGGCAAGGAAAGGCAAGGAAAGGCAAGGAAAGGAAAGGAAAGGAAAGGAAAGGAAAGGAAAGGAAAGGAAAGGAAAGGAAAGGAAAGGAAAGGAAAGGAAAGGAAAGGAAAGGAAAGGAAAGGAAAGGAAAGGAAAGGAAAGGAAAGGAAAGGAAAGGAAAGGAAAGGAAAGGAAAGGAAAGGAAAGGAAAGGAAAGGAAAGGAAAGGAAAGGAATGGAAAAAGTTTCCCATGCTCATATATATACACACATTAAGAGATGAAGCAAGTATTTTGCAGCTTGCAGGTCTAGTTCCATAGCTGCTATGGAATTTTCATATATGCTTGTTTTTGTGATAGGCTAGGAGATGAGAATATCCTGGACAATTTTTTTTTATACTTTCTCGCCCTTTAGTTTTAATAATAAACTAAACAAATTACTCAGTCTATCATTTAGGAAGTAGGTTGAAACTACTTAATGGATCTTCTGCAACAAATAACCACATTCATGGAGGAAAATCCTGGGATATCAATTGGGGAAAGGGGGTATTAGAAATATTTTAAAAATAGCTTGCTGATCCTACTGTCAGGCAGACAATGACAGGAAATTATGTTTTAATGACGCACAGTGTAGTGATAGATTTAGTTAGTTTTCAGGCCTAGCTAAAAGTGCCTCAGGCTATTACAATTCTAGTCAATCATGCAATTTGTTAGTATCAAAAAGATTGGAATGGTGATTCTGTCAAAAAGATGCCCCAGAGAATGCCATAGCTGCATGCAGCAAATAGCAAGAGATTTGGCAACTCAGATGCAGTATTATGTATTTACACAGCCTGTGTAAAGCTAGAGGGCTAATTCAAAGCCCTCCAGATTCCCTCCAGAGACAATCTCAGCAATTTTTGAAGTGTTAATTGACTTGGAGGAACAGGAAGTAATTCACAAATGCAATTCAATAACTCACCAACATAGTAGGTTATAAAAGGCAGATGTCTTACAGAGATTAACAGTGACTGTTATGTTTAAACAAAGTAACTCCATTGTCTTCACCAGTGGTGGCATCCTACTTACAAACAGCAGCAGCCACCGGAAGCAGGATGAAGTAGTTTTCTGTAATAAATATATCCTGCAGATCTTCAGCTATCTCCTGGCATGAGGAGAATCAACTGCAAGTTGATCTTAATCATTAGGGAATTCATGTATGTAGTTTTTCAGTAGAAAAAGCTTTTGTATAACACTTCTCATGATTACTAATACCTCCGACATTTTTCAGATGTGTCAAAACATTACCCTTAATTCTAGTAAATTTTCAATTCTGATTAATTGCAGTGTGTTTATCTAAATTTGCCAGGGAGTTTCAAATTATTGCAGTACTATCTTTTCCTTCAATGTCTCTTGCTCTTTTTATAATGCCACACATTCCTGCAAAACTACTGCTTTCCTGCCTGAGATGACAGTATTATAGCAAAGATAAAAAGAAACCTAGAAATAATTTAAATCCACTCATAGAGATTTTGTGAGGTTTAGTTAATTAATATTTGTAGAACACTCTGAGATGATCAGGTACCTGGGCACCACAAGATTAATTAAGATTAATTACAATGAAGATTGTTGTGTGCTCCATACCCTAAAGAATTTTGGGATAGTACGGCAAAATACAACAATAGGTCCCCATACAGTAACTCTTTATGGTAATATTTAGAAAAATAAAATGTCAAAATAATATTCCCCTAGTGCACTTTGTAGCACAGTGATTCACTTAGCACCCTTTGTTTTAGAATCTTATAGTCAATACATGTACTGATCAAAACTATCTGCAACTATATCCGGGGAGGTGTTGAGAAAGAGACATCAAAACAAAGACCTGTTAACATGTTTTATAGCTACTGACACCTGTTTTCTTCAGTACAATATTTGGTCATGAAGACACGTGTACACTACTAAAGACTTGCAGGATCTTTTTCTTTCCTTGGCTTCCATTATTGAAAAGTATTGTACTTGGTCTGGGAGAAATATGTACTTGGTATGATAAAAGATGATAAGGAAGTTTCAGTGTACATTTAAAATTTTTATATCTCCTGCTTTTATAGTTGCCTTCATAATATTTATTAGATTTTGAAAGATTTTTTTTTGGGGGGGGGGGGGAGGGAGGGGAGAGAAGGGAAGAAGGGGGGCGTTGGGGGCAGAAATTAAAAATAAATTATGCAAATTAATAAAATTTGTTTTAATACATATGAAAAGAAAACAGTGGTAACTCCTTGGAATGGTATTACAATTCAATGGTGTTCACTGAATATTACTGTATGTAAGAGCATGTTCCAACCCCATTAAAGGAAATGTAGAAATCATTTAAATTATTTAAATGTATTTTACTTTGGATGTTCAGCATTCAAGGTGTAATGGGTTTACAAAAATTTCAGACTTACAACTGAATTGAATTCTCTGACTGAGAACTTCTTTTCCTGTTCCAAAAAGATGATAGTCACAATGGATAAGAAAATACTCTTTGCTTAGTTGGAGACGATTGTGGAAATCCAGTAGCACACCACGTAACTGAGATGATGACCACTTTTTTCATGAAGGAGATGGTCAACTTTGATCAGCTTCATTAACAGTTTCATGGCTGCTACCTGCTTCATTGTTCTGGCAAATTCTAAAAAAAAAAAAAAAAAAAAAAAAAAAGCGTATCATATAGAAACAATTGCTTTCCACTCAGGTCTTCAGTGGCAATCTTCCAATCTATTTTTCAGGCAGACTAAAACTTTGCCTTCATTTCTAGCTGAAGTGCTTGAAAATATTATCATCTTCTGGTCTTTTCCCACCTCGTCCAGCTTTCTATTTCTATTTTCTTTTCTTTCTTTCTTTCTATTTCTATTTTCCTTTCTATTTTCTTTCTATTTTACTTCTACTTTCTACTTCTGTCTCTCATCCATGGGATTAGATCATGTAAGAGCTTCTTGCTCAGCCAAGGCAAAGCTCGCTAGGCTAGTGCAGCCCACCACTATTAACAATTGAAGCAGGTTACCTGGCTTGCCATGGAGCTTGAAAGTTGTGTGTTGGGCTGATCTGTGGTAGGAGGAAGACAGCATGGACAGGGACATTCTATTTCTTTTCTCCAGTTGCTTGCACAATGAACACAGGATTCAACCTGCAAGCACACCACATGATGGTACTGCTTTAAAATTCGTATGAAGCCAGGAGCATCTTCCCTAAATTAACCCTCCTATCTTGCTCTGAACATTTCCAGCCTCTTGAGATACTGTTGTCTCCGAGAAGAGCAAAGAAGGAAGTAAATGATTTTAAAGGGCTTGAAATAACATTTGATATTTCAGTGTTTAAACAAGATTTTTTTTTTCCTTTTTCCTCTTACCCATCTTGTGCTGCAAAAACAGGCATGGGATTCATATGAAACTATTGAATATATCTTTCTTATAAAGTTCCACAATTTGTGAAGTAAAACATGCTGGGAAAAAGATGTTTTCATTTTTCTTCCATGAAACAGAAAATTTAACGGAACAAATATATATATATATATATATTTAATAAGTGTAACTGTAGAATTGCATAAGGGTAAAATAGCAAGGTTATGGGAAAAAAAATAAAAATCCAGCTCCATTAAAAGGATCAAAAATATATCACAAATTACATTTTCAAAATGATAATCATACAGCTAGAAATAGCATTTAAAAACATATTCATAAAGAATAATAGGTCAGCAAAAGCCTACTATTTTTATATACATTCTATGGATTATTCTGCCACAATTATTTGCTGTGAGAGATTGATTTCTCATGGCAAGTACTGTATGTATGTCATTAAAAAATTGAATAACTTGAATAATTTTGTAGCAGAATATATAGATGCTTACTTATATGAGTCAATACCACTTGGAAAAGGGCATTAAGTCTTTGAGTAAAATCCAGAGAGGTAAAATGCTTATTTGCAATGTATTTACAATGAAAGATTTAAGAGAAGATGTTGTGTACCTACTAGAATGGGAAAATAAGATCAATATTTTCACCTTTGCGTCATTTTAATAAACAACTCATTAACTTTGCAGGAACTACAGGAGAAAAATCATAGATGCATTGGTAGCATTCTTAAAGAGGTGTCGATGAAAGAAACAAAAGTTTGCAACTGTTTTTATTTTCTGGTTAGTGAGATGCACTATAATTTTTTAGATTAAAAAAAAAATAATTACAAAAATCATACTAATAGCAATTACTAAGTTTTGCTCTTTTCTGTACTAAATGTTTTTAGAAATGGTTGCCATTTCTATGGCTTACCAATTTATGGCTTTTATTTTTTAACCTATTTTTACAGAACAGTCCTGCCTTTCATAGACATGGGTCGCTCCCAAATATTTTCAGATATCAAAATACAAATTATGTTGTTTGACTGAGATGTCTGATTTATTTGAAATTATTTTTTTGTTTATTAGATGAAGAAGAAGAAGAAGAAGAAGAAGAAGAAGAAGAAGAAGAAGAAGAAGAAGAAGAAGAAGAAGAAAGAAAAAGAAAAAGAAGAAGAAGAAGAAAAAGAAAAAGAAGAAAAAGAAAAAGAAGAAGAAAAAGAAAAAGAAGAAAAAGAAAAAGAAGAAGAAAAAGAAAAGAAAAAGAAAAGAAAAAGAAAAAGAAAAAGAAAAAGAAATGAAAAAGAAAAAGAAAAAGAAAAAAAAGAAAAAGAAAAAGAAAAAGAAAAAGAAAAAGAAAAGAAAAAGAAAAAGAAAAAGAAAAAGAAAAAGAAAAAGAAAAAGAAAAAGAAAAAGAAAAAGAAAAAGAAAAAGAAAAAGAAAAAGAAAAAGAAAAAGAAAAAGAAAAAGAAAAAGAAAAAGAAAAAGAAAAAGAAAAAGAAAAAGAAAAAGAAAAAGAAAAAGAAAAAGAAAAAGAAAAAGAAAAAGAAAAAGAAAAAGAAAAAGAAAAAGAAAAAGAAAAAAAAAGAAAAAAAAAACTTTTGAAGTAATTCTTGTGATGGACAGAGATATTGATATTAACTTCAGACTTTACTGGGCAATGCTGAAAAAGAGCTGAAAAATAATGATGAATTTATGAAGAATACAATGTTTTTAAATCTTGAAATATAGTTTAAATAATCTTTGACTTAAATCCACTTCCAAGAGATATTTACTAAGTGATATTTTTGTACCAGAAAGATAACTTTACAGAAGAGTTATCTGAAGAGGTCAGAGCTTAGTTTTTGAGAAGTGAAAGCTTAGGTTCATGATGCAGTTCTAAGACCTTGCAGGTCTATATAGAAATTGATTCTATACTTTTTTGATACAATATTTTCTGAAATGTTATTTGCATCTTATAAGAAGTTCCCAGAAAAATCATTTGGAAACAGTGAATTTGATTGGGGTAAAGACTACTTTGTCTGATCCTCATTTCTATATTTTCTGTAGTAGCCTACTGTGTTTCAATTCTAGACTTCAATAATTCAAGTAAACAGTAAGTAACAAAATTCAATCCCCCTCCATTTTTTTTTCCTTTTTATTTTTTTCCTTTTTTTTTTTTTTCCTTCTGTAGTCCCTAACTGGCAATTTACCGCGTATTTCAATAGTGCATGATTTTTCACAAATTTCATTAGATTGCTCATTTTTCAGCTCTCAAAACAATTTAACATAACCTCTTTCATGCAGAGAATAACATATTCATATTATTTGATTTTTGATGAAACCAAATGACCCTTTAAATTTGCAATAGAGTTCTTTAATTTTGCATGAGTTTCTTTACTGCTGTTCATTTAATTCTGTTTCCATTAACCATCTGCAAGTATTTGACTCTATGACAATTATTCAGCTGTGCCACATCATGACTGACATATTTTATAAATGTTTAAAAGAAAAAGAGAGCAAGAAAGGGAGGAAAAAGCCCTATATTCAAACAAAAAAGTCACAGTTCAGAATCCTGTATTTTCCATACAGCTGAAGCATCTGAATAGTAATTATTGGTCCAATTGTAAATCCAACCTAATTGCATTTTGTCTTTCTTTCTGACAAGCACTTCGTGATGATGATGGTTACTCCCACTAAAAGCTGTTCACTCCATTGATGTTTCCCCACATTGATAGCCAGGGGGCCCTGCAGATAAAAAGACTAACAAGACTATGCAGACAAAAAGCTTTATTTATTTATTTATTTATTTATTTATTCATTTGTCTATCTATTTATTTATTTATTCTATTTCCACTAATTCAACCATGATTTTTCAAATGAGAAAAAATGCCTGTGTATTCAAGTGAGAAAGACTCTCGGTTTAGATGCCTATCAACTCCCAGCCTGCCCTCCACATGGGCGGAATTGAACTGGTGTTCTTTAGAAAGTGCTTTAATTAACAAACATAACTGAGAGGCCAAGCCAGGGTAATCACTGCTGATTAACTAGGCGACTTCTCTGCACAAATTAAGAAAGCTTCCTTTCCTAAAAAATAAATAAATAAAATAAAATAAAATAAAATAAAATAAAATAAAATAAAATAATAAAATAAAATAAAATAAAATAAAATAAAATAAAATAAAATAAAATAAAATAAAATAAAATAAAATATAATATAATATAATATAATATAATATAATATAATATAATATAATATAATATAATATAATAAAATAGTGCCTTCAATTCAAAAGAATCTCAGTGATTGTTTTAATGGCTTGCATTACTAAAATGTTTACCCATATTAATTTATTCTTAATTTTTGCATGTTTATTAATGAGTTTGCTAGAAATGGTAGGCAAGTCAAGGGGCCCGGGGAGGAGAGTTAACATATTTGCATCCGTCTACATAATTCAGAGGAATCCATTAAGTTAGACTTTCCTTGCAAACTTAAATCCACATGTGGAACCAAATGACTGCAGAATTAGAAGGCTTCTTCTTATGCCTTTTACATTTTTGTCTGGGTTTTAAAAGTGTGATGAAAGTTCTAACAGAAACTCAGAACTTACGCTGTTTGCAAGGACAAATTGAACATTAGACATTATAAGAAATAAATAATAATGAAGTCAAAGAATAAAGGACAAAATAGAGATAAATTCTTTGGCATATTCTGTTTGATGAGTATTTTTGGTTTGGCATAAATGGGCATACAAAAATAAGAATGTCTTCAGAAGACTTCTTTGCAGTAATTTGGATTAGTTTGCTACAATTCAAAGAAAAATCAGGCACTGAATGGTCCTTTACATTACCTAGAGTTCCCAGCTGAAATAAGAAGCCATGCCAAAGATGATAGATCAAAACCTTTCGTTCTCTTTACTAGGGGAGAAAAGAGAAATCTTTGTGGGTTGGGGGGGGGGGGGGGGGGCAGGGGCTAAGAAAATTAAATAAAGTTTGAATGTTGTCCAAACTGAAGACATCTGAAAAAGTAGGACTGTCACTCCCTGTCAGTTTACATCATCTTTGTATTATGAATTTAGTAAGTGCTCTTAGAGCTCACGTTGAAAGAAAACCAAATACTATATTTGGTGTGGAGTGAATTAATTTGTACTTCATGCAGACAAAAAATAAATAAATAAAAATAAATAAATAAATCAACATTTGTATTGTATGCATCATCTCCATTTAGCTAATTTGCTTATATAGGATGCTTTTTTTTTTTTTTTTTCCCCAGAGATCAATGTAATATTAACCCAAGATTTTACATGGAAAATAGCTTTAGTTTTCTATAATTACCTGATTATGTCATAAAGATATAAAAGATTACAGTTGGATTTTCTCACTATGCCCTATGCCATTGGCTCCTTCTTTAGACTGTGATAAGGTATAAAAATAGAAATGAGAACAGTACTCTGCATTTGTAAATTGTTTATCTTTTCATTTTTAAATGAAATATTCAAAAGAGCTGTCAACCTTATAGAAGTTATAATGCAATAGTCAATCAATTACTGTTTTAGAGACTGTAAATTTTGACAGGCATAACACTAAACCCACTCGATATGCATTCAAAAGCATATATGTATGACTTCAACTTTTTGCATAGAATATTTAAAAATATTATAATAATCTACCCGTGAAAATGACTGGAACCGAATGTGGGATGCCTACAGGTGGTTAATAGGAGATGTTAACTTTTGAGACTAATCTTCATAAAACAGTTTCAGTTTGTCTTGCTCCTCTTATGTCTTCGTTCTCTTCAGTGTAATTATCTGTACACTTAAATGGTTGTTCTTTCCATTAGGAAAAACATTTTTTTTCCCTCTCCAAATCTGCCAAGTTTGCAATGCTGCATTTAAGGCTGCAGAATAAAAGTTGCCGTTCAACAGCAGTTATGTGAAGTTTTTACTGGATGTGTGTACGTTTTAAGAAGTATTCTGTAATCAATATATTTTATCTCATTTAGAAACAGGACTCTCTATTAATTCTGCCTCTATAAGTAATTTGTTAACCCATTAAAATCTTGGAAACTGCTTGCACTGCATCTCTAAACATCTAAAACTATATTTACAAAGTTTAAAAAAATTAAACTGATAATCACTTTACGTTAATTTTTTATAGATAAAAGGCATCTAGAAATTGTATATTTGCCACCTCCATCTTTGCTGACTCTTAAATTAATTCTATTTTTCTTTATAAGGACATTTTAATTTCTGGGCACACCTGAAGATAGCATCATCATCATTTTCTAAAAATTATAGTCATGAAAGTCCTATGTCTGTGTCAGAAGTCCTACATTAAAATGCTAAATGCTTTTTATATACTATGTTTATTTTAATATGAATTTTTAAAACACGATTTCATCTCTTCAGATATCTCTCTCTCAGATTCTCTGTTGTGTGATTTATGAGGTTACTTTACAGAAAATGAGAACACCTTCAAAGATTTAACAAAAGCAAATATGAAACATATGGAAAATTTATATGGCATTCCTCAAAATGCTTGAATGTTTTCCCATTCATATTTTATTTTCCCAAATTTTCTCTTGAAAATTTAAGCAGAGCTTGAAATGTCTAGACGAAAAATTTCTAAGACATGATTCTGCCTGAGATATGAATACCTCATTTTTTTTCCACCTTGACACCATACACATCTCTACACTCATCTATATGCATTTGCTTCTTATATACCAGGAAAAGTAATTAAAAATAAAAAAAAATAAAAGAATAAAATTAAGAATAATTTAAATTCTTCTAAACAGCTTCATTCAGTTATATTCTGATTTTCATGAGATTTCATATGAAGACTTAATTGAACAAGTTATTTTTGTACAACCAGTTCAGTAAAAACTACACAGATTTCAGAAATAAAGGTAATAAAAATCCACTGTATTATTGTAAGATCATTTGATCAAGTGCATTTATATTAAATCTATCGATAACATGACATTTGTCACAGGGACAGAGAAGCTGCCAACCATAACAATATTAACTCAATGAATGTGTGTTATTAGAGTAATCCAATCATGTCAGGAAGGCCACGCAATATTTGATGCAGAATTGCAAAGGGACACTGCAAATTCAAGTCTTCAGTTCTGTTCAGGGCACAACAGAAAGATTATTTCTCATTGCAAGCTCTTCTTTGACAGTTACTGTGGATGATTAGATGGCAACTTAAGAAGAAGCACTTCTAAGTTCATCAAAAATACATAGAGAAAAAGACACAGCCATCAAAAAATTAATAGAGTCTGAGTTTTAAATAGAAATCATTATAAAAGTGAGTATATGTGAATGTTTGGTATATAAGCAATTTTTTTAGCTTCATGGAGTGAGTGAAAAAAAGTAAGAACATCATGTTTCAGATACTTTAAGGTTTACTTTTTGAGCTAGCAAAGGAACAATTAGGAATGAAGACATTACAAAAATGTTAAAGTGAATAAATTTTCATATTTTATGATTTTGTGACGTTTTCACTTGCATTGAATGGAATTCTTCATCTCTGAAGATGTTCCTCTGCAAGTAAGGAAAATTTGCTTTAACTGATTGTGTCTGATTTCTAAGAAGGTTTCTTTTTTTTTACAATTGTAATTAATTTCTTATTAAAATCAACAACATTTTTATATGTTTGTTTTTTTTTTTTTTTTAATGTTTCACTCAATTTCAGTACCATTAAGGTACTGCAACTAAATTGAAGTGGTACAAATTAGTATCAAAAGCAAATTTAGCTCTATCTGCTTAATGCCTTGCAGTCTGGTAATATTATATATGAAAAGAAACAGTTTGGGAAAGTAAGAAATAATTTGATTTCATGTTTAGATCTGTTATTCTCTCTCTCTCTCTCCCTCTCTCTCTCTCTTCCTGTAACCTGTTTTATACTAGCTTTATGTAATCCACCATGTTTCTGCACTTTAACAAGTAGAGTTTGCAGCACAAGTAAAGTAAATAATCTCTTTTAAAAAGACTGCTAGCAACCACTATCAAGAACACCAGCTTATTCCTTCTTCTATTCCTTAAGGTAAGCACAGGAAAAAGGCTGATAGTTTGAGAAAAGTCATTGTAATTGCTCATAAGAGATTCAAAAACAAAATTGGTCAAAATAATTGAAGCAGAAACCTAAACATGTTGGAATACAAAAAGATTCACAAAATGTCTGTGAAAGTAGAAGCACCAGGAGAAGCAAAATAGGAAAAGAACAAAATTTTGGGCCCCTCGCTACAAGAAGGACATGGAGGTGGTTGAGAGAGTCCAGAGAAGGGCAACGAAGCTGTTGAGGGGTCTGGAGAACAAGTCTTACGAGGAGCGGCTGAGGGAGCTGGGGTTGTTTAGCCTCGAGAAGAGGAGGCTCAGGGGAGACCTCATCGCTCTCTATAGGTACCTTAAAGGAGGCTGTAGCGAGGTGGGGGTTGGTCTATTCTCCCACGTGCCTGGTTGCGCCAAGGGAGGTTTATGTTAGGAAGAACTTCTTTACTGAAAGTGTTGTTAGGCATTGGAATGGGCTGCCCAGGGAGGTGGTTGAGTCACCATCCCTGGAGGTCTTTAAAAGACGTTTAGATGTAGCCCTTAGTGATAGGGTTTAGTGGAGGACTTGTTAGTGTTAGGGCAGAGGTTGGACTAGATGATCTTGGAGGTCTCTTCCAACCTAGATGATTCTGGGATTCTGTGAAAATGGGTAATGTTAAACTTCAAAATCTAGATGCAAAGCTTAGGATAGAATTAGGTGTGTTGCTGGAAATAAAAACAATAATAATAATAAAAAAGTCTAAAATGACTTGAAGAAATAAAGGAATAAAAATTTGAGAACTCAGGAGAATTTAAAGATTAATAAGATTTGTGACGGGGTTTACAACAAACAGTGCAGTCATATATGAATGGAATGGGTAGTGACTAACAGTGTGAATGTCATATTAATTGTTTAAATGCAAAAGAAGTATGATTTATTTGGCCTGCAGTCGTGAACACTTTAGGATTAGAAAGTTTAAGGCTACTTCCATTATTCTGTCACTATAGTTTTGCACTCTCTGTTTTGTACTAAGCAGGATCTCTTCCTTTCTGATGGGGCTGAATACCTTGGTGGTTATGGTAAGCCATGATTTTGAACATCCTGCTGAACCACCGTAACTTCTAATTTGCAGAGGCTGAGACTGCCCCATCTTTTTGGTTCATGACCCACAGGTAGTATTATGCAGCTACCAACAGAACCTTACAGCCTTCCCTGGGAATACTTGGCAGCCTAGCATAAAGCTACATGAAAGTCTAAACAGAAGTTTTGTACTCCTTGGATTTAAAGAAAAGCTGAGGTTGTAGAGTCTGCTCGCTGCCCTTATGACACAACTACTTGTCTTGGAAAGGAGATTTCTTGTGAAGAAGTTATGAAGTAGCAGCTGGATGGCTGCTTTTTATCACATAGTAGCCTTGAGGCAAGATTCCAATAAAAAGCTGTAGCTACCAGACGCTGAAAGAAAGAAAAAATGACAGAAGTAAAGAGAGCTGCCAAATTCTAAAGCTTCATTCTTTGCAGTGACGATTGATAAGACATCACCACTATGCTTGTATTATATTTCTTTTTTAAATGCAGTCTAGATTTGTTAAACCATGGGACATGCTGCTACAAATACAGTCTCTTCTGAGACTGAATAGGGATGGTGGAGAGCAAAGGATAAAAGGCCCACATTCAGGTACATTTTTGTAGTGTTTGTTTATAGAGCATGCTATTTGCTGTAGAGGTAGTTGGGTTGGGGGGCTGTGAAAAGAAGAATGAAAAAAAAAAGCCACTGAAAAAAATCACAATAAGAAGTGGACAGGAAGGAACATGGGAAAGAATCAGAAAAATGCAGACTCTTTGTGGGTTGTATTCCTATTAAAGGTTGATATTAGTAGGAAACAAACAAAACAAAAACAAAAACAAAAACAAAACTTGGCTTAGACAAAAATCAAGGGGTTTTGTTTGTTTGTTTTTCTTTCCAAAGTATATTAAATTTAGGTAATCAGCAACGTGCAGCATTGTCATTGTATTAAAGACCCTATCATGATATGTAACTGCCTGATTATATTTTTTTTATGTTTTTCATGACAAATGTATTTAATTTTATTGCCTAAGTCACTGTAGTTAGTGACCTTACATTTTTCAACAGCTAAATTCATTCTTTAACTTAACCATAACATTCTTGCAATGGGCAATTATTCTTTTAAGAAACATCTTCTTATTCAGAGAAAAACTGGAGTGATTTTGAAAAAAAAAAAATATATATATATAAAATTATTTATTTTCTAATAGAACAGACACCAGATACCACAGAGACAGAACTAGTCCTGAAAGTCCCAGACAGTCCTGACTAGTCCCAGAACACCTGTCCATCACTTACCACATTTTGTCTGGACATTAGTATCAGCTCTAAGTAACTACACTCACATTTGATTACACCAGAACGTAACATCGTTTTCAATTTTCAGTTTAGGGACTGTTTTCCTGCTAAATTAAGGAATAACTTGACACTGTTTGTGATGAGAATTTTTGGATTCTGATCTAGAAATTTAATGCATTAGGATGAGGAGACTTAAATTCATTTTTATCACATATGATCACATTTAGAGATTAAGTGTATTCCACTGGCGTCACACTAAATACTTTTTTCTCTTATCACACACAAGCACATTATGTGATACTATTCATAAAGGAATCATGCTCTTTTTCAAAACTGGATACCAGTTGTACTTTCCTATTCCAATGGGAGGTGTGTTCTTCAAGTATGCAGTTCTGATGACTACAAACTTTCATAAAATACCCAGACTACTTTTATTAATAGTCACATAATCACAGAATCATCTAGGTTGGAAGAGACCTCCAAGATCACCTAGTCTAACCTCTGACCTAACACTAACAAGTCCTTCACTAAACCATATCACTAAGCTCAACGTCTAAACGTCTTTTAAAGATCTCCAGGGATGGTGACTCAACCACTTCCCTGGGCAGCCCATTCCAATGCATAACAACCCTTTCAGTAAAGAAGTTCTTCCTAATATCCAACCTAAACCTCCCCTGGTGCAACTTCAGCCCAATCCCCCTCGTCCTGTCAACAGGCACGTGGGAGAATAGACCAAGCCCCACCTCTCTATAGCCTCCTTTAAGGTACCTATAGAGAGCAATAAGGTCCCCCCGAGACTCCTCTTCTCCAGGCTGGATTATCCCAGCTCCCTCAGCTGCTCCTCATAAGACTTGTTCTCCAGACCCCTCACAAGCTTCATCGCCCTTCTCTGGACTCTCTCGACCACCTCCATGTCCTTCTTGTAGCGAGGGGCCCAAAACTGAACACAGTACTTGAAGTGCGGCCTCACCAGAGCCAAGTACAGGGGGACAATCACTTCCTTAGACCTGCTGGCCACACTGCTTCTTATACAACCCAGGATGCTGTTGGCCTTCTTGGCCACCTGAGCACACTGCTGGCTCATATTCAGCTGACTATCAACAAATACTCCCAGGTCGGTCTCTGCCAGGCAGCTTTCCAACCACTCATCTCCCTGCCAGTAGCTCTGCTTGGGGTTGTTGTGCCCCAGGTGCAGGACCTGGAACTTGGCCTTGTTGAACTTCATACAGTTGGCCTCAGCCCATTGGTCCAGCCTATCCAGACCCTCCTGCAGAGCCTTCCTACCCTCAAGCAGATCGACACACGCACCTAACTTGGTGTTGTCTGCAAACTTACTGAGGGTGCACTCGATCCCCTCATACAGATCATCGATAAAGATATTGAAGAGGACTGGCCCCAGTACTGAGCCCTGGGGGATGCCACTAGTGACCGGCCTCCAATTGGATTTGACTCCATTCACCACAACTCTTTGGGCCTGGCTATCCAGCCAGTTTTTAACCCAGCAAAGTGTACGCCACTCCAAGCCACGAGCAACCAGTTTTTTGAGGAGAATGTTGCGGGAAACGGTGTCAACAGCCTTACTGAAATCAAGGTAGACCACATCCACAGACTTTCCCTCATCCACTAAGTGTGTCACTTTGTCATAGAAGGAGATCAGGTTCGTCAAGCAGGACCTGCCCCTTCTGGGCATGGGCAGACCCATGTTGACTGGGCCTGATCGTCTGGTTGCCCTGCCAGTGCTGCGTGTTCACACTCAAGATAATCTGCTCCATGAGTTTCCCTGGCACTGAGGTCAAACTAACAGGCCTATTGTTCCCCGGGTCTACCCTCCGGCCCTTCTTGTAGATGGGCGTCATGTTTGCTATCCGCTAGTCGACTGGGACCTCCCCTGATAGCCTGGACTGCCGATAAATGATGGAAAGTGGCTTGGCAAGCTCCTCCGCCCATTTTCTCATTACCCTCGGGTGGATCTCATCCGGCCCCAGCGACCTGCATAAATTCAAGTGCTGTAGCAGGTCACCAACCATTTCTTCGTGGATAGTGAGGGCCATAATCTGCTCCCCATCCCCTTCCACCAGCTCAGGGTACTGGGTATCCACTGAACAACTGGTTTTGCCACTAAAGACTGAGGCAAAGAAGACACTAAAAACCTCAACCTTTTCCTCATCTCCTGTAACTAAGTTTCCCCCCACATCCAGTAAAGGACAGAGATTCGCCTTCGTCCTCCTTTTTGTGTTGATGTATTTGTCAAAACATTTTCTGTTATCTTTAACAGTAGTAGCCAGATTGAGCTCCAGATGAGCTTTGGCCTTTCTAAATTTTGCCCCTCCACAGCCTCGCAATATTCTTATAGTCCTCCTGAGTGGCCTGCCCTCTTTTCCAAAAATTATAAACCCTCTTTTTTCTCCTAAGCTCGAGCCACAACTCTCTGTTCAGCCAGGCCGGTCTTCTTCTGCGACGGCTCGTCTTCGGGCACGTGGAGACAGACTGCTCCTGAGCCATTAAGGTTTCCTTCTTGAAGAGTGCCCAGCCTTCCTGGACTCCTCTGCCCTTCAGGACTGCCTCCCAAGGGACTTTGCCAACCAGTGTTCTGAACAGCTCAAAGTCAGCCCTCCGGAAGTCCAAGACAGCAGTCTTACTGATCCCCTTCCTGGCTTTGCCAAGAATAGAAAACTCTACTATTTCGTGGTCACTCTGCCAAAGACAGCTCCCGACCACCACATCTCCCACCAGTCCTTCTCTGTTTGTGAACAGAAGGTCCAGTGGGGCACCTCCCCTGGTAGGCTCTCTAACCAGCTGCGTCAGGAAGCTATCTTCCACACTCTCCAGAAACCTCCTAGACTGCTTTCTCTGGGCTGTGTTGTGCTTCCAGGATATGTCTGGGAAGTTGAAGTCCCCCACGAGAACAAGACCTGATGATTTTACAGCTTCTGCCAGCTGCCTGTAGAACTCTTCATCCGTCTCCTCATCCTGGATTGGCGGTCTATAACAGACCCCCACCAGGATGCTTGCCTTGTTGGCCTTCCCTCTGATCCTAACCCACAGGGACTCAACCTTATAATTCCCAGACTCAGGTTCCTCAACATCAAAACACTCTCTAATATAGAGAGCCACACCACCACCCTTTCTGTGCTGTCTGTCCCTTCTGAAGAGCCTATAGCTAGACATTGCAGCACTCCAGTCATGAGAGTGGTCCCACCACGTTTCCGTGATGGCAACCAAGTCATAGCCTGCCTGCTGCACGATGGCTTCCAGCTCATCTTTTTTGTTACCCAAGCTGCGTGCATTAGTGTAGATGCACTTCAGTTGGGCCATTGCCTTCTCCCCCGGCTTTGCCATTGTTCCCCCTGGCACACCTCTAACAAGCCTTATTTCAGCCCCGTCCCCCTTCTTACCTAGCTCCAAGCCCTCTCTATGAGCCCTGCCAGCTCTTGGGCTAGGATCCATTTTCCCCTTAGAGATAAGTGGGACTTGTCTGCGGCCATAAGGCCGGGTGCCGAGTAAAGCACCCCATGGTCAAAAAAAAAACAAAATTTCTCTGTTGGCACCAACCTCTGAGCCACGTGTTAATCAGGTGGATTTTCTGTGTCCTCTCTGTACCCCTCCCTGCCACTGTAGGGATGGACGAAAACACCACCTGTACTCCCACTCCATCCACTAACCATCCCAGTCCCCTAAACTAACTGTCCCAGTCCCCTAAACCATCCCTATAGTCATGCTGTATCCATTTTTTCCTTTGCCAAAGTTATCTTTTAGTTTATATAGTCTGGCAAGATCTGTTAAGACAGAATAACGAGCCTGTATTATCTTAAATTTTCTTTCTTCTTCTTGAAGCAATAAATAAGTGTAGCCTGTTTTATATTTTCTCGTCATGTCGTTCCCTCACCTCCTCCTTCCCCATGATCAATTTATTATGATTTTTTACTCGTAAACCTGTGATTTCATCTGCCAGTTCCTAAAAAGCAGAATTACATACTTTGAGTTTGAATCTACTAATATCATGCAGTTTGGCTCACCCTCTTTATTTTTTTTTTCTTATTTAATCATTATTTCCCATTAAAACAATTTCCTTTGTCTCAGTGTTCGACATCACTGTCATTCTTGATAACAAAGCAGAATGTTCATATACCTACGAAACTTTGAATGCAGTTAATTAAGAATCACTTTTTCATTATCATTTTTTCCCTTTTTTTCTTCTCCTTATAATTGAAGATTAGCCAAAATATTACCTCTGGTAAGGTTTTAGTTTTACTTTTAGCAAATCTCCCTTTAATCCAATATTTGGATTTTAGATTTATTTACTTCATGATGAGTCCACAAGTCCTTTCAGTTCTCTTACTTGACATATTTTTTCTTAACCTTTTCAGTGAGGTGTTAATTTTGATAGCTAAGTCATTCTGTTTATTTATTTATTTATTTTCCTTCTTTTTGTTTATATTACATTTTCCAGAATTCTGAACTCCTAATTTCAGGAATGCAAAGCATCCTTTACATTCCATTCTAAATAATTCCATTCATATGACTAGATACCTCCTTAAAATCCTATTAAATAAATTACAAAAAACAACACAAAATACAGTTTTGTTATTTTTTAAATTGATCTGAATATATTTAATTTGTAATTAATTTAATTATATTTATTATTAATTTTATACATTTTAAATATACTTAATTGTAATTAATATAATTTAAATCAATTCAAGGTCTTTTGGACTAAGGTTGTTTTCCACCAAAAACAACTCATGGTTATTCAAAGAAAATATATATATATGTATATATATAATTTCTTATAAGAAAATGGCAATACACCATTAATTTTTATTTAGAGGTAAAAAAGATAATTATATTCATCTTGGAAGATGTTCAATAAATAAATTTATCTCTTGTTATAACCAAGATTCTTTGATCTTTGAAATGTATTTATTAATACATTTGCTTTGTAAACAACATTCTCTCTCCCATAATAAAACAATTCAAATTGTCACTCATTATGTCACATAAATTTCTTCTTAATTTCACATCTGATGCATAGATAAGTAGCCAACTACCAGCTCTGCTCTTAAGACTGTATATCACATTCTTTCCTGAAAATCTTTTTACCTAATAAATAAATAAATAAATAAATATACATGAATTTAAAATTTTCTGTGTTATGCTTTCTTTTTCCTTTAAAGTCTAATACACATTCCCGTATACTAACACAGTATTAATAATAATGATATGGCAATATGGTGTTGGTGTTGTTATCTAAACACTTAGAACACTGCACAATTTTATTTCTGCTCTGAACTTAGATCTGTGATATTTTTAAAACATATTTTTAGATTAGATTTTAGATTAGAAACTTTTCACATTCATGAAATACAGCATAGACAGTGATACTGAACTGGCTAATCTTACAATATTTATGGCTTTCAAAGGAATTCACTTTCTGTCAAAGTAAGATCATTTCTGCCTCTTTTCTCAGTATAAAAATGAGCTGATTTCAAGGAGGAAACATCCTGCAGTTGCCATGGCCATTTCACGCCTCTAAATTGTATTTGGATAAGAAATTGGCTGGATGGTCATATTCAAAGAGTTGCAGTCAATGAATCAATGTCAATGTGGAGACCAGTAACAAGTGGCATTCCTCAGGGGCCAGCCTTGGGACCAGCAGTGTTTAACATCTTTGTCAGTGACATGGACAATGGGATAGAGAGCACACTCAGAAAGTTTGTTGATGGCACCAAGCTGTGTTGTGTGGCCAACGCACTGGAAGGTAGGGTTGCCAACCAGTGGGACCTCAACAGCCTTGAGAGATGGGCCTGTGTGAACCTCATGAAGTTCAAAAAGGGCAAGTGCAAGGTTCTGCACCTGGCTGGAGCAATCACAAATACAAATACAGTCTGAGCACAGATTGAGAGCAGCCCTGAGGAGAGGGTATTGGTTTATGAGAAGGTTTATGAGAGGGTGTTGGTTTATGAGAAATTCAACATGAACCAGCAATGTTTGTTTCCAGCCTAGAAATACCACTGTGTCGTGGGCTGCATCAAAAGAAGTGTAGCTAGCAATGTAAGAGAGGTTATTCTCCCCCTCTTTTCATCATTCATGAGACCCCACCTAGAGTACAGAGTTCAGCTCTGGGGTACCCAACATAAGAAAGACGTGGACCTGTTGAAGTGAGTCCAGTGGAGAGCCACTAGGATGATCACAGGTCTTGAGCATGCTCCCATGAAGACAGGCTGAGAGAGTTACCATTGTTCAGTCCAGAAAAGAGAGGACTCCAGGGACACCTTTTTCCTACCTAATGGGGACATGCAGGAAAGCTGGAGAGGACTCTCTCAGGAAGTGTAGTGATAGGACAAGGGATTACAGTTTTAAACTAAAAAACAGGTAAATTTAGCTTAGATATTTGAAAGAAATTCTTTACAGTGAGGTTGATGAGGCACTGGAACATGTTGCCAGATGGATGCCCCTCCCCGGAAGTGTTCAAGACCAGGTTGAAAGGGTTTTTGAGCAACCTGGACTAGTCCCTGGCCATGGCAGGGCATTTAGACCTAGATGATCTTTAAGGTCCTTTCCAACCCAAACCATTCTATAATTCTTTTTGATTACTTTATAAATGAACTACTGCTTTTTTATTGTTGTTGTTTTTGTTGTTGTTGTTGTTTTTTCACATAAATAAAATAACATTGACATAAAAACATGTTATTAAAAGAGGTTTTTTTTGAAGTTTAATTTTGTACATATGTACATCGCAAAATATATTGCTTTCAAACTGTGAGTAAAAATGGCAAAGTTCTTAGGCAACACCTCTAAATTTTCAAATCTAGGACTCCTTTCTTTGATCACTTGTTCTTTGGGTCAGACTGAAGATTTTGTTATACAATCTACTTGTAAGTATAAGAAGAGGTAAGTAAGGAAAACATTTATGTATAGGCTTGAAACATTTTAATGAAGCTATTAACGTCAGTTTGAATGCACAGAAGTTTAAAGTTCAGAACAAATTAAAATGCTTTTCAGAAATGGGCTATGTTGTTTGTATAAATACTATAAAGTTTTTAATTTAATTAAAGAAAATATTTTGTCTTTTTCAGTCTAAAGGAACTGGAGATAGAAATTGAACATGCATATATGTACAAATAAATAGCACTCAGTGTCAGTAGTATTTATTTTTCTAAACTGTAGGTTTTCAAAAATCCTTTGTAATGCAGTATGTCCTAGATAACCTCACCTAATATTTATATTTTATATTTCTGAAAGAAAGAAATTGGAACAAAAACAAAACAAAATAAAACAAAACAAAACAAAAAAAATATTTTAGTAATTCTCTTGTCAGAGAGTAAGATGAAATGAAATGGCTTATAGAATATAGACCAGTTCTCTTGGTCTATATATTTTGTATCTAAAGTGGTAGCAGGAAATAGTGTATATTACAATAACTTTGAAAAACAATCTTCCACATCCAAACAAACTGTCACGCCAACTGAATAAGCAAGTTTACCTGTGGTTTTGTACAGAAAAAAAGGTATAATTTTAAAAGAAAATGAGGATGCATGAGTCATGAAAAGGATTATTACTGTTCAAACAGTGTCATGGGAATGGATTATCAAACTGGCAAGTTATTTTCTGCCTTCCTTCGTGTCTTAGAATCATAGAACCATAGAATCACAGAACCACAGAATCATAGGATCATAGAATGGTTTGTGTTGGAAGGGACCTTAAAGGTATCTACTTTCAAATTCTCTGCATGGCAGAGATCCATTCTCCCAGATCAGGTTGTTCTAAGCCCCATCCAACCTGCCTTGAACACTTCCAGGTGTGGGACAACTTATTTTGGTAACATGTTCCAGTGCCTCACCACCCCCTTTTTTTTTTTTTTTTCCTCTACTATTTCTTCCTAATTAATAATCTAAATATACTTTATTCTAGTTTAAAGCCATTACTCCTTGTACTCCCACTAAACATCCTGATTAAGATCTTCTTTATAAAGTGCATTATATATTACCATATACCCTACTATATTACTATAACACTAGATCTACTATACTCGTCTGTGGGCATGTATAGCCCAAGTATGTTTTGATTTTTCCAGATGCTCAGAGACAACTGGTAACTTAATGAAACAAAATGTTTCCCAGTGCTCTGTCTTATGTATTTTCATTTTGTGTTGTGCTTGCCATGGGGTATGGTGAAGAGAGACCTGACAGTCCTTGGAACATTGCCCTGTGCTGCAGAGCATGAATTTGTGTGTATGTTCATACATGTGCATGAACATACACACAAACACACGTTTGGACATCTAAAGGAATTTGTCTTAACCATGTCGTCAGTAACATCTAACATTTCTGTCTGTGAATGAAGACTAAGAAAGTATTATTCTGGATCACTAATTCATATGGTTGTTTTTTTAGGCCACTTTTCTGTGTAAGTATATTATTGTGATAAACTGAAGTGGGTGGTAAAGAAAATAGATTGCTGCTGCACAGACAGAATGAAATGAAATGAAGTATGTAAATTCAAAATGAATGCATGTGTTGGGTCTGTCTGGGATGGAGTCACCTTTCCCTGCAGCAGCCCACACAGTGCTATGCTCTGCACTCGTAGCTGGAACAGCACTGGTATCACTCCAGTGTTGTGTTTATTGCTGCATGTGGTGATTTTACTTGGGTGGGCAGCTGAGCTCCACCACAACCACTCTCTCACTCCCCCTCCTCAAAGATGGGTGGGGAGAAAATACGATGAAAAGCACTCAGGGGTTGAGATAAGGACAGGGAGATAGTACAGTAATTATTGTGACGGGCAAAACAGACTCAGCATAGGGAGATAGTAAGATTTATTGCCTATTACTAACAAGCTAGAGAAGTGAGAAACAAAGGAAAGAAACCAAAAACACCTTCCCCACCATCCACCCTCTTCCACCTCCTCCCCCTGAGCAGTGCAGGTAAACAGGGGAATGGGGGTTATGGTTAGTCTATAGCGCTTCTTCTCCGCCACTCCTTCTCGGTCACTCTCGTCCCCTGTGTTGCGGGGTCCCTCCCACAGGATACGGTCCTTGCCGAACTGATCCAGCGTGGGCTGCCTACAGGAAGCAGCTCTTCAAGAACTGCTCCAGATATGAGTCCGCACCATGGGGTCCATCTCTCAGGAGCAAACTGCTCCAACCTGGATCCCTCAAGGGCAGCAGCTCCTGCCAGGTCACCTGCTCCTGTGTGGTCTCCTCTCCACAGGCTATAGGTCCGGCCCGGAATCTGCTCCAGCAAGGGTCTTCCACAGGCTGCAGTCTCCGTCGGTGCAGGTCCACCTGCTCCACTGTGGTCTCCTCCACGGGTTGCAGGGTGGAACCCTGCTCTACCGTGGTACTCCATGGGCTGCAGGGGGACAACCTGCTTCACCATGGTCCTCACCACAGGCTGCAGGGGACTTCTGCTCCTGCACCTGGAGCACCTCTCCCCCTCCTTCTTCACTGACCTTGGCACCTGCAAGGCTGTTCCTCACTCCTCTCACTCTCCCAGCTGCTGTGTGGCGCAGCGTTTTTTTTTTTTTTTTTTTTTTTCCCCTGTCTTAAATATGCTCTCACAGAGGCGCAAAAAAACATCACTTATTGGCTCAGCTCTGGTCAGCAGTGGGGCCCTGACCAAACATGGGGCAGCTTCTAGATCCTTCTCACAGAAGCCACCCCTATGGCCCCCTGCTACCAAAACCTTGCCACGTAAACCCACTACACTGCATAGTGCTGGCACAGAATCAGGACTCCCTCCAAGACCCAAAGAGCCAGCAGGCTGGGGGTGGGCAAGTGATGGGGAGGGGACATCGCCAGGGCAGCTGACCTACACCAACCAAAGGGATATTCCATAACACCTGATGTCACACTCAGCAATAAAAGGCGGGGGCTCTCTTGGGGCATGGGGCAGTCCTCCTGAAGAACTGGTACGCATTTTGAGGCCCTGCTTCCTAGTATGTGGCCAAACATCACTCGTTGATGGGAAGTAGACAATAACTTTTTTTTTTTTTTTTTTTTTCCTTTTCCTTTCTCTCTGTGCTTCTGCATGGCCTTGTTGGTTCCTTTGTTTCTTTTTCTCCCCATTCCCTTTCCCTTTTATTAAATCATTCTCGTCTCAAACCTCAAGCTCTTTGTGTTGTATTTTCTCCCCCTTCCTCTTTGAGAAGGGGTGGAGTGAGAGAGCGGTTGTGGTGGAGTTCAGTTACCCACTCGAGTAAAACCACCACGATGCAAAATTCCAGTACAATGTTAGTTCTCATTTAATCATTTGAAAGGAAACAAAACATTTTTTTTTTGAAATACATTTTTTTTTTTTTAAAGCCAATCAAAGACACAAACAACAACAAAAAATATGTTTCTGGAAGATTTACTGAAACTTCATATTCAAAATATAATTTCTTAAGTATAAATATAAATATATATATAATTGGCATTAGTCAACACTCTGCTTTCTGACCTATCAGTTTACAAAATAAATATGTAAGGAAATAGTCAGCTTGTTTATATTAGCAAGCACTAGATATAGGCAACTTTAAGAAGCATTTTTACACAAGTCCATGTTACAATATTTTAAGTATGCATTTTAATTTTACTCAGTTAAGTATTATGCTAAGAATAATAAGAATTCTTATAAATTTTAATAGAAATCTCTTGTTTTTAGCTATTTATCTTGTTGAAAGTAAGAATCTTTCTACTAAAGATATACGTGAATTATCAAAACTTAAATTTCTGCAGCACAAAGTACTGCATACTGTTCTATATGTTTTTGTATCTTCCCCAAATTCATTGTTTTGTGGATGATACTATTAAGAGAACTAACCTAATATTTTTGATCTTTTTTTTTCTTGCAATTTTTGATCTAAAATATTTGCAAGAAATAGTGACTTTTGAAAGAAATTAATCAAAGGTCTTTTCCTAAGCATAACCTAAATGGTTTTCTAGTCAATCTATATTTTACTTCATGAAGTCTGTGACTGGGTTAGAAACAGTTATAAAACTTGGGAAAGAGATTCTTTGGGGTGTATTCTACAGTAAGTACAGCCCCAGTGTTACAGGACTTTACCGTATAAGGTTTACCTCAAAATATTGACCTAATCTGCCTGCAGAAACACAGGTATTCAGTAACAACCTCTGTGCATCCAAATTTATGGATGTCCATTCACTGGTTTCTCTTTAGAATTCCTTCAAGTTGACTTGGGTCAAGCAGACCCAACAAGTATGTTCAGCAGTTGAGTTTTGAGGATTTCATGAGTTTTAGAACATTTCCCACGGCACCTGCTATGTGAACAGTAATATTTTGGCATTTCATGTGATCATCCCTTCTTGACTCTTACTCCATTGTACACCTTCTTGGAGCACTTTCAATCTCTCTCTTTTTTTTTTTTTTTTTTAAAAAAAAAAGAAAGAAAAAAAAAAAAAAGAGGTACATTTTCCAGTATTATCCTTCTCCTACTTTTTTTTTTTTTTTTTTGCTTTAAAATTTTCCTCTCTATTGTATGATGTACAATATACACTCTATTTCAGTGACATACCATAACTCGGTTATGGTGCTCAGTAACAGTGATTCCAGTGACATAGATTCTCAGTGATTCCAGTGACAATGACATAACATAACAAGCACAGAAGTTTTGAGAATCTTTAACTGTTTAAATTGTTCATCTAACTCTTAGCTCTCACAAACTGTTTGCTGCAGCTCTATGAAATAGTTCAGTGTAACAAAGGACAAACCACTGACCAAAATGAATCAAATTCCCATAAGCTATGGAATGCATCACTGTGATTTAGTTTAGCTGCTAATTGTTAACAACAACAACAACAAAATATTGATTGGAAAAGTTGCTGATATAGAGCCAACCTCAGTAATTGTCAGCTTTTAACACAATTTAAGTGTCTGATCATTCCTTTTTAACTCTGAAGTACCAACTACGACAAATTAAAATTTGTTTGGCTTAATAAAATGTTTCTGTATAGTAAGTGTCACTTAGGAAATTAGTTTTAATTTCCCTTTGTGGCTAATTAACTGTTAGAATCACATCTCTTTTTAAGCATATAATTAATGTTTCTAATCAAATATTTTTTCAGTGGATCTGCAGTTGATACTGTGGGCTGTGAAGATATTCTGGACTTAGTCATCAAATATTATTCTTGTCCTTCATGGACAGCTTTAACAAAATCAATTGCTTGCCGAATTATACTCATGATAATTCAATATGCAAATTGTCTGAAGGATGAAAAGATCATGGAGGCATTTTGGTTCTCTTTTTTTTTTTTTTCTTTTTTTTTTTTTTCCTGATTTAAGAAAATTAGGTAAATGCAATTGTATACAGTCAACACAGCTTAGCAAGCTTAGTAAATATAACCAAGGATAAAAATCAAAGATACGACAGGGATTTGTCTTTCCTATTTCTTCAAAGTGCATTCAGAAACTTTCTGTATCAGTTAAACAAATGAATAAATGTTTGCTTCATAGTGATTTAAATTTAATACCTTGTAGTACCTTGTTGTGTCTTCCAATCGGTGGTTGGAAGTCCTAGAAACAAGAATATAAAGGAAATAACAATTTAATACAGTTTAGTTGATTGATTTGCATTGCCTCATATGTCTTTACTAAAATGGGTCTAGTTAAAACAGACTCTTCTTCAGAACCAGCTCTAAAGAGTATTTCAAAACCACTGTGTTGCCATTATATTGGGACATACAAAAAAATCTATAGAGATAGGAACCATTTTCAGATTTGGGGTTAAGATATTTATCTTACATATATATAAAGTCTTCCATCTCCATGGATACCAAAATCTCCTGCTAAGATCAGAATTCAGCTGTGGAGATCAACAGCATAGTCTAATTGCTGATACTTTTATCTTTGCTAAATGGCCTCTTCCTTCGAAGTAATTGCCTTGCTGGTAATGAGGCTGCTTGAGTAATAAATTGTTTCTCCATATGAAAAAGAGTATTCGAATATTAGAATCTAATTGAGCTCTTTACCTGTCAAAAATTACAGAGGAACTTAGACCGGTATGATGTTAATTTTGAAAATGGAATCTGACAAAAATGTTAAAATCTAACACTGATTTTACAGAAAATCAGAACATCTTATTTTAAAAATTAGAACATCAGAAAATCAGAACATCGTGTTTTCCAGAACATCTTGACAGGTTTCCAGAAACCTTTATTGATTCTGCCTTTTTTATTCTTTAATTAAAGGATGATGGAAATTCTGGTCATGTTTCTGGACATTCGAATGTTATTATCCCACACAAGTGCTTTGTTCTTTACAGACTTCCCTGCAAGGATCTAAGAGTAAACATGTTTCCAAGGCAAAAATCGAGCACAAAAAGCAAGCAACCAAACAAAACCTAAATATAATCACCTTCGTAAGGCATAAAGGAGCACTAAAAAGCACAGGTATATGTATTTTTTTCTTTAGAGTTAAGCTTCAAATCTAGATCAGTACTGAATTCCTACTGACTTTACTTACCTGATACAAGGGACAATTTCTTAGGAAAAAGTGTAGTCCTCTTCTTCTTTGTTTTCTATAATAAAAATAAAACTTTTATCAAGTTTAAATGAAATCGTAATAAGTGGTAAGTTCAGTACCCCACAGTATATTTTGCAGGGTATAGTGCAAACATTAATATTTTGTAGCTCACTTATTTTAGGTTTCTCAAAGTCATTTATTGACAGAGTACATTTACTTTTTAATCCAGATCTAGAAATGAATCATTGCTTACCTGGAATCTGTGATCTCCTTTTATAAATCTTACAAGAATATATTATCACAACTGCTGTAAAATGCTTTGAGTTTGTGGAAAAAAAGGTCTGGGTAAAAATTGTATTGCTTACCCATTTGTTCATTATATAGTCTATATTTGTGCCCACTTCTCAGCTCTTCTTATAAGCTTGACCTTTATTTGACCTTTACTCTTGGGACAGTTAAGACAAGTTGACTGTAAAATGAGCTGAGAACAATTAAATTGATAAAAAGTTAATACAAATATAAGACAGGCACCACATAGTGACAGTGCTTTTGTCAATACTTAAGTGTTCAGAAAACATTAATATATTCATATGTTCTTTAAAAGATATTGTTACTGCAAGTTTAAAAAATTAGGAAGATATTTACCATACACTTAAAGGTATCAATCCAGTCCTGTTTTCTGGCAAACATTTTTTTTTTTTTTAATATTAAAATTGATTATAAAGTGACATTTTGAACATCACCCATTAAGACAAAACAAAACAAAACAAAAGAATGTAAAAATGTAAACAAACTATTTATACATGATATTTATTTCTGTATCTATATTTATCATCTATATCTATCTGTTCAAACCTCAGTACCTGGAAAAGTTGTGGAGAGGAATATCCTTGGGAATATGAAAAATCAGTTAAAGCACAAAGCTATTATTGGACAGAGTAAATACGAGTTCATGAAGGGAAAGTCCTTAGTAATTTGATCTCCTTCTACAATATGGTCACACATTTAGTGGATGACTACACTAAATGGTACAACACTAGTGGGACTATATCTGTAGCTGGTGGCTGGTCACCTGCAGTGTTGCCCAGGGCTCAGTTCTAGTGCCAGTCCTGTTCAACATTTTTATCAATGACATGGATGCAGGAGTTGAATTCATTCTTAGCAAGTTTGCTGGTGATACTAAACTGTGAGGTGTTGTTGACTCTCTCAAGGGACAAGGAACCTTACAGAGGGATCTAGTTAGACTGAAGCATATAAATAGACTGAAACAATGGCATGAAGTAAAACAAAGATATATGCCAGATTCTGCACCTAGAATGAAGCAATGCTGGTCACAGATACAGAGTGGGAAATATGTGGCTGGAGCGCAGATTTGCAGAAAGGGATCATGTAATCATAGAATCACAGAATGTCATGAGTTGGAAGGGACCAACAAGGATACTTGAGTCCAACTCCTGGCCTCATGCAAGACCACCCAAAAATCAAACCCTGTGACTGAGAGCATTGTCCAAATGCTTCTTGAACTATGACAGGCTTGGTGCTGTGACTTCTCTGGGGAGCCCATTCCAATGCCTGTCCACCTCAGTGAAGAACCTATTTCTAACATCCAAACTTATCCTCTCCTGACGCAGTTTTGTGCCATTCCCTCGGGTCCTGTCTCTGATCACAAGAGAGCAGAAATCATAAAATCATAGAATATCCCGAGTTGGAAGGGACCCACGGGGATCATCGAGTCCAACCCGAGATCAGCACATCCCACTCCAATCCCCCTCACATGTAATCTGTAGATCACAATGAAGTGCTCCTCTGTCACCTAGGTTAACAAACCAGATGACTTTAGCCACTCCTCATGTCTTTCCCTCTTGACCTTTCACTATTTTGTTGACCTGCTTTGGACACTCTCTTTACATTCTTTAAGGTGAGGCCACACCAATGCAAAGTAGAGAAGAATCTGGGGGTACAGCTTGACAGCAGACTAAGCATGGGCCAGCAGTGTACACTGGCAGCCAAAACGGCAAGCCACGTTTTGGGGTGTATTAAATACAGCGTAGCCAGTTGGTAGAAGGAGGTGAATCTTTGTAGGTCCCTTGCAACTGAACTATTCTCTTCTATTCTGTTCTATATGGCACATTGTTTCACATGTGCCATACTTCCCCTGTGAGTGAATTTGTAAAAATACTTTCTATTGCTATATATATATATGTATATATATGTATGTTTTTATAAAACACTATAAAAATATATATTAATTTAATATCTTGACATTCCAGTTTGCAGCTTTATCTGTGAAATATTCCATGGAGAGTTAGCCAAAAAAAAAAAATTCAAAATTAGGGACAAAACCTTTGCCCATAGTGCAGAAGAAACCTCTGAGAGTGTTCAAATACAGAAATATTGACAAGAAACTAATTTCGTAATTGTTACCATTTTCCTTAACACTGGGAATATAGGGAGGTGCTATACGAAGTGAAAAGGACAGAGTAGCAGGTTCATTACACTGCGATATTTTTTCACAGAATCACAGAACCATCTAGGTTGGATGAGACCTCCAAGATCACCGAGTCCAACCTCTGACCTACCACTAACAAGTCCTCCACTAAACCATATCACTAAGCTCTACATCTAAAAGTCTTTTAAAGACCTCCATGGATGAGGTCTTTTTGGAATGGGACAAACATGTTTCTTTTTCCAGGGGCATGATTGCAGTCAGAACTATGATGAAAAGGTTGACTTCACACTGCACCTTGAATCAACAAAATTTCTTTATTATTTATTAAAAGATACAGTTTGATTTGGTATAAAAGAAATAATATTCCAATGATGCCAATAATAATATTGGATTATTTATATATATATATAAAAGTGTATATTTCAGAATTGTGGTGAGCTGAATTTTAACAGGAAATCATACACAAATATGCAATATGTGTATGTTATTAACTTATGCTATTTCTGTAAAAAGTAAATTAAAAACAAGATCTGATTTGTATAAACTTTGTTCGGAGCTCAATACTGGCATCTACAATTTGTCAGGTTTCCTGTTACACAGGAAAATGTTTTATGACAGATGTAGTTCTTCTGGCTGTTTGCATAATCTGCTATAAAATTCAGCTTCTGGCTTTGGTAGAAATAGCTGATATAGCAAAAATGTCTACCCTACTTGCAAAAGAAAAGGCAAATTATTGCTATCTCAAGCCACAATCCATACCCAGTGATATCAACTATGAAGGATTTGGGGTAATATTTTAAAATTAGCATTTTCATTCCAGATTAAATCCATTTCAACCAATATTTTATTAGAAGATTTAAGTGGGGAAGAATTTGATGGATCATGGGGTCCACCTCTTGCCTTCCGTGGAGATGAAAAACATATTCTTTTCCAGAAACAAAATTAAGCTTTTATTAAAATGTAGATAAGATACTAAGATACAAAATTCTGCAATACTTTTGGAGATCTTATCAGATCTGTGATGTTTATTATAGATTCATAGAAGGGAATAGGAAATGTTTGGAAGGGCCCAGGAATGACTGGAAGAGTCCAGGTTGGAAGGGACCTTAAGAATCATCTAGTTTCAACACCCCTGCCATGGGCAGGGATATCTCCCACTACATAAGGCTGCTAATTGAACCTGACTTTGAACACTTCCAGGGATGGGGCATCCACAGCTTCTCTTGGCAACCTCTTCCAGTGCCTCACCACCCTCTGAGTAAAGAATTCTCTCCCAGTATCTAATCTAAATCTCCCCTCTTTTAGTTTAAAATTGTTCACCCTTGTCCTGTCAATATTAGCCCAACTAAAATGTTGCTCTCCATCTTTTTTTTATGTCCCCTTTAAGTCGTGAAAGGCTGAAATGAGATCTCCCCAGAGAATTCTCTTCTGCAGGCTGAACATCCCCAGCTCTTCATAGGTGAGGCGCTCCAGCCTTCTGATCATCTTCAAGGCCCTCCTCTGGACCTGCTGCAACAGCTCTACACCTTCCTTGTGCTGGGGGTACCAGACCTAGATGCAGTATGTCAAGTGGGGCCTCACAAGGGCAGAGAAGAGGAGGACAGTCACCTCCCTTGACCTGCTGGCCACACTGCTTCTTATACAAGCCAGGATGCTGTTGGCCTTCTTGGCCACCTGAGCACACTGCTGGCTCATATTCAGCCAACTATCAACCAGTACTCCCAGGTCCTTCTCTGCCAGGCAGCTTTCCAACCACTCATCTCCCTGCCAGTAGCTCTGCTTGGGGTTGTTGTGCCCCAGGTGCAGGACCTGGAACTTGGCCTTGTTGAACTTCATACAGTTGGCCTCAGCCCATTGGTCCAGCCTATCCAGACCCTCCTGCAGAGCCTTCCTACCCTCAAGCAGATCGACACACGCACCTAACTTGGTGTTGTCTGCAAACTTACTGAGGGTGCACTCGATCCCCTCATACAGATCATCGATAAAGATATTGAAGAGGACTGGCCCCAGTACTGAGCCCTGGGGGATGCCACTAGTGACCGGCCTCCAACTGGATTTGACTCCATTCACCACAACTCTTTGGGCCTGGCTATCCAGCCAGTTTTTAACCCAGCAAAGTGTACGCCACTCCAAGCCACGAGCAACCAGTTTTTTGAGGAGAATGTTGCGGGAAACGGTGTCAACAGCCTTACTGAAATCAAGGTAGACCACATCCACAGCCTTTCCCTCATCCACTAAGTGTGTCACTTTGTCATAGAAGGAGATCAGGTTCGTCAAGCAGGACCTGCCCTTCATAAACCCATGCTGACTGGGCCTGATCATCTGGTTGCCCTGCCAGTGCTGCGTGTTCACACTCAAGATAATCTGCTCCATGAGTTTCCCTGGCACTGAGGTCAAACTAACAGGCCTATAGTTCCCCGGGTCTACCCTCCGGCCCTTCTTGTAGATGGGCGTCATGTTTGCTAGCCGCTAGTTGACTGGGACCTCCCCTGATAGCCTGGACTGCCGATAAATGATGGAAAGTGGCTTGGCCAGCTCCTCCGCCCAGTTTCTCATTACCCTCGGGTGGATCTCATCCGGCCCCAGCGACCTGCATAAATTCAAATGCTGTAGCAGGTCACCAACCATTTCTTCATGGATAGTGAGGGCCACATCCTGCTCCCCATCCCCTTCCACCAGCTCAGGGTACTGGGTATCCACTGAACAACTGGTTTTGCCACTAAAGACTGAGGCAAAGAAGACATTAAAAACCTCAACCTTTTCCTCATCTCTTGTAACTAAGTTTCCCCCCACATCCAGTAAAGGACAGAGATTCGCCTTCGTCCTCCTTTTTGTGTTGATGTATTTGTCAAAACATTTTCTGTTGTCTTTAACAGTAGTAGCCAGATTGAGCTCCAGATGAGCTTTGGCCTTTCTAAATTTTGCCCCTCCACAGCCTCGCAATATTCTTATAGTCCTCCTGAGTGGCCTGCCCTCTTTTCCAAAAATTATAAACCCTCTTTTTTCTCCTAAGCTCGAGCCACAACTCTCTGTTCAGCCAGGCCGGTCTTCTTCTGCGACGGCTCGTCTTCGGGCACGTGGAGACAGACTGCTCCTGAGCCATTAAGGTTTCCTTCTTGAAGAGTGCCCAGCCTTCCTGGACTCCTCTGCCCTTCAGGACTGCCTCCCAAGGGACTTTGCCAACCAGTGTTCTGAACAGCTCAAAGTCAGCCCTCCGGAAGTCCAAGACAGCAGTCTTACTGATCCCCTTCCTGGCTTTGCCAAGAATAGAAAACTCTACTATTTCGTGGTCACTCTGCCAAAGACAGCTCCCGACCACACCTGTGCTGGCCACACCCTTTTTGATGCTGGGTTATGGCTTGTTTTCTGGACTCTAAACACATATTGGCAGCTCATGTCGAACTTTTCATCAGTCCAGAATTTGATGGAAAATGAGCTTTTTTCATAAACTTCCAAGTCCTATTCAGGGCTGCTCTCTATACATTTGTCACCCAGCCTACATTTATGTTTGGGATTTCCCTGACCCAGTTTCAGCACCTTGCATTCAGCCTTTTTAAACCTCATCAGGTTCACATGGGACCACTTCTTAAGCTTGTCCAGGTCCCTTTGGATGACATCCCTTCTTTCTATTGGGGTCATCAGCTTGTGGTCATCTTCAAACCCTGCTCTGATTGTTTCCAGGATAAATGTATTAATAATTAGATCTCACTGTTCTTTTGCTTTGCTATCATTATCTTTATTTAAATATTCTGGTCTTAGTAGTACAGTACATTATTAGATAGTTCCTTTGGCAAATCAATGTTGTATGTTATTCCTTTTTCTCCATTCATCTTGTGTTTCGTTTTCATTCTATGTCTCTTATTAGCCATTTTTTCAAAATGTCATTTAGTACTTTTCCTAAAGTCTGCGGCTACATATATTCTCCAGTGCTCAAGTGTAATAATGCCATTCCTTAAATCTATTGAAATACTCAACTACAAAGTCCATATAATGTTAAGACCATTGCTGAAGGCTCTATTTAAATTCTCCATCCCTGAATCAGAGAGCACTAGATGAAGAAGTGATATACATACTCAGTGTTTCACTGACATACCAGCTCTCTAAATCCCCACCTCAGAAAATCAAAGGAAGTCTCATTAGTTTTGTTCTTCAGACCAAGTGTTGTCTATTACTTGTTTATCTACATTATGGCAGCATAGAAGGAAGATCGCATAATATAATTGCCTTCCATGTACTGAGAATTTGTTATTACTACCCGAATATAATTTTAGGAATATAATGCATTAACAGTCTCTCTGCTCTAATTTGAAAGTCCAGTGGTAACTTTGACTGAACAGGTATGAGAAAGTGACAAGTCTGGATTTTCTCAGTGTACAATAAATAACATAGATCATACTCGTCATCTTCAGGATGCATACAATTATTGCTCAAAATAGTTGTGTGCTTTGACCAAGATGAGTTTACTTTTGATAGAATTACTGTGAGCTATTTGCCTTTTGTCTTTTGAATGTTTTCCTAGGTCATTTCAAGAGGTAAATCTTTCGAATTTCTAAAGGGGTTCATTCTGAAATCTATGGAGTAATATTGTCACGTTAAGGGGTGTAGCCGATTAACCGTTACAGGTCCAGTTGGATTCAGGGTACTGAACTATCACAATCACAGATTCACCAATAACGCATTGACTGATATGGGTCTGGTCAGAGTCGGAGCACTGAACTACCACAGTCACGGATTCACCAATAGCGTATAACTGCCCTTACTCTAGTTGCGTTCCATGAGAACTATCATGGCTAGGAACAATGCAGTTAAGTGCAATTTATTACAGTAACAGGTACACAGGTTCTCTGGATTGCCAGCGATAATTTACTGTCTGCAAAAGCAGAATAGCATGCATGAAATATACAGGTGCGCAGCCTGGAAATTAACATGTTAAAAGGCACAAAGACTCTATAGAGATTTCTAAGTTTCCACAGAGATACACAGTATAACCAAGTGTTCGAATCTCACCCAAAGGCATCCCAATGGGGCGGGGGGGGTGGGGGGTGGGGGGGTGGGAAGGGAGGTTCAGCCCGTCGACTGATCCCAGGAGTCAGGAGGTCCTCAGGATGGTGTATTCCCTCGTGATGGTATCTCCCCTGATGGTGGTATCTTCCCTGACATCCCCTCTCTCTTAGGCCAATTTATATTATTTTCTATCTTTTAGGTGGAGCTTGAGTGACTCTAATCAAGCATATCTTAGTTATGACTGGTGAAGGAATAGGCTCTGAGAAATTCAGAGCGCATGCTCAGTGAGGGGTGGTCGCACCTTGGAGGCGGGTAGCTTTTGGGATGGAAGTGCGTTTTGGTATTATAATGATATTATAATGAGCAAATGTACACTAGAGTACAGCATTTGTCAAAACATGACAGGTCGTTGGCTCAGGGTAACAAAAAGTGCAGCTTATCAGTCTTGGTGTGCACAAGAACAATCGAATCCCCACCTGGTCACAGAGCCCACACGTGGTGCCTCCCCTCCACTCTATGCTCCGTACTGTTCCTTAGAGTTATCACTCCAGGTTCACCCAGTGTGATAGCATCTAAGGTTGGAAGCCTAGGGAACGCTCAGGTAATGCAGCTATGCCCTACCCTGAAAGCGTTTTCAATGCTGTACATTTTCTTTAGCAAAAGTGAATGTTAGTTTTATTTTCCTAGTTACTTCACAGATTCACAGATTCACAGATTCACAGATTTCTCTAGGTTGGAAGAGACCTCAAGATCATCGAGTCCAACCTCCGACCTAACACTAAGTACTCCACTAAACCATATCCCTAAGCTCTACATCTAAACGTCTTTTAAAGACCTCCAGGGATGGTGACTCCACCACCTCCCTGGGCAGCCCGTTCCAATGCTTAATAACCCTTTCGGTAAAGAAGTACTTCCTAACATCCAACCTAAAACTCCCCGTCACAACTTTCGCCCATTCCCCCTCGTCCTGTCACTAGGCACGTGGGAGAATAGACCAACCCCCACCTCTCTACAGCCTCCTTTCAGGTAACTGTAGAGAGCGATGAGGTCGCCCCTGAGCCTCCTCTTCTCCAGGCTGAACAATCCCAGCTCCCTCAGCCGCTCCTCGTAAGACTTGTTCTCCAGACCCCTCACCAGCTTGGTCGCCCTTCTCTGGACTCGCTCGAGCACGTCCATGTCCTTCCTGTAGCGAGGGGCCCAAAACTGAACACAGTACTCGAGGTGCGGCCTCACCAGAGCCGAGTACAGGGGCACAATCACTTCCCTCGACCTGCTGCCCACACTGCTTCTTATACAGGCCAGGATGCCGTTGGCCTTCTTGGCTACCTGAGCACACTGCTGACTCATATTCAGCCGACTATCCACCAATACTCCCAGGTCCTTCTCGGCCAGGCAGCTTTCCAGCCACTCATCTCCCTGCCAGTAGCTCTGCTTGGGGTTGTTGCAGCCCAGGTGCAGGACCCGGCACTTGGCCTTGTTGAACTTCATGCAGTTGACCTCAGCCCATCACTCCAGCCTATCCAGATCCTCCTGCAGAGCCTTCCTGCCCTCGAGCAGATCGACACACGCACTTAGCTTGGTGTCATCTGCAAACTTACTGAGGGTGCACTGGACGCCCTCATCCAGATCATCGATAAAGATATTAAAGAGGACCGGCCCCAGTACCGAGCCCTGGGGGACTCCACTAGTGACCGGCCTCCAACCAGATTTGACTCCATTCACCACAACTCTCTGGGCCCGGCCATCCAGCCAGTTTCTAACCCAGCGAAGCGTACGCCAGTCCAAGCCCCGAGCAGCCAGTTTCTTGAGGAGAATGTTGTGGGGAACGGTGTCAAAAGCCTTACTGAGGTCAAGGTAGACCACGTCCACAGCCTTTCCCTCATCCACCAAGCGCGTCACTTGGTCATAGAAGGAGATCAGGTTCGTCAAGCAGGACCTGCCTTTCATAAACCCATGCTGACTGGGCCTGATCACCTGCTTGCCCTGCAAGTGCCGCGTGATGACCCTCAAGATAATCTGCTCCATGAGCTTCCCCGGCACTGAGGTCAAACTGACAGGCCTATAGTTCCCCGGGTCTGCCCTCCGGCCCTTCTTATAGATGGGCGTCACATTGGCTAGCCGCCAGTCAACCGGGACCTCCCCCGATAGCCAGGACTGCCGATAAATGATGGAAAGCGGCTCGGCCAGCTCCTCCGCCAGTTCTCTCAGTACCCTTGGGTGGATCCAATCCGGCCCCATCGACTTGCGCACATCCAAGCTCCGTAGCAGGTCGCCAACCATTTCCTCATGGATAGCGAAGGCCACATCCTGCTCCCCATCCCCTTCCACCAGCTCAGGGCACTGGGTGTCCGGAGAACAATCGGTATTGCCGCTAAAGACTGAGGCAAAGGCGGCATTAAGCACCTCAGCCTTTTCCTCATCCTTAGTAACTAGGTTTCCCCTTGCATCCAGTAAAGGATGGAGATTCTCCTTAGTCCTCCGTTTCGCGTTGATGTATTTGTAAAAGGATTTTTTGTTGTCTTTAACGGCAGTAGCCAGATTGAGCTCCAGATGAGCTTTGGCCTTTCTAATTTTCTCCCTGCACAGCCTCGCTACATCCTTGTAGTCCTCCTCAGTGGCCCGCCCTTTTTCCCAAAGATTATAAACCCTCTTTTTTCTGCTAAGCTCCAGCCGCAACTCTCTGTTGAGCCAGGCCGGTCTTCTTCCACGCCGGCTCATCTTTGGGCACGTGGGGACGGACCGCTCCTGTGCCATCACGATTTCCTTCTTGAGGAGCGCCCAGCCTTCCTGGACTCCTCTGCCCTTCAGAACCGCCTCCCAAGGGACTCGGCCAACCAGCGTCCTGAGCAGCTCAAGGTCAGCCCTCCGGAAGTCCAAGACAGCAGTTTTACTGGTCCCCTTCCTGGCCTCGCCAAGAGTAGAGAACTCTACCATTTCGTAGTCACTCTGCCCCAGACAGCTTCCGACCACCACATCTCCCACCAGTCCTTCTCTGTTTGTGAAGAGAAGGTCTAGCGGGGCACCACCCCTGGTAGGTTCACTGACCAGCTGCGTCAGGAAGCTATCTCCCACGCTCTCCAGAAACCTCCTAGACTGCTTTCTCTGTGCCGTGTTGTGTTTCCAGGATATGTCTGGGAAGTTGAAGTCCCCCACGAGGACAAGCGCCGACAATTTTGCAACTTCTGTCAGTTGCCTATAAAACTCCTCATCCGTCTCCTCATCCTGGTTCGGCGGTCTATAACAGACCCCCACCAGGATGCTAGCCTTGCCGGCCTTCCCGCGGATCCTAACCCACAGGGATTCAACCTTATCATTCCCAGCCTGGAGTTCCACAACATCAAAAGATTCTCTAATGTAGAGAGCCACGCCACCACCCCTTCTGTGCTGCCTGTCCCTCCTGAAGAGCCGATAGCCAGGCATTGCAGCACTCCAGTCGTGGGAGCGGTCCCACCACGTCTCCGTGATGGCAACCAAGTCGTAGCCTGCCTGCTGCACAATGGCTTCCAGCTCCTCCTGTTTGTTACCCATGCTGCGTGCATTAGTGTAGATGCACTTCAGCTGGGCCATCGCCTTCTTCCCCGGCCTAGCCATTGTTTCCCCCGGCACAGCTCCAACAAGCCTTGTTTGAGCCCCGTCCCCCTTCTTACCTAGTTTAAAGCTCTCTCTATGAGCCCCGCCAGCTCCTGGCCTAGGATCCGTTTTCCCCTTGGAGATAGAGACCCATCTGGGGCCATCAGGCCGGGTGCCGAGTAAAGCTCCCCATGGTGAAAAAAACCCAAAATTTCTATGCTGGCACCAGCCTCTGAGCCACCTATTAACCACATGAGCTTTCCGTGTCCTCTCCGTGCCTCTCCCTTCCCCCGTAGGGATAGACGAAAACACCACCTGCACTCCCGCTCCCTCCACCAATCGTCCCAGCCCCCTATAGTCCTGTTTGATGGCCCTGAGGCTTCTCTTTTCAACATCATCGCTGCCAGCCTGGACTATCAAAAGCGGGTAATAGTCAGAGGGGCGAACCAGGTTTGGAAGCTTCCTGGTAATGTCTCTGACCCTGGCCCCAGGGAGGCAGCAGACTTCCCTATGTGTGGGGTCAGGCCGACAAATAGGGCCCTCCGTTCCCCTGAGGAGGGAGTCGCCCACAACAATCGCCCTTCTTTCTTTCTTGGTGGAGGCAGTCCTGAGGCGTGGAGTCAACTTCCTCACCTCAGGCATCCTCCCGGGTAGGCTTCCTACCTCATCCTCACCCACGGGTCTCTCAAGCTCCAGGGCCTCAAACCTATTGTTCAAGGGCACCTGGGAAGGCGGTGCCGGAAGGGGAGGGCATCTCCTGCGAGGTCGAGCAGGGACCTGCCTCCATTCCTCCTCAACTCGCAGGTCCCCTCCCTCTGCCCGATGGCAACAGGGCAGGGGGTCCACCCCCCTTTGGGGCGTCTCACCCTGGTCCCTCTCCCTCCGGTCCTGCAGGGAGTTGCTCCACCAGTCTATCTCCCGCTCGCACTCCCTGATATCCCTCAGCCTCTGCACCTCCTCCTTGAGCTCCGCCACCATGCGGACCAGGTCGTCCACCTGCTCGCACCTCACGCAAGCAGTCTCCCTGCCTCCCGCCGATGGCAGCAAGAGGCTCAGACACTCCCCGCATCCGGAGACCTGAACTGCCGCGTGTTTGGACGGGCAGTCGGTCTGGGTGTGTACTGACTTCCTAGAGAAGGCACCGTGCCTGGTGGAGACCATGGTAGCCCAGCTGACGGGAGAGTGCCGTTAGAGGAATTGTCCCTATGGGCGGGTGTGAGCGCTCCGCCCTGCCTGCCCGCCCTGCCTGCGCCAACTGCCTCGCTAACTGCCGCGTCGCTCCCTGTTTGCCGGCCCTGGTCGCCCCGCTCCTGGTCGCTCGCGCTCCCTAAGGGCTGCCTTTGAACGGCCGGGGGGAGGAGCTGTCGCTGACGCTGCTGGCCCCGCCTACGCCTCGTCAGCCTCCCTCACGAGGGCTGCCGGTGCCTGGCGGCTCCCTCACGTAAGCTCGATGCCCGAAAAATAGCCCTGCCTGTCCCGATCCCGCGCTCCGCTGCAGCGCACGTCTGCCCCGGAGCCGGTCTGCACCGGTCGCCTCGGCAACTTCAGGCAATTGCACCACAAATATCTATGTGTAATGGAAATAAATACTTAAATGCAAAGCAGTGTCTCTGCTTCTTCACCCTCTCTCTAATTTAGAGACAAAGAAGACAGAGGAAAGGAAAATACAGGGGAAAGTCTTAATGGATGATTCTCACATGTTATAAGATTGTTTGGCAAATGTGTACAATGGAGATCACTGGAGCACTTCCATGGCTACTGCAGGAAATTAGAGCAGTAAGATACAGGAACCAATCTACATGCTAACCATTTCTTGCTGTTTTGTTTACATTTTCTGCATAGTCATCTTTATCATACTGTATAGATATTATTGTAAAGGGTTTTGTTTAAAGGTCAGTGATGGTACTCAACTAGTGTTCTATGTGATAATCTTTTGATTTATTATTTCCTCTATAGGTGGTCATTAATTGTAAATAAGTAAATAAAACATTACTTTGGAAAAACTGAATCTATTTTTTACAGCTTTCAGACTGCTAAATTAATCCAAAAGCAGTACTGGAGCTCTTTTGTGGAATGGTCACCAGGGTATGGGTCAGCTGCACCTTTCAACCTTTCAGCTGAGCATGTATAATAAAAATAATAATAATAAAATAATAATAATAATAATAATAATATTCCCCCCCCACCCCCCGCCAATTACAGCTTTCAAAATGCAGACAACCTGCAAATGGCTGTATTTGTCTTTTAGAAATAAATATTTCCATAAAGTAACATTTCAGCTTCCTAAAATCCTTCTGGTTGGTATAGGACAGGTTTATGCCTTTAATTACTTTATATACTGAAAATAAAAATGGGAAGTTGCATTGCTCAGGAAGACACAAAGAAAAACAAAAACAAACAATAACAACAACATCAACAACTATAAATCAGTCAAAGGATTTATCTTATGTTCACACAAAGATGACATGAACCACAGCTGTGGCTGCAGAGTCCCTCAATCACACTTTCAAGTCCTCAAACAAATGAGCAAGAACTTGAAGGCCATTGCTGATTCCCTTCTGTTTCTCAAGTGTGCGTTCAGACTTGCATAGGGGTTTCATATATATTCTTCACCATGCACATCTAGATGTATAATAGCTTTTTTGCAGCCTTGGACTGTTCTCAATGCCCTGGCCACCTACATTGAGCAATAAGGGGACAAAACTGAAAAAGATTTTTAGCTGTTATAGCTTATTGATTTTTATATTTTCTGATGTATTAGAGCAATTTTTCAAACGTATCCGCCTTATCTTGATATCTTGAGAGGATTTCACATTTATTAACTTTGCTTTGGTGAAGAATAAATAAATAAATAAATAACAAAAAACGGCAATAGAAGTACTTCTGTTATCTCAGGGATATAAATGGTTTTGGTGTAAAAAATAAAATAAATCAATTCTCAGAATAAAATTCAAAGCTTGTGTGCGAGAGTTACATAAAAAGAAGACAACAAGGAAAGTACTTTCCCAAGTAGGTAACAGAGATTGTTTTAAAAAGTACAGTTCCGAATTGCAGTTGAACTCACTGATGCTCAGTACTTTCCAAATAGTAAAGTTCTATCTTAATGGAGAGCACATAATACGGTAAATACTTTTTTATTATCTCTGATCAACCATGACAGCATTAGAAAAGGAATGCAGCAAAAAAGTCTTCTCCAACAGAAGTACTATTTTCTGAGATCAGAGGCAATAAAGTAACATATGGGCTGTTTCATGGTAAGATTTTTGATTTCATTAGGGGGATTGAGTTTTTAAGCACTAAGAGGAAATTCTATCCTGCAAGAAAAATATACAGCAACTGCCCCAAGAAGTGACAGGAAATCATCTGTCCTGTTTTTTATCATATAAGGAATATGACTATTTTTTCTTCCATGGTATTCATGTCAAGTGACAATTGTGACCACATCCATTCAACTTTAACAATGCATTTTACCTCATTTTAATAGTATACAACTGCTTTATAATGCAGATGATAAATGATATAGACATTACCTTTACTTCTAACTTCGTATTTCTATGTATTTTTTTTTCTGCTTGAATTAGTTGTTGTTGTTGTTGTTGTTTTCATAAGTGATCCTTTTGTGTTTCAAAATGCTGTTACTGTTGGAGTTACTCTTTGTTCACTGTTGGATAATATATTACCCTGGGAACAGCAAAAATCAAGACAATATTCAGTTCTCTTTCAAAGTATTTCCAGTTTAATTTAATGTGCATTTTTTTTTTCTGCACAAAAATATCTGTTATGTAAAAAATGTTTAAGGAACAAACAGGAAAAGCAAATATGTGATTTTCATATACAAAAACTGAATTGTTCTGTGTGTAGATTATCCTAAAAAATAAATAAAAAAATAAAAAAAATAAAAACGAGATGCAAATATACTGTTGGGGCAATGTAACGCTGTTGTGGTTTAACCCAGCAGGCAGCTTAGCATCAAAGAGCTGTGGCTTCCCACCCTGGGATGGGGGAGAGAATCAGGAAAAAAAATTAAAAAAAATAAAAAAAAATAAAAGTGGTAACATTCATGGATTGAGATAAATACAGTTTAAATAGGACGGAAAATAATTGCAATAATTAGGATAAAAAAATATACAAACAAGTGATGTACAATGTACCAGCTCTTCAATACACAGCCAGACCCTGAGCAGTGGCTGCCCCTCCTTCTCTCACCCCACCCTCACCCTGCGCCAGACAACTCCCCACAGTTTTTTGTTCAGCATGACACCACATGGCATAGGACATCCCTCTGGTCAGTCTGGGTCAGCTGTCCTCACTCTGTCCCCTCCCAGCTCCTGATGCATCACTGGCAGTGTGACAGGAGCAGCTTAAATGTCCTTGGCTCTGTGTAAGCACCACTCTGCAACAACTAAACACATTGGTGTGTTATTAGCATTATTCTCATTCTAAATACAAAACACAGCACTATACCAGCTCCTAGGAAGAAAATTAACTTTGCCCATATGAAACCAGGACAAGCACTCTGACAAGGTTTTTATATCTATATACACAAATACAATTGGCACAGACTATGTTTTAAAAAGTCTAGAATACAGGAAGCAAACTATTTGCAAAAACTAGCAGTCAAACAAATGTTATCTGTACATACAATTACACCAAGTACAATTCTCCAGTGGCACTATGATCTACTCAAATGTAGATACACAAAAGTAGAATGTAAATATAGATTAGAATTTAAAGGGTTTTCTACTTTCTACTGGATATTATAAAACATTTTGCAAGTGGAATCATGCCATGATCCTCTGAATAGCAAACTTTCTTCATCTTGTTGATTCTCACTGGAAGTAGGTCAAACCTACATTGCTCTCATGTTTATACTTCTGTTTTCATTAGCTGTAACTAGCAGGTCCAATGACCATGTAGTATTCTTTATGTATTCTTTTATGTAGTATTCTTTAAAAGGAAATCAGGCTTATTAAGTACCATGAAGGACTTGCTTCCAAAAATAAAACATTAGAATCATGAGTGGAAATAACAGAGTTGGTAATATCCAGTAGGTAATTCTTGACATCATTTTTAGGTGTTTGCAGCTTTAGTGCAACCCTGAGCTGTATTTTGGCTTTTGCTTCTAATGAAAATCTATAAAATATATAATCTATAAAATAAGTAAATAAATTAACTAATAAATTAATTAATTAATTAGTTAATTAATCTATAGGAAAAATTAAGTTCCTGAGAATGGAACATAAAAATTATTTGTATATTGAGCAAAGCTAGCTTTTAAATAAACAATATAAAATGTTAAGATCAATGTCTTGCGGCAAATAAAATATTTCTGTATACTGTGTGAAATTAGAACAAAAAAAAAAAGGAAGAAGAAGGAAAGTAGGAAGGTAGGAAGGGAGGGAGGGAGGGAGGGAGGAAGGAAGGGAGGAAGGAAGGAAGGGAGGGAGGAAGGGAGGGAGGGAGGGAGGGAGAAGGGAGGAAGGGAGGAATGGAGGAAGGAGGAAGGAAGGAAGGAAGGAAGGAAGGAAGGAAGGAAGGAAGGAAGGAAGGGGAAGGGAAGGAAGGGAAGGAAGGAAGGAAGGAAGGAAGGAAGGAAGGAAGGAAGGGAGGGAGGGAGGGAGGGAGGGAGGGAGGAAAAAGAAAAGAAAGAAAGAAAGAAAGAAAGAAAAAGAAAGAAAGAAAGAAAGAAAGAAAGAAAGAAAGAAAGAAAGAAAGAAAGAAAGAAAGAAAGAAAGAAAGAAAGAAAGAAAGAAA